>NW_027181793.1:13803226-14005726 GCF_029961685.1 Aristolochia californica
CATGATAAATCACTTTACAATTCATCTATGATTGTTGGGTCAGCTTTTTGCAAACGGGCAAAATAATGGCTTATTTGACTGGGGTAAATATCCCACCGCGCGTTCACTAGAGAATTTAACGTGTATGTTATTCTCTTTAAAAGCTTTGGATCCATAGGTCATTTGCATCTTTAACATATTTCAAGCTTGCATATCCATTTTTAAACACGTGTAGAAGAAATCTCTTTCTTGTAAAATTCCAAGCTATGAGGGTTGAACTAGTGGAATTTCCGAAACTTGGATAACAATAGTTTTGTGTTCATTTTTGGTGTGTGAATAAATTTTCTATACTTACATTTGTTATTGTTTTAAATTTTTTCCTTACATAAACTCTAAAATTTTCATTTTGCTGTGATCTATTTGCCTTTTTTTTGTTCACGAGATGAAGGGAGAGAGAAAAATCAAAGTTTTGATTTAAGAAAAAAGTGTACAATTACAATGGAGACGCACAGTGCACAAATGTAGAGAGAGATAATTCCTAAGAGTGTCTGTAATTTTTAGGGAAATTAAGCTCTTTTTAGTTGTTATATCTCAGGTTTTGCAATCGTCGGGAAAAGGGGGAGGCGAGGGTGTTTTTAACTGAGTGTTGACTCCCAATCCGTAAGTCATTTCTTATAAAAATATAGCCCATTACGGATGATAAATCACTTTACAATCATCTATGATTTTTAGGTAAGCTTTTTGTAAATGGGCAAAATAATGGCATGTTTGACTCTGGTAAATATCCCACCGCACGTTCATTGAGAATTTAATGAGCATTTGTTATTCTTTTTAAAAGCTTTGGATCCAGAAGTTATTTGCATCTTTAACATGTTTCAAGCATGCATATCCATTTTTAAAACACGTGTAAAAGAAAATCTCTTTCTTGTAAAATTCCATGCAATTAGGGTTGAACCAGTGGAATTTCCCAAACTTGGAAAACAAAACTTTTGTGTTCATTTGTGGTGTGTGAATAAATTTTCTATACTTACATTTGTTATTGTTTTAATTTTTTTTCACACATAAACTCTAAAATTTTCATTTTGTTGTGATCTATTAGCTTTTTTTTGTATACAGGATGAAGGGAGAGCGAAAACTCAAATTTTGGATTTAAGAAAAAAGTGTACATCTAAAATGGAGATGCACAATGAACAAATGTCGAGAGAGATAATTCCAAAGAGTGTTTGTAATTTTTAGGGATTGTAAGATATGTTTTTAGTTTTTATATCTCAGGTTTTGCAATCGTCGGGAAAAGGGGGAAGCGGGGGATTTTTAACTGAGTGTTGACTCCCTATCCATAAGTCATTTCTTAAAAAAATATAGCCCGTTACACATGATAAATCACTTTACAATTCATCTATGATTGTTAGGTCAGCTTTTTGCAAACGGACAAAATAATGGCTTGTTTGACTCGGGTAAATATCCCACCACACGTTCACTAGAGAATTTAATGAGCGTATGTTATTCTCTTTAAAAGCTTTGGATCCATACGTCATTTGCATAGTCAACATGTTTCAAGCTTGCATATCCATTTTTAAAACAAGTGTAGAAGAAATCTCTTTCTTGTAAAATTCCAAGCTATTAGCATTGAACTAGTGGAATTTCCCAAACTTGGATTAAAAAAATTTTTGTTTTCATTTTTGGTGTGTGAATAAATTTTCTTTACTTACATTTGTTATTGTTTTAAATTTTTTCCATACATAATTTCTAAAATTTTCATTTTGCTGTGATCCGTTTGCCTTTTTTTTTTACGGGATGAAGGAAGAACCAAAACACAAAGTTTTTGATTTAAGAAAAAAGTGTACATCTAAAATGGAGATGCACAATGCACAAATTTAGAAAGAGATAATTCCAAAGAGTGTCTGTAATTTTTAGGGATTGTAAGCTCTTTTTACTTTTTATATCTCAAGTTTTGTAATCATCGAGAAAAGAGGGAGGCGGGGTATTTTTAACTGACTGTTGACTCCCAATCCATATGTCATTTCTTACAAAAATATAACCCGTTACTCAGGATAAATCACATTACAATCATCTGTGATTGTTAGGTCAGCTTTTTGCAAACGGGCAAAATAATGGCTTGTTTGACTCGGGTAAATATCTCGCCACATGTTCACTATAGAATTTAATGAGTGTTAGTTATTCTCATTAAAAGCTTTGGATCCATAGGTCATTTGCATCTTTAACAAGTTTCAAGCATGCATATCCATTTTAAAAACAAATATAGAAGAATTCTCTTTCTTGTAAAATTTCAAGCTATTAGGGTTGAACTAGTGGAATTTACTAAACTTGGATAACAAAAATTTTGTGTTCATTTGTGGTGTGTGAAAAAATTTTCTTTACTTACATTTTTTTATGGTTTTATTTTTTTTCCATACATAAACTCTAAAATTTACATTTTGTTGTAATCTATTTACGTTTTTATTGTTTACGGCATGAAGGGAGAACGAAAACTCAAAGTTTTGATTTATGAAAAAAGTTTACATCTAAAATGGAGATGCACAATGCATAAATGTAGAGAGATATAATTCCAAAGAGTGTCTGTGATTTTTAAGGATTGTGAGCTCTTTTTTGTTTTTAGTTCTCAGGTTTTGCAATCCGCGGGAAAAGGGGGAGGCGGGGGAATTTTAATTGAGTTTTGACTCCCAATCCGTAAGTCATTTCTTACAATAACATAGCCCGTTATGAATGAAAAATCACTTTAAAATCATCTATGATTGTTAGGTCAGCTTTTTGGAAACGGACAAAATAATGGCTTGTTTGACTCGGGTAAATATCCCGTCGCACGTTAACTTCAGAATTTAATGAGCATTTGTTATTCTCATTAAAAGCTTTGGATCCATAGGTCATTTGCATCTTTAACATGTTTCAAGCATGCACATCCATTTTTAAAACACGTGTAGGAGAAATCTCTTTCTTGTTAAATTCCAAGCTATTAGGGTTGAACTAGTGGAATTTCCCAGTCTTGGATAAATAAATTTTGTGTTCATTTGTGGTGTGTGAATAAATTTTCATCACTTACTTTTGTTATTGTTTTATTTTTTTTCCATACATAAACTCTAAAATTTTTATTTTGTTGTGATCTATTTACCTTTTTTTGTTTACGGCATGAAGGGAGAACGAAAACTCAAAGTTTTGATTTAAGAAAAAAATGTACATCTAAAATGGAGATGCACGATGCACAAATGTAGAGAAATATAATTCCAAAGAGTGTCTGTGATTTTTAAGGATTGTAAGCTCTTTTCAGTTTTTTGGTTCTCAGGTTTTGGAATCATCGGGAAAAGAGGGAGGTGGGGGATTTTTAATTGAGTGTTGACTCCCAATCTGTAAGTCATTTCTTACAATAATATAGCCCGTTACGAATGAAAAATCACTTTACAATCATCGATGATTGTTAGGTCAGCTTTTTGCAAACGGGCAAAATAATGGCTTGTTTGACACGGATAAATATCCCACCGCACGTTCACTTAAGAATTTAATGAGCGTTTGTTATTCTCATTAAAAGCTTTGGATCCATAGGTCATTTGCATCTTTAACATGATTCAAGCATGCATATCCATTTTTAAAACACGTGTAGAAGAAATCTTTTTCTTGTAAAATTCCAAGCTATTAGGGTTGAACTAGTGGAATTTCCCAATCTTGGATAACAAGACTTTTGTGTTCATTTATGGTTTGTGAATAAATTTTCTTTACCTTCATTTTTTATTTTTTTAAATATTTTCCATACATAAACTCTAAAATTTTCATTTTGTTCTTAAAAATTTGACTTTTTTTTTTTTTTTTTTTGGTATGTTGGGTGTGCGAAAACTCAAAATTTTGATTTAAGAAAAAAGTGTAGATCTAAAATGGTGATGCACAACGCACAAATTTAGAAAGAGATAATTCCACCGCACGTTCACTAGAGAATTTAATGAGCATATGTTATTCTCTTTAAAAGCTTTGGATCCATAGGTCATTTGCATCTTTAACATGTTTCAAGCATGCATATGCATTTTTAAAACACGTGTAGAAGAAATCTCTTTCTTGTAAAATTCCAAGTTATTACAGTTGATCTAGTGGAATTTCCCAAACTTGGATAAGAAAAGTTTTGTGTTCATTTTTGGTGTGTGAATCAATTTTCTTTACTTACGTTTGTTATTGTTTTAAATTTTTTCCTTACATAAACTCTAAAATTTACATTTTGTTGTGATCTATTTACCTTTTTTTGTTTACGGCATGAAGGGAGAACGAAAACGCAAAGTTTTGATTTAAGAAAAAAGTGTGCATTGAAAATGGAGATGCACAATGCACAATGCACAAATGTAGAGAGATATAATTCCAAACAGTGTCTGTGATTTTTAAGGATTGTGAGCTCTTTTCTGTTTTTAGTTCTCAGGTTTTGCAATCGTCGGGAAAAGGGGGAGGCGGGGGATTTTTAATTGAGTGTTGACTCCCAATCCGTAAGTCATTTCTTACAATAATATAGCCCATTACGAATGAAAAATCACTTTACAATATCTATGATTGTTAGGTCAGCTTTTTGCAAACGGGCAAAATAATGGCTTGTTTGACTCGGGTAAATATCCCGTCGCACGTTTACTTTAGAATTTAATGAGCGTTTGTTATTCTCATTAAAAGCTTTGGATCCATAGGTCATTTGCATCTTTAATATGTTTCAAGCATGCATCTCCATTTTTAAAACACGTGTAGAAGAAATCTCTTTCCATTAAAATTCGAAGCTATTAGGGTTGAACTAGTGGAATTTCCCAATCTTGGATAACTAACTTTTCAGTTCATTTGTGGTGTGTGATCAATTTTCATTACTCTCATTTGTTATTGTTTTAATTTTTTTCCATAGATAAACTCTAAAATTTTCATTTTGTTGTGATCTATTTACCTTTTTTTGTTTACGGCAGGAAGGGAGAACGAAACCTCAAAGTTTTGATTTAAGAAAAAAGTGTACTTCTAAAATGGAGATGCACAACGCACAAATGTAGAGAGATATAATTCCAAAGAGTGTCTGTGATTTTTAAGGATTGTAAGCTCTTTTCAGTTTTTTGTTCTCTGGTTTTGCAATCGTCGGGAAAAGGGGGAGGCAGGGGATTTTTAATTGAGTGTTGACTCCCAATCCGTAAGTCATTTCTTACAATAATATAGCCCGTTACGAATGAAAAATCACTTTACAATCATCTATGATTGTTAGGTCAGCTTTTTGCAAACGAGCAAAATAATGGCTTGTTTGACTTGGGTAAATATCCCGCCGCACGTTCACTTAAGAATTTAATGAGCGTTTGTTGTTCTCATTGAAAGCTTTGGATCCATAGGTCATTTGCACCTTTAACATGTTTCAAGCATGCATATCCATTATTAAAACACAAGTAGAAGAAATATCTTTCTTGTAAAATTCAGAGCTAATAGGGTTGAACTAGTGGAATTTCCCAATCTCGGATAACAAGACTTTTGTTTTCATTTGTGGTTTGTGAATAAATTTTCTTTACTTACATTTTTTATTTTTTTTTATTTTTTCCATGCACAAACTCTAAAATTTTCATTTTGTTGTTATCAATTTGCCTTTTTTTTAACTGTATGTAGGGGGTGCGAAAACTCAAAATTTTGATTTAAGAAAAAAGTGTACATCTAAAATGGAGATGCACAATGCAAAAATTTAGAAAGAGATAATTCCAAAGAGTGTCTGTAATTTTTAGGGATCGTAAGCTCTTTTTAGTTTTTATATCTCTTGTTTTGCAATCGTCGGGAAAAGGGGGAGGCGGGGGATTTTTAACTGAGTGTTGACTCCCTATCCATAAGTCATTTCTTACAAAAATATAGCCCGTTACACATGATAAATCACTTTACAATTCATCTATGATTGTTAGGTCAGCTTTTTGCAAACGGGCAAAATAATGGCTTGTTTGACTCGGGTAAATATCCCACCGCACGTTCACTAGAGAATTTAATGAGCGTATGTTATTCTCTTTAAAAGCTTTGGATCCATAGGTCATTTGCATCTTTAACATGTTTCAAGCTTGCATATCCATTTTTAAAACACGTGTAGAAGAAATCTCTTTCTTGAAAAATTCCAAGCTATTAGGGTTGAACTAGTGGAATTTTCCAAACTTAGATAACAAAAGTTTTGTGTTCATTTTTGGTGTGTGAATAAATTTTCTTTACTTACATTTGTTATTGTTTTAAATTTTTTCAATACATAAACTCTAAAATTTTCATTTTGCTGTGATCTATTTGCCTTTTTTTGTTTATGAGATGAAGGGAGAGAGAAAACTTAAAGTTTTGATTTAATAAAAATGTGTACATTTAAAATGGAGACGCACAGTGCACAAATGTAGAGAGAGATAATTCCAAAGAGTGTCTATAATTTTTAGGGAATTTAAGCTCTTTTTTGTTTCTATATCTCTGGTTTTGCAATTGTCGAGAAAAGGGGGAGGCGGGGTGTTTTTAACTATGTGTTGACTCCCAAGCCGTAAGTCATTTCTTACAAAAATATAGCCCATCACGGATGATAAATCACTTTACAATCATCTATGATTGTTAGGTAAGCTTTTTGTAAACGGAAAAAGTAATGTCTTGTTTGACTCTGGTAAATATCCCACCGCACGTTCATTGAGAATTTAATGAGCGTTTGTAATTCTTTTTAAAAGCTTTGGATCCATAGGTCATTTGCATCTTTAACATGTTTCAAGCATGCATATCCATTTTTAAAACACGTGTAGAAGAAATCTCTTTCTTGTAAAATTCCATGCAAATAGGGTTGAACTAGTGGAATTTCCCAAACTTGGAAAAAAAAACTTTTGTGTTCATTTGTGGTGTGTGAATAAATTTTCTATACTTACATTTGTTATTGTTTTAATTTTTTTTCACACATAAACTCTAAAATTGTCCTTTTGTTGTGATCTATTTGCCTGTTTTTGTTTACAGGTTGAAGGGAGAGCGAAAACTCAAAGTTTGGATTTAAGAAAAAAGTGTACATCTAAAATGGAGATGCACAATGCACAAATTTAGAGAAAGATAATTCCAAAGAGTGTTTTTAATTTTTAGGGATTGTAAGATATCTTTTTAGTTTTTATATCTCAGGTTTTGCAATCGTCCCGAAAAGGGGGAGGCGGGGTATTTTTAACTGATTGTTGACTCCCAATCCGTATGTCCTTTCTTACAAATATATAGCCCGTTACTCATGATAAATCACATTACAATCATCTATGATTGTTAGGTCAGCTTTTTGCAAACGGGCAAAATAATGGCTTGTTTGTATCAAGTAAATATCCCGCCGCACGTTCACTTCAGAATTTAACGAGTGTTTGTTATTCTCTTTAAAAGCTTTGGATCCATAGGACATTTGCATCTTTAACATGTTTCAAGCATGCATATCCATTTTTAAAACACGTGTAGAAGAATTCTCTTTCTTGTAAAATTTCAAGCTATTAGGGTTGAACTACTGGAATTTTCCAATCTTGGATAACTAAAATTTTGTGTTCATTTGTGGTGTGTGAAAAAATTTTCATTACTTACATTTGTTATGGTTTTAATTTTTTTCCATACATAAACTCTAAAATTTACATTTTGTTATGATCTATTTACCTTTTTTTGGTTACGGCATGAAGGGATAACGAAAACTCAAAGTTTTGATTTAAGAAAAAAGTGTATATCTAAAATGGAGATGAACAGTGCACAAATGTAAAGAGAAATAATTCCAAAGTGTGTCTGTGATTTTTAAGGATTGTGAGCTCTTTTCAGTTTTTAATTCTCAGGTTTTGCAATCATCGGGAAAAGGGGGAGGCGGGGGATTTTTAATTGAGTGTTGACTCCCAATCCGTAAGTCATTTCTTACAATAATATAGCCCATTACGAATGAAAAATCACTTTACAATCATTTATGATTGTTAGGTCAGCTTTTTGCAAACGGGCAAAATAATGGCTTGTTTGACTCGGGTAAATATCCCGCCGCAAGTTCACTTAAGAATTTAATGAGCATTTGTTATTCTCATTAAAAGATTTGGATCCATAGATCATTTGCATCTTTAACATGTTTCAAGCATGCATATCCATTTTCAAAACACGAGAAGAAGAAATCTCTTCCTTGTAAAATTCCAAGCTATTAGGGTTGAAGTAGTGGAATTTCCCAACCTTGGATAACAAGACTTTTGTGTTCATTTGTGGTTTGTGAATAAATTTTCTTTACTTACATTTTTTATTTTGTTAAATTTTTTTCGTACATAAACTCTAAAATTTTCAGTTTGTTGTTATCAATTTGCCTTTTTTTTTTTTACGGTATGAATGGGGAGCGAAAACTCAAAATTTTGATTTAAGAAAAAAAGTGTACATCTAAAAGGGAGATGCACACTGCACAAATTTTGAAAGAGATATTTCCAAAGAGTGTCTGTAATTTTTAGGGATTGTAAGCTCTTTTTAGTTTTTATATCTCAGTTTTTGCAATCGTCGGGAAAAGGGGGAGGCGGGGGTGTTTTTAACTGAGTGTTGACTCCCAATCCGTAAGTCATTTCTTACAAAAATATAGCCGTTATGGATGATAAATCACTTTACAATCATCTATGATTTTTAGGTAAGCTTTTTGTAAACAGGCAAAATAATGGCATGTTTGACTCTGGTAAATATCCCACCGCACGTTCATTGAGAATTTAATGAGCATTTGTTATTCTTTTTAAAAGCTTTGGATCCAGAAGTCATTTGCATCTTTAACATGTTTCAAGCATGCATATCCATTTTTAAAACACGTGTAAAAGAAATCTCTTTCTTGTAAAATTTCATGCAATTAGGGTTGAACTAGTGGAATTTCCCAAACTTGGAAAAAAAAACTTTTGTGTTCATTTGTGGTGTGTGAATAAATTTTCTATACTAATATTTGTTATTTTTTTAATTTTTTTCACACATAAACTCTTAAATTTTCATTTTGTTGTGATCTATTAGCTTTTTTTTGCATACCGGATGAAGGGAGAGCGAAAATTCAAAGTTTGGATATAAGAAAAAAGTGTACATCTAAAATGGAGATGAACAATGCACAAATGTCGAGAGACATAATTCCAAAGAGTGTTTGTAATTTTTAGGGATTGTAAGATATGTTTTAGTTTTTATATCTCAGGTTTTACAATCGTCGGGAAAAGGGGGAAGCGGGCGATTTTTAACTGAGTGTTGACTCCCTATCCATACGTCATTTCTTACAAAAGTATAGCCCGTTACACATGATAAATCACTTTACAATTAATCTATGATTGTTAGGTCAGCTTTTTGCAAACGGGCAAAATAATGGCTTGTTTGACTCGGGTAAATATCCCACCGCACGTTCTCTAGAGAAATTAATGAGCGTATGTTATTCTCTTTAAAAGCTTTGGATCCATACATCATTTGCATCTTCAACATGTTTCAAGCTTGCATATCCATTTTTACTCTTTCTTGTAAAATTCCAAGCTATTAGCTTTGAACTAGTGGAATTTCCCAAACTTGGATTAAAATAAGTTTTGTGTTCTTTTTTGGTGTGTGAATAAATTTTCTTTACTTACATTTGTTATTGATTTAAATTTTTTCCATACATAAACTCTAAAATTTTCATTTTGCTTTGATCTGTTTGCCTTTTTTTTTTTACGGATGAAGGGAGAACCAAAACACAAAGTTTTGATTTAAGAAAAAAGTGTACATCTAAAATGGAGATGCACAATGCACAAATTTAGAAAGAGATAATTCCAAAGAGTGTCATTAATTTTTAGGGATTGTAAGCTCTTTTTAGTTTTTATATCTCAGGTTTTGCAATCGTCGGGAAAAGGGGGAGGCGGGGTATTTTTAACTGACTGTTGACTCCCAATCCGTATGTCATTTCTTACAAAAATATAGCCCGTTACTCCTGATAAATCACATTACAATCATCTGTGATTGTTAGGTCAGCTTTTTGCAAACGGGCAAAATAATGGCTTGTTTGACTCGGGTAAATATCCCGCCGCATGTTCACATCAGAATTTAATGAGTGTTAGTTATTCTCATTAAAAGCTTTGGATCCATAGGTCATTTGCATCTTTAACATGTTTCAAGCATGCATATCCATTTTTAAAACACATGTAGAAGAATTCTCTTTCTTGTAAAATTTCAAGCTATTAGGGTTGAACTAGTGGAATTTCCCAAACTTGGATAACAAAAATTTTGTGTTCATTTGTGGTGTGTGAATAAATTTTCAATACTTACATTTGTTAAGGTTTTAATTTTTTTCCATACATAAACTCTAGAATTTACATTTTGTTATAATCTATTTACCTTTTTTTTGTTTACAGCATGAAGGGAAAACGAAAACTCAAAGTTTTGATTTATGAAAAAAGTGTACATCTAAAATGGAGATGCACAATGCACAAATGTCAAGAGAGATAATTCCAAAGAGTGTTTGTAATTTTTAGGGATTGTAAGATATGTTTTTAGTTTTTATATCTCAGGTTTTGCAATCGTCGGGAAAAGGGGGAAGCGGGCGATTTTTAACTAAGTGTTGACTCGCTATCCATACGTCATTTCTTACAAAAGTATAGCCC
The DNA here is from genome assembly GCF_029961685.1 of Aristolochia californica. Lineage (NCBI taxonomy): Eukaryota > Viridiplantae > Streptophyta > Magnoliopsida > Piperales > Aristolochiaceae > Aristolochia > Aristolochia californica. The sequence goes on from NW_027181793.1 coordinate 13,813,759, forward strand.
GTTACACATGATAAATCACTTTACAATTCATCTATGATTGTTAGGTCAACTTTTTGCAAACGGGCAAAATAATGGCTTGTTTGACTCGGGTAAATATCCCACCGCACGTTCACTAGAGAATTTAATGAGCGTATGTTATTCTCTTTAAAAGCTTTGGATCCATACATCATTTGCATCTTCAACATGTTTCAAGCTTGCATATCCATTTTTAAAACACGTGTAGAAGAAATCTCTTTCTTGTAAAATTTCAAGCTATTAGGGTTGAACTAGTGGAATTTCCCAAACTTGGATAACAAAAATTCTGTGTTCATTTGTGGTGTGTGAATAAATTTTCAATACTTACATTTGTTAAGGTTTTATTTTTTTTCCATACATAAACTCAAGAATTTGCATTTTGTTGTAATCTATTTACCTTTTTTTTGTTTACGGCATGAAGGGAAAACGAAAACTCAAAGTTTTGATTTATGAAAAAAGTGTACAGCTAAAATGGAGATGCACAATGCATAAATGTATAGAGATATAATTCCAAAGAGTGTCTGTGATTTTTAAGGATTGGGAGCTCTTTTCAGTTTTTAATTCTCAGGTTTTGCAATCGTCGGGAAAAGGGGGAGGCGAGGGATTTTTAATTGAGTGTTGACTCCCAATCTGTAAGTCATTTCTTACAATAATATAGCCCGTTACGAATGAAAAATCAGTTAACAATCATCTATGATTGTTAGGTCAGCTTTTTGCAAACGGGCAAAATAATGGCTTGTTTGACTCGGGTAAATATCCTGCCGCACGTTCACTTCAGAATTTAATGAGAGTTTGTTATTCTCATTAAAAGCTTTGTATCCATAGGTCATTTGCATCTTTAACATGTTTCAAGCTTGCATATCCATTTTTAACACACGTGTAGAAGAAATCTCTTTCTTGTAAAACTCCAAGCTATTGGGGTTGAACTAGTGGAATTTCCCAATCTTGGATAAGTAAATTTTGTGTTCATTGGTGGTGTGTGAATAAACTTTCATTACTTACTTTTGTTATTGTTTTAATTTTTTTCCATACATAAACTTTAAAATTTTTATTTTTTAGTGATCTATTTACCTTTTTTTGTTTACGGCATGAAGGGAGAACGAAAACTCAAAGTTTTGATTTAACAAAAAAGTGTACTTCTAAAATGGAGATGCACAATACACAAATGTAGAGAGATATAATTCCAAAGAGTGTCTGTGATTTTTAAGGATTGTAAGCTCTTTTTTGTTTTTAGTTCTCAGGTTTTGCAATCGTCGGGAAAAGGGGGAGGTGGGGGATTTTTAATTGAGTGCTGACTCCCAATCCGTAAGTCATTTCTTACAATAATATAGCCTGTTACGAATGAAAAATCACTTTACAATCATCTATGATTGTTAGGTCAGTTTTTTACAAATGGGCAAAATAATGGCTTGTTTGACTCGGGTAAATATCCCGCCGCACGATCACTTAAGAATTTAATGAGCGTTTGTTATTCTCATTAAAAGCTTTGGATCCATAGGACATTTGCATCTTTAACATGTTTCAAGTGTACATATCCATTTTTAAAACACGTGTAGAAGAAATCTCTTTCTTGTAAAATTCCAAGCTATTCGGGTTGAATTAGTGGAATTTCCCAATCTTGGATAACAAGACTTTTGTCTTCATTTGTGGTTTGTGAATAAATTTTCTTTACTTACATTTTTTATTTTTTTAATTTTTTTCCATACATAAGCTCTAAAATTTTCATTTTGTGGTAATCAATTTTCCTTTTTTTTTTTTTTACAGTATAAAGGGGGAGTGAAAACTCAAAATTTTGATTTAAGAAAAAAGTGTACATCTAAAATGGAGATGCACAATGCACAAATTTAGAAAGAGATAATTCCATCGAGTATCTGTAATTTTTAGGGATTGTCAGCTCTTTTTAGTTTTTATATCTCAGGTTTTGCAATCGTCGGGAAAAGGGGGAAGCGGGGATTTTTTAACTGAGTGTTGACTCCCTATCCATAAGTCATTTCTTACAAAAATATAGCCCGTTACACATGATAAATCACTTTACAATTCTTCTATGATTGTTAGGTCAACTTTTTGCAAACGGGCAAAATAATGGCTTGTTTGACTCGGGTAAATATCCCACCGCACGTTCACTAGAGAATTTAATGAGCGTATGTTATTCTCTTTAAAAGCTTTGGATCCATACGTCATTTGCATCTTTAAAAAGTGTCAAGCTGGCATATCCATTTTTAAAACACGCGTAGAAGAAATCTCTTTCTTGTAAAATTCAGAGCTATTGGGGTTGAACTAGTGGAATTTCCCAATCTTGGATAACTAAATTTTGTGTTCGTTTGTGGTGTGTGAATAAATTTTCATTACTTACATTTGTTATTGTTTTAATTTTTTTCCATACATAAACTCTAAAATTTTCATTTTGTTGTGATCTATTTAGCTTTTTTTGTTTACGGCATGAAGGGAGAATGAAAACTCAAAGTTTTGATTTAAGAAAAAGGTGTACATCTAAAATGGAGATGCACAATGCACAAATGTAGAGAGATATAATTCCACAGAGTGTCTGTGATTTTTAATGATTCTCAGCTCTTTTCATTTTTTAGTTCTCAGGTTTTGCAATCGTCGGGAAAAGGGGGAGGTGGGGGATTTTTAATTGAGTGTTGACTCCCAATCCGTAAGTCATTTCTTACAATAATATAGCCCGTTACGAATGATAAATCACTTTACAATCATCTATGATTGTTAGGTCAGCTTTTTGCAAAAGAGCAAAATAATGGCTTGTTTGACTCGGGTAAATATCCTGCCGCACGTTCATCTAGAATTTAATGAGCGTTTGTAATTCTCTTTAAAAGCTTTGGATCCATAGGTCATTTGCATCTTTAACAATGCTCAAGCATGCATATCCATTTTTACAAAACACGTGTAGAAGAATTCTCTTTCTTGTAAAATTCAATGCAATTAGGGTTCAACTGGTGGAATTTCCCAAATATGGAAAACAAAACTTTTGTGTTCATTTGTCGTGTGTGAATAAATTTTCTATACTTACATTTGTTATTGCTTTAATTTTTTTCCCACATAAACTCTAAAATTTTCATTTTGTTGTGATCTATTTGCCTTTTTTTGTTTACGGGATGAAGGCAGAGCGAAAACTCAAAGTTTTGATTTAAGAAAATAGTGTACATCTAAAAGGAGTTGCACAATACACAAATGTAGAGAGTGATAATTCCAAAGAGTGTTTGTAATTTTTAGGGATTGTAAGATATCTTTTTAGTTTTTATATCTCAGGTTTTGCAATCGTTGCGAAAAGAGGGAGGCGGGGTATTTTTAACTGACAGTTGACTCCCAATCCGTATGTCATTTCTTACAAAAATATAGCCCATTACTCATGATAAATCACATTACAATCATCTATGATTGTTAGGTTAACTTTTAGCAAAAGGGCAAAATAATGGCTTGTTTGACTCGGGTTAATATCCCACCGCACGTTCACTTCAGAATTTAATGAGTGTTTGTTATTCTCATTAAAAGCTTTGGATCCATACGTCATTTGCATCTTTAAAAAGTGTCAAGCTTGCATATCCATTTTTAAAACACGCGTAGAAGAAATCTCTTTCTTGTAAAATTCAGAGCTATTGGGGTTGAACTAGTGGAATTTCCCAATCTTGGATAACTAAATTTTGTGTTCGTTTGTGGTGTGTGAATAAATTTTCATTACTCACATTTGTTATTGTTTTAATTTTTTCCATACATAAACTCTAAAATTTTCATTTTGTTGTGATCTATTTAGCTTTTTTTGTTTACGGCATGAAGGGAGAATGAAAACTCAAAGTTTTGATTTAAGAAAAAGGTGTACATCTAAAATGGAGATGCACAATGCACAAATGTAGAGAGATATAATTCCACAGAGTGTCTGTGATTTTTAATGATTCCCAGCTCTTTTCATTTTTTAGTTCTCAGGTTTTGCAATCGTCGGGAAAAGGGGGAGGTGGGGGATTTTTAATTGAGTGTTGACTCCCAATCCGTAAGTCATTTCTTACAATAATATAGCCCGTTACGAATGATAAATCACTTTACAATCATCTATGATTGTTAGGTCAGCTTTTTGCAAAAGAGCAAAATAATGGCTTGTTTGACTCGGGTAAATATCCTGCCGCACGTTCATCTAGAATTTAATGAGCGTTTGTAATTCTCTTTAAAAGCTTTGGATCCATAGGTCATTTGCATCTTTAACAATGCTCAAGCATGCATATCCATTTTTACAAAACACGTGTAGAAGAATTCTCTTTCTTGTAAAATTCAATGCAATTAGGGTTCAACTGGTGGAATTTCCCAAACTTGGAAAACAAAACTTTTGTATTCATTTGTCGTGTGTGAATAAATTTTCTATACTTACATTTGTTATTGCTTTAATTTTTTTCCCACATAAACTCTAAAATTTTCATTTTGTTGTGATCTATTTGCCTTTTTTTGTTTACGGGATGAAGGCAGAGCGAAAACTCAAAGTTTTGATTTAAGAAAATAGTGTACATCTAAAAGGAGTTGCACAATGCACAAATGTAGAGAGTGATAATTCCAAAGAGTGTTTGTAATTTTTAGGGATTGTAAGATATCTTTTTAGTTTTTATATCTCAGGTTTTGCAATCGTTGCGAAAAGAGGGAGGCGGGGTATTTTTAACTGACAGTTGACTCCCAATCCGTATGTCATTTCTTAAAAAAATATAGCCCATTACTCATGATAAATCACATTACAATCATCTATGATTGTTAGGTTAACTTTTAGCAAAAGGGCAAAATAATGGCTTGTTTGACTCGGGTAAATATCCCACCGCACGTTCACTTCAGAATTTAATGAGTGTTTGTTATTCTCATTAAAAGCATTGGATCGATAGGTCAATTGCATCTTTAACATGTTTCAAGCATGCTTATCCATTTTTAAAACACGTGTAGAAGAATTCTCTTTCTTGTAAAATTTCAAGCTATTAGGCTTGAACTAGTGGAATTTCCCCAACTTGGATAACCAAAATTTTCTGTTCATTTTTGGTGTGTGAATAAATTTTCATTACTTACATCTGTTATGGTTTTAATTTTTTTCCATACATAAACTCTAAAATTTACATTTTGTTGTGATCTATTTACCTTTTTTTTTTTACGGCATGAAGGGAGAACGAAAACTCAAAGTTTTGATTTAAGAAAAAAGTGTACATCTAAAATGGAGATGCACAATGCACAAATGTAGAGAGATATAATTCCAAAGTGTGTCTGTGATTTTTAAGGATTGTGAGCTCTTTTCAGTTTTTAGTTCTCAGGTTTTGTAATCGTCGGGAAAAGTGGGAGGCGCGGGATTTTTAATTGAGTTTTGACACCCAATCCGTAAGTCATTTCTTACAATAATATAGCCCGTTACGAATGAAAAATCAGTTCACAATCATCTATAATTGTTAGGTCAGTTTTTTGCAAACGGGCAAAATAAAGGCTTGTTTGACTCGGGTAAATATCCCACCGCACTTTAACTTCAGAATTTAATGAGCGTTTGTTATTCTCATTAAAAGCTTTGGATCCATAGGTCATTTGCATCTTTAATAGGTTTCAAGCATGCATATCCATTTTTAAAACACGTGTTTAAGAATTCTCTTTCTTGTAAAATTTCAAGCTATTAGGGTTGAACTTGTGGAATTTCCAAAACTAGGATAACAAAAATTTTGTGTTCATTTGTGGTGTGTGAATAAATTTTCATTACTTACATTTTTTTTGGTTTTTATTTTTTTCCATACATAAACTCTAAAATTTACATTTTGTTGTGATCTATTTACCTTTTTTCTTTTTACGACATGGAGGGAGAACGAAAAATGAAAGTTTTAATTTAAGAAGAAAGTGTACATCTAAAATGGAGATGCACAATGCACAAATGCAGAGAGATATAATTCCAAAGAGTGTCTGTGATTTTTAGGGATTGTAAGATATCTTTTTAGTTTTTATATCTCAGGTTTTGCAATCGTCGGGAAAAGGGGGAGTCGGGGTATTTTTAACTGACTCTTGACTCCCAATCCATATGTCATTTCTTACAAAAATATAGCCTGTTACTCATGATAAATCACATTACATTCATCTATAATTGTTAGGTCAGCTTTTTGCAAACGGGCAAAATAATGGCTTGTTTCACTCGGGTAAATATCCCGCCGCACGTTCACCTCAGAATTTAATGAGTGTTTGTTATTCTCATTAAAATCTTTGGATCCATAGGTCATTTGCATCTTTAACAGGTTTCAAGCATGCATATCCATTTTTAAAACACTTGTTGAAGAATTCTCTTTCTTGTAAAATTTCAAGCTATAAGGGTTGAACTTGTGGAATTTCTAAAACTAGGATAACAAAAATTTTGTGTTCATTTGTGGTGTGTGAATAAATTTTCATTACTTATATTTTTTTTGGTTTTAATTTTTTTCCATACATAAACTCTAAAATTTATATTTTGTTGTGATCTATTTACCTTTTTTTGTTTACAGCATGAAGGGAGAACGAAAAATCAATATTTTAATTTAAGAAAAAAGTGTATATCTAAAATGGAGATACACAATGCACAAATGCAGAGAGATATAATTCCAAAGAGTGTCTGTGATGTTTAAGGATTGTGAGCTCTTTTCAGTTTTTAGTTCTCAGGTTTTACAATCGTCGGGAAAAGGGGGAAGCGGGGGATTTTTAGTTGAGTGTTGACTCCCAATCCGTAAGTCATTTCTTACAATAATATAGCCCATTACGGATGAAAAATCAGTTAACAATCATCTATGATTGTTAGGTCAGCTTTTTGCAAACGGACAAAATAATGGCTTGTTTGACTTAGGTAAATATCCCGTCGCACGTTCACTTCAGAATTTAATGAGCGTTTGTTATTCTCATTAAAAGCTTTGGATCCACAGGTCATTTGCATCTTTAACATGTTTCAAGCATACATATCCATTTTTAAAATACGTGTAGAAAAAGTCTCTTTCTTGTAAAATTCCAAGCTATTAGGGTTGAACTAGTGGAATTTCCCAATCTTGGATAACGAAATTTTGTGTTCATTTGTGGTGTGTGAATAAATTTTCATTACTTACTTTCGTTATTGTTTTAATTTTTTTCCATACATAAACTCTAAAATTTTCATTTTGTTGTGATCTATTTACCTTTTTTTGCTTACGACATGAAGGGAGAACAAAAACTCAAAGTTGTGATTTAAGAAAAAAGTGTACATCTAAAATAGAGATTCACAATGCACAAATGTAGAGAGATATAATTCCAAAGAGTGTCTGCGATTTTTAAGGATTGTAAGCTCTTTTTAGTTTTTAGTTCTCAGGTTTTGCAACCGTTGGGAAAAGGGGAAGGCGGGGGATTTTTAATTGAGTGTTTACTCCCAATCCGTAAGTCATTTCTTACAATAATATAGCCCGTTACGAATGAAAAATCACTTTACAATCATCTATGATTGTTAGGTCAGTTTTTTGCAAACAGGCAAAATATTGGCTTGTTTGACTCGGGTAAATATCCCGCCGCACGTTCACTTAAGAATTTTATGAGTGTTTGTTATTCTCATTAAAAGCTTTGGATCCATAGGACATTTGCATCTTTAACATGTTTCAAGCATGCATATCCATTTTTAAAACACGTGTAGAACAAATCTCTTACTTGTAAAATTCCAAGCTATTAGGGTTGAGCTAGTGGAATTTCCCAATCTTGGATAACAAGAATTTTGTGTTCATTTGTGGTTTGTGACTAAATTTTCTTTACTTACATTTTTTATTTTTTTAAATTTTTTCCATACATAAACTCTAAAATTTTCATTTTGTTGTAATCAATTTCCTTTTTTTTTTTTTTTTTACAGTATGAAGGGGGAGGGAAAACTCTAAATTTTGATTTAAGAAAAAATTGTACATCTAAAATGCAAAAATTTAGAAAGAGATAATTCCAAAGAGTGTCTATAATTTTTAGGGATTGTAAGCTCTTTTTAGTTTTTATATCTCAGGTTTTGCAATTGTCGGGAAAAGGGGGAAGCGGGGGATTTTTAACTGAGTGTTGACTCCCTATCCATAAGTCATTTCTTAAAAAAATATACCCCGTTACACATGATAAATCACTTTACAATTCATCTATGATTGTTAGGTCAACTTTTTGCAAACGTGCAAAATAATGGCTTGTTTGACTAGGGTAAATATCCCACCGCACGTTCAGTAGAGAATTTAATTAGAGTTTGTGATTCTTTTTAAAATATTTTGATCTATAGGTCATTTGCATCTTGAACATGTTTCAAACATGCATATCCATTTTTAAAACACGTGTAAAAGAAATCTCTTTCTTGTAAAATTTTAAGCTATTAGGGGGTAACTATGGAATTTCCCAAACTTTGATAATCAAAATTTTGTGTTCTTTTGTTGTGTGTGAATAAATTTTTCTTCACTTACATTTGTTATTGCTTTATTTTTTTCCCATACAAAAACTATAAATTTTTATTTTGTTGTGATATATTAGCCTTTTTTATTTTACGGCATGAAGGGAGAACGAAAACTCAAAGTTTTGATTTAAGAAAAAAATTGTTCATCTAAAATGGAAATGCACAATGCCCAAATGTAGAGATAAAATTCCAAAGAGTGTTTGTGATTTTTAAGGATTGTAAGCTATTTTCAGTTTTTAGTTCTCAGGTTTTGCAATCGTCGGGAAAAGGGGGAGGCGGGGGATTTTTAATTGAGTATTGACTCCAAATCCGTCAGTCATTTTTTATAAAAATATAGCCCGTTACGCATGAAAAATCACTTTACAATCAGCTATGATAGTGAAGACAACTTTTTGCAAATGGGCAAAATAATGGCTTGTATGACTCGGGTAAATATCCCACCTCATGTTCACTTAAGAATTTAATGAGCGTTTTTTTTTTCTTTAAAAGCTTTGGATCCATAGGTCATTTGTATCTTTAACATGTTTCAAGCATGCATATCCATTTTTAAAACACATGTGGAAAAAATCTCTTTCTCATAAAATTCCATGCTATTAGGGTTCAACTAGTGGAATTTCCCAAACTTGGATAACAAAACTTTTGCGTTCATTTGTGGTGTGTGGATAAATTTTCTTTACTTACATTGTTTTAAATTTTTTCCATACATAAACCCTAAAATTTTCATTTTGTTGTTATCTATTTGCTTTTTTTTTTCTTACGGTATGAAGGGAGAGCGAAAACTCAAACTTTTTATTTAAGAAAAAAGTGTACATCTAAAATGGAGATGCACAATGCACAAATTTTGAAAGAGATAATTCCAAAGAGTGTCTGTAATTTTTAGGGATTGTAAGATCTTTTTAGTTTTTATATCTCAGGTTTTGCAATCGTCTGGAAAAGGGGGAAGCGGGGGATTTTTAACTGAGTGTTGATTCCCTATCCATAAGTCATTTCTTACAAAAATATACCCCGTTACACATGATAAATCACTTCACAAGCATCTATGATTGTTAGGTCAGCTTTTTTCAAACGGGCAAAATAATGACTTGTTTGACTCGGGTAAATATCCCATCGCACATTCACTAGAGAATTTAACGAGCGTTTGTTATTTTCTTTAAAAGCTTTGGATCCAAAGGTCATTTGCACCTTTAACATGTTTCAAGCTTGCATATCCATTTTTAAAACACCTGTAGAAGAAATCTCTTCCTTTTCAAATTCCAAGCTATTAGGGTTGAACTAGTGGATTTCCCAGACTTGGATAACAAAACTTTGGTGTTCATTTGTGGTCTGTGAATAAATTTTCTTTACTTACATTTGTTATTGTTTTAAATTTTTTCCGTACATATACTCTAAAATTTTCATTTTGTTGTGATCTTTTTGCCTTTTTTTGTTTACAAGATGAAGGGAGAACGAAAACTCAAAGTTTTGATTTAAGAAAAAAGTAAACATTTAAAATGGAGACGCTCAATGCACAAATGTAGAGAGAGATAATTCCAAATAGTGTCTGTAATTTTTAGGGAATTTGAGCTCTATTTAGTTTTTATATCTCAGGTTTTGCAATCGTCGAGAAAAGGGGGAGGCGGGGTATTTTTAATTGAGTGTTGACTCCAAATCTGTAAGTCGTTTCTTACAAAAATATAGCCCGTTACAGATGACAAATTACTTTAAAATCATCAATGATTATTAGGTTAGCTTTTTGTAAACGGGCAAAATAATGGCTTGTTTTACTCGGGTAAATATCCCACCTCACGTTCACTTGAGAATTTAATGAGCGTTTGTTATTCTCTTTAAAACCTTTGGATCAATAGGTCATTTACATCTTTAACATGTTTCAGACATGCATATCCATTTTTAAAACACGTGTAGAAGAAATCTCTTTCTTGTAAAATTCCTCGCAATTTGGGTTGAACTACTGGAATTTCCCAAACTTGGAAAACAAAACTTTTCTGTTCATTTGTGGTGTGTGAATAAATTTTCTATACTTACATTTGTTATTGTTTTTATTTTTTCCATACATAAACTCTAAAACTTTCATTTTGTTGTGATCTATTTGCCTTTTTTTGTTTACGAGATGAAGGGAGAGCGAAAACTCAAAGTTTTGATTGAAGAAAAAAGTGTACATCTAAAATGGAGATGCATAAAGCACAAATGCAGAGAGAGATAATTCCAAAGAGTGTTTGTAATTTTTAGGGATTGTAAGATCTTTTTAGTTTTTATATATCAGGTTTCGCAATCGTCGGGAAACGGGGGAGGTGGGGGATTTTTAACTCAGTCTTGACTCCCAATTCGTAAGTCATTTCTTTCAAAAATATAGCCCGTTACTCATGATAAATCACATAACAATCATCTATGATTGTTAGGTCTGCTTTTTGCAAACGGGCAAAATAATGGCTTGTTTGACTCGGGTAAATATCCCACCACACGTTCATTAGAGAATTTAATGAGAGTTTGTTATTCTCTTGAAAAGCTTTGGATCCATAGGTCATTTGCATCTTTAACATGTTTGAAGCATGCATATCCATTTTTAAAACACGTGTAGAAGAAATCTCTTTCTTGTAAAATTTCAAGCTATTAGGGTTGAACTATGGAATTTCCCAAACTTGGATAACAAAAATTTTGTGTTCATTTCTGGTGTGTGAATAAATTTTCTTTACTTACATTTGTTATTGTTTTATTTTTTTTCCATGCAAAAACTCTAAAATTTTCATTTTGTTGTGATCTATTTGCCCTTTTTTGTTTACGCCATGAAGGGAGAACGAAAACTCATAGTTTTGATTTAAGAAAAAAGTGGACATCTAAAATGGAGATGCACAATGAAAAAATGTAGAGAGATATAATTCCAAAGAGTGTCTATGATTTTTAAGGATTGTAAGCTATTTTCAGTTTTCAGTTCTCAGGTTTTGCAATCGTCGGGAAAAGGGGGAGGTGGGGATTTTTAATTGAGTATTGACTCCCAATCTGTAAGTCATTTCTTACAAAAATATAGCCCGTTACGCATGAAAAAACACTTTACAATCATCTATGATAGTTAGGTCAGCTTTTTCCAACTGGGGAAAATAATAGCTTGTTTGACTCAGGTAAATATCGCACCGCATGTTCACTTAAGAATTTAATGGGCGTTTGTTTTTTTCTTTAAAAGCTTTCGATCCATAGGTCATTTGCATCTTTAACATGTTTCAAGCAGGCATTTCCATTTTTTAAACACATGTAGAAGAAATCTCTTTCTTGTAAAATTCCAAGCTATTAGGGTTGAACTAGTGGACTTTCCAAAACTTGGATAACAAAACTTTTGTTTTCATTTGTGGTGTGTGAATAAATTTTATTTACTTATATTTTTTATTGTTTAAAATTTTTTCCATACATAAACCCTTAAATTTTCATTTTGTTGTTATCTATTTGCCTTTTTTTTTTTTTTTACGGTATGAAGGTAGTGCGAAAACGCAAAATTTTGATTTAAGAAAAAAGTGTACATCTAAAATGGAGTTGCATAGTGCAAAAAATTAGAAAGAGATAATTCCAAAGAGTGTCTGTAATTTTTAGGGATTGTAAGCTCTTTTTAGTTTTTAAATCTCAGGTTTTGCAATCGTCGGGAAAAGGGGGAGGCGGGGGATTTTTAACTGAGTGTTGACTCCCTATCCATAAGTCATTTCTTAAAAAAATAAATCCCATTACACAAGATAAATCACTTCACAATCATCTATGATTGTTAGGTTTGCTTTTAGCAAACAGGCAAAATAATGGCTTGTTTGACTCGGGTAAATATCCCACCCACGTTCACTTGAGAATTTAATGAGTGTTTTTTATTCTCTTTAAAAGCTTTGGATCCATAGGTCCTTTGCATCTTTAACATGTTTCAAGCTTGCATATCCATTTTTAAAACACGGGTAGAAGAAATCTCTTTCTTGTAAAATTCCATGCTATTAGGGGTAACTAGTGGAATTTCCCAAACTTGGATAACAAAACTTTTGTGTTCATTTGTGGTATGTGAATAAATTTTCTTTACTTACATTTGTTGTTGTTTTAAATTTTTTCCATGCATAAACTCTAAAATTTTCATTTTGTAGTGATCTTTTTGCCTTTTTTTGTTTACGGGATGAAGGGAGAGAGAAAACTCAAAGTTTTGATTTAAGATAAAAGTGTACATTTAAGATTGAGACACACAATGCACAAATGTAGAGAGAGATAATTCCAAAGAGTGTCGGTAATTTTTAGGGAATTTGAGCTCTTTGTAGTTTTTATATCTGAGGTTTTGCAATCGTCGGGAAAAGGGGGAGGCGGGGTATTTTTAACTGAGTGTTGACCCCAGATCCGTAAGTCATTTTGTACAAAAAATGTAGCCCATTACGGATGATAAATCACTTTACAATCATCTATGATTGTTAGGTAAGCGTTTTGTAAACGGGCAAAATAATGGCTTTTTTGACTCGGGTATTTATCTCTCCGCACGTTCACTTGAAAATTTAATGGGCGTTTGTTATTCTCTTTAAAAGCTTTGGATCCACAGGTCATTTGCATCTTTAACATGTTTCAAGCATGCATATCTATTTTTAAAACACGTGTTGAAGAAATCTCTTTCTTGTAAAATTCCTCGTAAATAGGGTTGACCTATCGGAATTTCCCAAACTTGGAAAACAAAACTTTATGTTTATTTGTGGTGTGTGAATAAATTTTCTATACTTACTTTTTTTATTATTTTAATTTTTTCCCATACATAAACTCTAAAATTTTCATTTTGTTGTGATCTATTTGCCTTTTTTGTTTACGGGTTCAAGGGAGAGCGAAAACTCAAAATTTTGATTTAAGAAAAAAGTGTACATCTAAAATGGAGATGCACAATGCACAAATTTTGAGAGATATTTCCAAAGAGTTTTTGTAATTTTTAGGGATTTGAAGATCTTTTTATTTTTTATATCTCAGGTTTTGCAATTGTAAGGAAAAGAGGGAGGCGGGGGATTTTTAACTGAGTGTTGACTCCCAATCCGTAAGTCATTTGTTACAAAAATATAGCCCGTCACTCATGATAAATCACTTTACAATCATCTGTGATTGTTAGGTCAGCTTGTTGCAAACTGGCAAAATAATGGCTTGTTTGACTCAGGTAAATATCCCACCGCACGATCACTTAAGAATTTAATGAGCATTTTTTTTTCTTTAAAAGTTTTGGATCCATAGGTCATTTGCATCTTTAATATGTCTCAAATATGCATATCCAATTTTTAAAACACGTGTAGAAGAAATTTTTTTCTTGTAAAATTCCAAGCTATTAGGGTTGAACTAGTGGAATTTCCCAAACTTGGATACCAAAAATTTTGTGTTCATTTGTGGTGTGTGAATAAAATTTCTTTACTTATATTTTTTATTGTTTAAAATTTTTTCCATACATAAACCATAAAATTTTCATTTTGTTGTTATCCATTTGCCTTTTTATTTTTTTGCAGTATTAAGGGAGAGCGAAAACTCAAAATTTTTATTTAAGAAAAAAGTATACATCTAAAATGGAGATGCACCATGCACAAATTTTGAAAGAGATAATTCGAAAGAGTTTCTATAATTTTTAGGGATTGTAAGCTCTTTTTAGTTTTTATTTCTCAGGTTTTGCAATCGTCGGGAAAAGGGGGAGGTGGGGCATTTTTAACTTAGTGTTGACTGCATATCCAGAAGTCATTTCTTACAAAAATATAGCCCATTACACATGATAAATCACTTTACAATCATCTATGATTGTTAGGTCAGCATGTTGCAAATTGCCAAAAAAATGGCTTGCTTGATTCGGGTAAATATCCCACCACACGTTCACTTAAGAATTTAATGAGCGTTTATTTTTTTATTTAAAATATTTGGATCCATAGGTCATATGCATCTTTAACATGTTTCAAGCATACATATCCATTTTTAAAACATGTGTTGAAGAAATCTCTGTGTTGTAAAATTCCAAGATATTAGGGTTGAACTAGTGGCATTTCCCAAACTTGGATAACAAAACTTTTGTGTTCATTTGTGGTGTGTGAATAAATTTTATTTACATAGATTTTTTATTGTTTTAAATTTTTTCCATACATAAATCCTAAATTTTTCATTTTGTTGTTATCTATTTGCCTTTTTATTTTTTTACAGTATGAAGGGAGACCGAAAACTCAAAATTTTTATTTAAGAAAAAAATATACATCTAAAATGGAGATGCACCATGCACAAATTTTGAAAGAGAAAATTCCAAAGAGTGTCTTAAATTTTTAGGGATTGTAAGCTCTTTTTAGTTTTTATTTCTCAGGTTTTGCAATCATCGGGAAAAAGGGGAGGCAGGGGATTTTTAACTGGGTGTTGACTCCCTATCCATAAGTCATTTCTTACAAAAATATAGCCCATTACACATGATAAATCACTTGTAAAATTCCAAGCTATTAGGGTTGAACTAGTTGAATTTCCCAAACTTGGATAACAAAACTTTTGTGTTCATTTGTGGTGTGAGAATAAATTTTCTTTACTTATATTTGTTATTGTTTTAAATTTTTTCCATACATAAACTCTAAAATTTTCATTTTTTTGTGATCTTTTTACCTTTTTTTTTTTATGGGATGAAGGGAGAGAGAAAACTCAAAGTTTTGATTTAAGAAAAAAATGTGCATAAAAAATATAGACGCACAGTGCAAAAATGTAGAGAGAGATAATTCCAAAGAGTGTCTGTAATTTTTAGGGAATTTGAGCTCTTTATAGTTTTTATATCTTAGGTTTTGCAATCGTCGGGAAAAGGGGGAGGCGGAGTATTTTTAACTGAGTGTTGACACCCAATCCGTAAGTCATTTCTGGCAAAAATATAGTCCGTTACTTATGATAAATTACATTACAATCCTCCATGATTGTTAGGTCAGCTTTTTGCAAATGGACAAAATAATGGCTTGTTTGACTTGGGTATATATCCCACCGCACGTTCACATGAGAATTTAATGAGCGTTTGTTATTCTCTTTAAAAGCTTTGGATCCATAGGTCATTTACATCTTTAACATGTTTTAAGCATGCATATCCATTTTTAAAACATGTGTAGAAGAAATCTCTTTCTTGTAAAATTCCTTGCAATTAGGGTTGAACTATTTGAATTACCCAAACTTGGAAAAAAAAACTTTTGTGTTCATTTGTGGTGTGTGAATAAATTTTCTATACTTACATTTGTTATTGTTTTAATTTTTTTTGATACATAAACTCTAAAATTTTTATTTTTTTGTGATCTATTTGCCTTTTTTTGTTTATGGGATGACGGAAGAGCGAAAACTCAAAGTTTTGATTTAAGAAAAGAGTGTACATCCAAAATGGAGATGCACGATGCACAAATGTAGAGAGAGATAATTCTAAAGAGTGTTTGTAATTTTAAGGGATTGTAAGGTCTTTTTTGTTTTTATATCTCAGGTTTTGCAATCGTCGGGAAAAGGGGGACGCGGTGGATTTTTAACTAAGTGTTGAGTCCCTAACCATAAGTCCTTTCTTACAAAAATATAGCCTGTTACACAAGATAAATCACTTCACAATCATCTATGATTGTTAGGTCAGCTTTTTACAAACGGGCAAAATAATGGCTTGTTTCACTCGGGTAAATATCCCACCAGACGTTCACTTGAGAATTCAATGAGCGTTTGTTATTTTCAATAAAATCTTTGGATCCATAGGTCATTTGCATCTTTAACATGTTTCAAGTTTGCATATCCATTTTTAAAACACGTGTAGAAGAAATCTCTTTCTTGTAAAATTCCAAGCTATTAGGGCTGAACTAGTGGAATTTCCCAAACTTGGATCACAAAACTTTTGTGTTCATTTGTGGTGTGTGAATAAATTTTCTTTACTTACATTTCTTATTGTTTTATATTTTTTCCATACATAAACTCTAAAATTTTCAATTTGTTGTGATTTTTTTACCTTTTTTTTTATGGGATGAAGGGAGAGAGAAAACTCAAAATTTTGATTTAAGAAAAAATTGTACATCTAAAATGGAGATGCACATTGTAAAAATTTCGAAAGAGATAATTCCAAAGAGTGGCTATAATTTTTAGGGATTGTAAGCACTTTTTAGTTTTTATATCTCAGGTTTTGCAATCGTCGGGAAAAGGGGGAGATAAGGCATTTTTAATTGAGTGTTGATTCCCTATCCATAAGTCATTTCTAACAAAAATATAGCCCGTTACACATGAAAAATCACTTTACAATCATCTATGATTGTTAGGTCAGCTTGTTGCAAACTGGCAAAATATTGGCTTGTTTGACTCCGGTAAATATCCTTCCGCACGAACACTTAAGAATTTAATGAGCGATTTTTTTTTCTTTAAAAGCTTTGGATCCATAGGTCATTTATATCTTTACCATGTTTCAAGCATGCATATACATTTTTCATACACGTGTGGAAGAAATCTCTTTCTCGTAAAATTCCAAGCTATTAGGGTTGAACTAGTGGAATTTCCCAAACTTGGATAACAAAACTTTTGTGTTCATTTGTGGTGTGTGAATAAATTTTATTTACATAGATTTTTTATTGTTTTAAATTTTTTCCTTACATAAACCCTAAAATTTTCATTTTGTTGTTATCTATTTGTTTTTTTTTTTTTAACTGTATGAAGGGAGGGGCAAAACTGGAAATTTTGATTTAAGAAAAAAATGTACATCTAAAATGGAGATGCACAATGCCCAAATTTCTAAAGAGATAATTCCAAAGAGTGTCTTAAATTTTTAGGGATTGTAAGCTCTTTTTAGTTTTTATATCTCAGGTTTTCCAATCGTTGGGAAAAGGGGGAGGCGGGGGATTTTTAACTGAGTGTTGACTCCCTATCCTTAAGTCATTTCTTAAAAAAATATAGCCCGTTACACATGATAAATTACTTTACAATTATCTATGATTGTTAGGTCAGCTTGTTGCAAATTGGCAAAATAATGGCTTGTTTGACTCAAGTAAATATCCCACCGCACGATCACTTAAGAATTTAATGAGCGTTTTTTTTTTTATTTAAAATTTTTGGATCCATAGGTCATTTGCATCTTTAACATGGCATCCATATCTATTTTTAAAACACATGTGGAAGAAATCTCTTTCTCGTAAAATTCCAAGCTATTAGGGTTGAACTAGTGGAATTTCCCAAACCTGGATACCAAAACTTTTGTGTTCATTTGTAGTGTGTGAATAAATTTTTTTTACATACATTTTTTATTGTTTTATATTTTTTCCGTACATAAACCCTAAAATTTTCATTTTGTTGTTATCTATTTGCCTTTTTTTTTATGGTATGAAGGGAGGCGAAAACTCAAACTTTTGATTTTAAAAAAAAGTGTACATCTAAAATGCAGATGCACAATGCACAAATGTAGAGAGATATAATTCTAAAGAGTTTCTATGATTTTTAAGGTTTGTATGCTCTTTTCAGTTTTTAGTTCTCTGGTTTTGCAATCGTCGGGAAAAGGGGGAGGCGGGGGATTTTTAATTGAGTATTGACTCCCAATCCGCAAGTCATTTCTTACAAAAATATAGCCCGTTATGTATGAAAAATCACTTTACAATCATCTATGATAGTTAGGTCAGCTTTTTCCAACTGGGCAAAATAATGGCTTGTTTGACTCGGGTAAATATCGGACCGCATGTTCACTTAAAAATTTAATGAGCGTTTGTTTTTTTCTTTAAAAGCTTTCGATCCATATGTCATTTGCATCTCTAACATGTTTCAAGCTTGCATTATCATTTTCAAAACACGTGTAGAAGAAATCTCTTTCTTGTAAAATTTCAAGATTAGGGTTGAACTAGTGAAATTTCCCAAACTTGGATAAAAAAACTTTTGTGTTCATTTGTGGTGTGTGAATAAATTTTCTTTACTTACATATGTTATTGTTTTAAATTTTTTCCATACATAAACTCTAAAATTTTCATTTTGTTGTGATCTTTTTGCCTTTTTTTGTTGACGAGATGAAGCAAGAGAGAAAACTCAAAGTTTTGATTTAAGAAAAAAGTTTACATAAAAAATATAGACGCACAATGCAAAAATGTAGAGAGAGATAATTCCAAAGAGTGTCAGTAATTTTTAGGGAATTTAAGCTCCTTTTAGTTTTTATATCTCAGGTTTTGCAATCGTCGAGAAAAGGGGAGGCGGGGTATTTTTTACTGAGTGTTGACTCCCAATCCGTAATGGATGATAAATCACTTTACAATCATCTATGATTGTTAGGTAAGCCTTTTTTAAACGGGCAAAGTAATGGCTTGTTTGACTCGGTTAAATATCCCACCGCAAGTTCACTTGAGAATTTAATGAGCGTTTGTTATTCTCTTTAAAAGCTTTGGATCCTTAGGTCATTTGCATCTTTAACATGTTTCAAGCATGCATATCCACTTTTAAAACACGTGTAGAAGAAATGTCTTTCTTGTAAAATTCCTTGGAATTAGGGTTGAACTACTGGAATTTCCCAAACATGGAAACAAAACTTTTGTGTTCATTTATGATGTGTGAATAAATTTTATATACTTACATTTGTTATTGTTTTAATTTTTTTCCATACATAAACTCTAAAATTTTCATTTTTTTGTAATCTATTTGCCTTTTTTTGTTTACAGGATGAAGGGAAAGTGAAAGCTCAAAGTTTTGATTTAAGAAAAAAGTGTACATCAAAAATGGTGATGCACAAAGCACCGATGTAGAGAGAGATAATTCCAAAGAGTGTTTGTAATTTTTAGGGATTGTACGCTCTTTTTAGTTTTTATATCTCAGGTTTTGCAATCGTCGGGAAAAGGGGAAGGCGGGGGATTTTTAACTGAGTGTTGACTCCCAATCCGTAAGTCATTTCTTACAAAGATATAGCCCGTTACTCAAGATAAATCACATTACAATCATCTATGATTGTTAGGTCAACTTTTTTCAAACAGGCAAAATAATGGCTTGTTTGACTCGGGTAAATATCCCACCGCACGTTCACTAGAGAATTTAATGAGAGTTTGTTATTCTCTTTAAAAGCATTGAATCCATAGGTAATTTGCAACTTTAACATGTTTCAAGCATGCATATCCATTTTTAAAACACGTGTATAAGAAATCTCTTTCTTGTAAAATTTGAAGCTATTAGGGTTGAACTATGGAATTTCCAAAACTTGGATAACAAAAATTTTGTGTTCATTTGTGCTGTGTGAATAAATTTTCTTTACTTACGTTTGTTATTGTTTTAATTTTTTTCCATACAAAAACTCTAAAATTTTCATTTTGTTGTGATCTATTTGACTTTTGTTTGTTTACGGCATGAAGGGAGAACGAAAACTCAAAGTTTTGATTTAAGAAAAAAGTGTAAATCTAAAATGGAGATGCACAATGCAAAAATGTAGAGAGATATAATTCCAAAGAGTGTCATTGATTTTTAAGGATTCTAAGCTATTTTCAGTTTTTAGTTCTCAGGTTTTGCAATCATCGGGACAAGGGGGAGTGGGGGATTTTTAATTGAGCATTGACTCCCAATCTGGAAGTCATTTCTTACAAAAATATAGCCCGTTACGCATGAAAAATCACTTTACAATCACCTTTGATAGTCAGGTCAGCTTTTTGCAAATGGGCAAAATAATGACTTGTTTAACTCGGGTAAATATCCCACCGCACGTTCACGTAAGAATTTAATGAGCATTTGTTTTTTTCTTTAAAACCTTTGGATCCATAGGTCATTTGCATCTTTAACGTGTTTCAAGCATGCATATGCATTTTTAAAACACGTGAGGAAGAAATCTCTTTCTCGTAAAATTGCATGCTATCAGGGTTGAACTAGTGGAATTTCCCAAAGTTGGATAACAAAACTATTGTGTTTATTTTTAGTGTGTGAATAAATTTTATTTACTTAAATTTTTTATTGTTTTAAATTTTTTCCGTACATAAACCCTAAAATTTTCATTTCGTTGTTATCTGTTTGCCTTTTTTTTTTTTTTTTACGGAATAAAGGGAGGGCGAAAACTCAAACTTTTGATTTAAGAAAAAAGTGTACATCTAAAATGGAGATGCACAATGCACAAATTTAGAAAGAGATAATTCCAAATAGTGTTTGTAATTTTTAAGGATTGTAAGCTCTTTTTTGTTTTTATATCTCAGGTTTTGCAATCATCGGGAAAAGGGGGAGGTGGGGCATTTTTAACTGAGTGTTGACTCCCTATCCTTAAGTCATTTCTTATAAAAATATAGCCCGTTACACATGATAAATCACTTTACAATCACCTATGATTGTTAGGTCAGCTTGTTGCAAACTGGCAAAATAATGGCTTGTTTGACTCGGGTAAATATCCCACCGCACGTTCACTTAAGAATTTAATGAGCATTTTTTTTCTATAAAAGATTTGGATCCATAGCTCATTTGCTTCTTTAACATGTTTCAAGCATGCATATCCTTTTTTAAAACACGTGTAGAAGAAATCTCTGTCTTGTAAAATTCCACACTATTTGGGTTGAACTAGTGGAATTTCCCAATTTTGAATAACAAAAATTTTGTGTTCATTTGTGGTGTGTGAATAAATTTTTTTTACTTACATTTTTTATTGTTTTAAATTTTTTCAATACATAAACCATAAAATTTTCATCTTGTTGTTATCTATTTGCCTTTTTTTTTTTTACAGTATGATGGCAGAGAGAAAACTCAAAATTTTGATTTAAGAAATAAGTGTACATCTAAAATGCAAAATAAGTGTACAATGCAAAATTTTAAAAAGAGATAATTCCAAAGAGTATCTATAATTTTTAGGGATTGTAAGCTCCTTTAAGTTTTTATATCTCAGGTTTTGCAATCGTTGGGAAAAGGGGGAGGCGGGGGATTTCTAACTGAGTGTTGACTCCTTATCCATAAGTCAATTCTTACAAAAATATAGCCCGTTACATATGATAAATCACTTCACAATCATCTATGATTGTTAGGTCAGCTTTTTGAAAATGGGCAAAATAATTTTTAATTGACTCGGGTAAATATCCCACCGCACGTTCACTTGAGAATGTAATGAGCGTTTGTTATTCTCTTTAAAAGCTTTGGGTCCAGAGGTTATTTGCCTCTTTAATATGTTTCAAGCTTGCATATCCATTTTTAAAACACATGTAGAAGAAATATCTTTCTTGTAAAATTCCAAGCTATTTGGGTTGAACTAGTGGAATTTCCCAAACTTGGATAACAAAAATTTTGTGTTCATTTGTGGTGTGCGAATAAATTTTATTTACTTACATTTTTTATTGTTTTAAATTTTTTCCATACATAAACTCTAAAATTTTCATTTTGTTCTGATCTTTTTCCCTTTTTTTTGTTTACGGGATGAAGGGGGAGAGAAAACTCAAAGTTTTGATTTAAGAAAAAAGTCTACATAAAAAATATGCACGCACTATGCAAAAATGTAAAGAGAGATAATTTCAAAGAGTGTCTGTATTTTTTACGGAATTTGAGCTCTTTTTAATTTTTATATCTCAGGTTTTGCAATCGTCGGGAAAAGGGGGAGGCGGGGTATTTTCAACTGACTGTTGACTCCCAATCCGTAAGTCATTTCTTAGAAAAATATAGTCCGTTACTCATGTTAAATCACATTACAATCATCTATGATTGTTAGGTCAGCTTTTTGCAAACGGGCAAAATAATGGCTTCTTTGACTTAGGTAAATATCCCACCGCACATTCACTTGAGAATTTAATGAGCATTTGTTATTCTCTTTAAAAGCTTTGGATCCATAGGTCATTTGCCTCTTTAACATGTTTCAAGCATGCATATCCATTTTTAAAACACGTGTAGAAGAAAACTCTTTCTTGTAAAATTCCTTGAAATTAGGGTTGAGCTACTGGAATTTCCCAAACTTGGAAAACAAAAGTTATGTGTTCATTTGTGGTGTGTGAATAAATTTTCTATACTTACATTTGTTATTTTTTTAATTTTTTTCCCTAGGTAAACTCTAAAATTTTCATTTTGTTGTGATATATTTGCCTTTTTTTGTTGACGGGATGAACGGAGAGCGAAAACTTAAAGTTTTGATTTTAGAAAAAAGCGTACATCTAAAATGGACATGAAAAATGCACAAATGTAGAGAGAGATAATTCCAAAGAGTGTTTGTAATTTTTAGGAATTCTAAGATCTTTTTAGTTTTTATATCTTAGGTTTTTCTATCGTCGGGAAAAGGGGGAGGCGAGGGATTTTTAACTGAGTGTTGACTCCCAATCCATAAGTCCTTTCTTAAAAAAATATTGTCCGTTACTCATAATAAATCACATTACAATCATCTATGATTGTTAGGTTAGCTTTTTGCAAACGGGTAAAATAATGGGTTGTTTGACTCGGGTAAATATCCCTCCGCACGTTCACTAGAAAATTTAATGAGAGTTTGTTATTCTCTTTAAAAGCTTTCGATCCATAGGTCATTTGCATCTTTAACATGTTTCGAGCATGCATATCCCTTTTTAAAACACGGGTAGAAGAAATCTCTTTCTTGTAAAATTTCAAGCTATTAGGGTTGAACTATGGAATTTTCCAAACTCTGATAAAAAAAATTTTGTGTTCATTTGTGGTGTCTAAATAAATTTTCTTTACTTACATTTATTATTGTTTTAATTTTTTTCCATACAAAAACTCTAAAATTTTCATTTTGATGTGATCTATTTGTCTTTTTTATGTTTACGGCATGAAGGGAGAACGAAAACTCAAAGTTTTGATTTAAGAAAAAAGTGGACATCTAAAATGGAGATGGACAATGCACAAATGTAGAGAGATATAATTCCAAAGAGTGTCTGTGATTTTTATGGATTGTAAGCTCTTTTCATTTTTTAGCTCTCAGGTTTTGCAGTCGGGAAAAAAGGGAGGCGGGGGATTTTTAATTGAGTATTCACTCCCAATCCGTAAGTCATTTCTTACAAAAACATAGCCCGTTACGCTTGAAAAATCAGTTTACAATCATCTATGATAGTTATGTCAGCTTTTTGCAGGTGGGCAAGATAATGGCTTGTTTGACTCGAGTAAATATCCTACCGCACGATCACTTAAGAATTTAATTAACATTTTTTTTTCTTTGAAATCTTTGGATCTGTAGGTCATTTGCATCTTTAACATGTTTCAAGCATGCATATCCATTTTTAAAACACGCGTAGAAGAAATTTCTTTCTTGTAAAATTCCAAGCTATTAGGGTTGAACTAGCGGAATTTCCCAAACTTGGATAACATAACTTTTGTGTTCATTTGTGGTGTGTGAATAAATTTTATTTACTTACATTTTTCATTGTTTTAAATTTTTTCCATACATAAACCCTTAAATTTTCATTTTGTTGTTATCTATTTGCCTTTTTTTTTTTACGGAATGAAGGGAGAGCGAAAACTCAAAATTTTGATTTAAGAAAAAAGTGTACATCTAAAATGGAGATGCACAATGCACTAAGTTAGAAATAGATAATTCCAATGAGTGTCTGTAATTTTTAGGGATTGTAAGCTCTTTTAGTTTTTATATCTCGGATTTTGCAATCGTCAGGAAAAGGGGGAGGCGGGGGATTTTTAACTGAGTGTTGACTCCCTATCCATAAGTCATTTATTTCAAAAATATAGCCCGTTACACATGATAAATCACTTTGCAATCATCTATGATTGTTAGGTCAGGTTTTTGCAAACGAGTAAATTTATGGCTTGTTTGACTCAGGTAAATTTTCCACCGCACGTTCACTTGAGAATTTAATGAGCGTTTGTTATTCTCTTTAAAACATCTAAAATGCAGACGCACAATGCACAAATATAGAGAGAGATAATTCCAAAGAGTGTCTGTAATTTTTAAGGAATTTGAGCTCTTTTTAGTTTTAATATCTTAGGTTTTACAATCGTCAGGAAAAGGAGGAGGCCGGGGATTTTTAACTGAGTGTTGACTCGCCATCCCTAAGTCATTTCTTACAAAAATATAGCCCGTTACACATAATAAATCACTTTACAATCATCTATGATTGTTAGGTCAGCTTTTTGCAAACGGGCAATATAATGGTTTGTTTGACTCAGGTACATATCCGACCGCACGTTTACTTGAGAATTTAATGAGCGTTTATTATTCTCTTTAAAAGCTTTGGATCTATAGGTTATTTGCATCTTTAACATATTTCAAGCTTGCATATTCATATTTAAAACACATGTAGAAGCAATCTCT
This sequence comes from Aristolochia californica, assembly GCF_029961685.1. Lineage (NCBI taxonomy): Eukaryota > Viridiplantae > Streptophyta > Magnoliopsida > Piperales > Aristolochiaceae > Aristolochia > Aristolochia californica. Next base: position 13,838,331 of record NW_027181793.1, read on the forward strand.
TTCTTGTAAAATTCCATGCTATTAGGGTTGAACTAGTGGAATTTCCAAAACTTGGATATCAAAACTTTTGTGTTCAGTTGTGGTGTGTGAATAAATTTTCATTACTTAAATTTGTTATTGTTTTAAATTTTTTCCATACATAAACTTTAAAATATTCATTTTGTGTTGATCTTTTTGCTTTTTTTTGTTTACGGGATGAAGGGAGAGAGAAAACTCATAGTTTTGATTTAAGAAAAAAGTGTACATTTAAAATGGAGACAAACAATGCACAAATGTAGAGAGAGATAATTCCAAAGAGTGACTATAATTTTTAGGGAATTTGAGCTCTTTTTAGTTTTTATGTCTCAGGTTTCGCAATCCTCGGGAAAAGGGGGAGTCGGGTATTGTTAATTGAGTGTTGACTCCCAATCCGTAAATCATTTCTTACAAAAATATAACCTGTTACGGATGATAAATCACTTTACAATCATGAATGATTGCTAGGTAAGCTTTTTGTAAACGGACAAAATAATGGCTTGTTTGACTCGGGTAAATATCCCACCGCACTTGAGAGTTTAATGAGCATTTGTTATTCTCTTTTAAAACTTTGGATCCATAGGTCATTTGCATCTTTAACATGTTTCAAGCATGCATATCCATTTTTAAAACACGTGTAGAAGAAATCTCTTTCTTGTAAAATTCCTTGCAATTAAGGTTGAACTACTCCAATTTCCCAAACTTGGAAAACTAAACTTTTGTGTTCATTTGTGGTGTGTGAATAAATTTTCTAAACTTACATTTTTTATTATTTAAATTTTTTTCCATACATAAAAGCTAAAATTTTCATTTTGTTGTGATCTAATGCCTTTTTTTGTCTACAGCATGAAGGGAGAACGAAAACTCAAGGTTTTGATTTAAGACAAAAGTGTACATCTAAAATGGAGATTCACATTGCAAAAATGTAGAGAGATATAATTCCAAAGAGTGTCAATGATTTTTAAGGATTGTAAGGTCTTTTCAGTTTTTAGTTCTCAGGTTTTGCAATCGTCGGGAAAAGGGGGAGGCGGGGGATTTTAAATTGAGTGTTGACTCCAAATCCATAAGTCATTTCTTACAAAAATATAGCCCGTTACTCATGAAAAATCCCTTTTCAATCATCCATGATTGTTTGGTCAGCTTTTTGCAAACGTGCAAAATAATGGCTTGTTTGACTCGGGTAAATATCCCACCGCACGTTCACTTAAGAATTTAATGAGCGTTTGTTATTCTCTTTCAAAGCTTTGGATCCATAGGTCATTTGCATCTTTAACATGTTTCAAGCCTGCATATCCATTTTTAAAACACGTGTAGAAGAAATCTCTTTCTTGTAAAATTCCAAGCTATTAGTGTTGAACTAGAGGAATTTCCCAAACTTGGAAAACAAAACTTTTGTGTTCATTTGTGGTGTGTGAATAAATTTTCTTTACTTACATTTTTTATTGTTTTAAATTTTTTCCATACATAAACTCTAAAATTTTCATTTTGTTGTGATCTTTTTGCCTTTTTGTGTTTACGGGATGAAGGGAGAGAGAAAACTCAAAGTTTTGATTTAAGAAAAAAGTGTACATCTAAAATGGAGACGCACAATGCATAAATGTAGAGAGAGATAATTCAAAAGAGTGTCTGTAATTTTTAGGGAATTTGAGCTCTTTTTAGTTTTTATATCTCAGGTTTTGCAATCGTTGGGAAAAAGGGGAGGCTGGGTATTTTTAACTGAGTGGTGACTCCCAATCCATAAGTCGTTTCTTACAAAAATATAGTACGGATGATAAATCACTATACAATCATCTATGATTGTTAGGTAAGCTTTTTTTAAACGGGCAAAATAATGGCGTGTTTGACTCGGATAAATATCCCACCGCAAGTTCACTTGAGAATTTAGTGAGCGTTTGTTATTCTCTTTAAAAGCTTAGGATCCATAGGTCATTTGCATCTTTAACATGTTTCAAGCATGATTTTCCATTTTTAAAACACGTGTAGAAAAAATCTTTTTCTTGTAAAATTCCTTGCAATTAAGGTTGAACTACTGGAATTTCCCTAACTTGGAAAACAAAACTTTATCGTCATTTGTGGTGTGTGAATAAATTTGTTATTGTTTTAATTTTTTTCCATACATAAACTTTAAAATTTTCTTTTTGTTGTGATCTATTTGCCTTTTCTTGTTTACGGGATGAAAGGAGAGCGAAAACTCAAAGTTTTGATTTAAGAAAAATGTGTACATCTAATATGGAGATGCACAATGCACAAATGTAGAGAGAGATAATTTCAAATTTTTTTTGTAATTTTTAGGAATTTTAAGATCTTTTTAGTTTTTATATCTCAGTTTTTGCAAACAGGGGGAAAAGGGGGTGGCGGGGGATTTTTAACTTAGTGTTGACTCCCAATCCGTAAGTCATTTTTTACAAAAATATAGCCCGTTACTCATGATTAATCACATTACAATCATCTATGATTGTTAGGTCAGCTTTTTGAAAACGGGCGAAACAATGGCTTGTTTGACTCGGGTAAATATCCCATCGCACGTTCACTAGAGAATTTAATGAGATTTTTTTATTCTATTTACAAGATTTGGATCCATAGGTCATTTGCATCTATAACATGTTTCAAGCATGCATATCCATTTTTAAAACACGTGTAGAAGAAATCTCTTTCTTGTAAATTTTCAAGCTATTAGGGTTGAACTAGTGGAATTTCCCAATATTGGATAATAAGACTTTTGTGTTCATTTGTGATTTGTGAGTAAATTTTCTTTACTTACATTTTTTATTTTTTTAAACTTTTTCCATACATTAACCCTAAAATTTTCATTTTGTTGTTATCTATTTGCCTTTTTTTTTTACGGTAAAAAGGGAGAGTGAAAACTCAAAATTTTGATTTAAGAAAAAAGTGTACATCTAAAATGAAGACGTATATTGCACGAATTTAGAAAGAGATAATTCCAAAGAGTGTCTGTAATTTTTAGGGATTGTAAGCTCTGTTCAGTTTTTAGTTCTCAGGTTTTTAACTGATTGTTGACTTCCTTTCCATAAGTCATTTCTTACAAAAATATAACTCGTTACACATGATAAATCACTTTACAATCATCTACGATTTTTAGGTTAGCTTTTTGTAAACAGGCAAAATAAAGGCTTGTTTGACTCGGGTAAATATCCCACCGCACATTCACTTAAGAATTTAATGAGCGTTTGTTATTCTCTTTAAAAGCTTTGGATCCATAGGTCATTTGCATCTTTAACATGTTTCAAGCATGCATAACCATTTTTAAAACGTGTGTAGAAGAAATCTATTTCTAGTAAAATTCCAAGCTAGTAGGATTGAACTAGTGGAATTTCCCAAAATTGGATAACAAAACTTTTGTGTTCATTTGTGGTGTGTAAATAAATTTTTTTTACTTACACTAGTTCTTGTTTTAAATTTTTTCCATACATAAACTCTAAAATTCTCGTTTTGTTGTGTCTTTTGGCCTTTTTTTCTTTACGGGGAGAAGGGAGAGAGAAAACTCAAAGTTTTGATTTAAGAAAAAAGTGTACATCTAAAATGGAGATGCACAATGCACAAATGTAGAGAGAGATAATTCCAAAGAGTGTTTGTAATTTTTAGGGATTGTCTGATCTTTTTAATTTTTATATCTCAGATTTTGCAATCGTCGGGAAAAGGGGGAGGCGAGGAATTTTTAACTGAGTGTTGAATCCCAATCCATAAGTCATTTCTTACAAAAATATTGCTCGTTACTCATGATAAATCACATTACAATCATCTATGATTGTTAGGTCAGCTTTTTGCATACGGGCAAAATAATGGCTTGTTTGGCTCGAGTAAATATCCCACCACACGTTCACTATAGAATTTAATGAGAGTTTGTTATTCTCTTTAAAAGCTTTGGATCCATAGGTCATTTGCCTCTTTAACATGTTTCAAGCATGCATATCCATTTTTAAAACACCTGTAGAAGAAATCTCTTTCTTCTAAACTTTCAAGCTATTAGGTTTGAACTATGGAATTTCCCAAACTTGGATAAACAAACTTTTGTGTTCATTTGAGGTGTGTGAATAAATTTTCTTTACTTACATTTTTTAATGTTTTAAATTTTTTCCATACATAAACTTTAAATTTTTCATTTTCTTGCGATATTTTTTCCTTTTTTTGTTTACGGGATGAAGGGAGAGAGAAAACTCAAGGTTTTGATTTAAGACAAAAGTGTATATTTAAAATGGAGATGCACAATGCACAAATAAACGGGATGAAGGGAGAGAGAAAACTCAAGGTTTTGATTTAAGACAAAAGTGTATATTTAAAATGGTAATGCACAATGCACAAATGTAGTGAGAGATAATTCCAAAGAGTGTCTGTAATTTTTAGGAAATTTGAGCTCTTTTCAGTTTTCATATCTCAGGTTTTGCAATCGTTAGGAAAAGGGGGAAGCGGGGTATTTTTAACTGAGTGACTCCCAATCCGTAAGTTGTTTCTTACAAAAATATAACCCGTAACGGATGATAAATCATTTTACAATCATCTATGATTGTTAGGTAAGCTTTTTTGTAAGCGGACAAAATAATGGCTTGTTTGACTTGGGTAAATATCCCACCGCACGTTCACTTGAGAATTTAATGAGCATTTGTTATTCTCTTTAAAAGCTTTGGATCCATAGGTAGTTTGCATCTTTAACATGTTTCAAACATGCATATCCATTTTTAAAACACGTGTAGAAGAAATCTCTTTCTTGTAAAATTTCTTGCAATTAGGGTTGAACTACTAGAATTTCCGAAACTTGGAAAACAAAACTTTTGTGTTCATTTGTGGTGTGTGAATAAATTTTATATACTTACATTTGTTATTGTTTTAATATTTCTCCATACATAAACTCTAAAATTTTTATTTTCTTGGGATCTATTTGCCTTTTTTGTTTACGGGATGAAGGGAGAGCGAAAACTCAAAACATTGATTTAAGAAAAAAGTGTACTTCTAAAATGGAGATGCACAATGCACAAATGTAGAGAGAGATAATTCCAAAGAGTGTTTGTAATTTTTAGGGATTGTCAGATCTTTTTAGTTTTTATATCTTAGGTTTTGCAATCGTCGGGAAAAGGGGGAGGCGAGGGATTTTTAACTGAGTGTTGAATCCTAATCCGTAAGTCATTTCTTACAAAAATATTGCCCGTTACTCATGATAAATCACATTACAATCATCTATTATTGTTAAGTCAGCTTTTTGCATACGGGCAAAATAGTGGCTTGTTTGGCTTAGGTAAATATCCCACCACACGTTCACTAGAGAATTTATTGAGAGTTTGTTATTCTCTTTAAAAGCTTTGGATCCATAGGTCATTTGCCTCTTTAACATGTTTCAAGCATGCATATCCATTTTTAAAACACGTGTAGAAGAAATATTTTTCTTTTAAAATTTCAAGCTATTAGGGTTGAAGTATGGAATTTCCCAAACATGGATAACAAAATTTTTGTGTTCATTTATCGTGTGTGAATAAATTTTCTTTACTTACATTTTTTAATATTTTAAATTTTTTCCATACATAAACTCTAAAATTTTCATTTTCTTTTGATCTTTTTGGTTTTTTTTTGTTTACGGAATGAAGGGAGAAAGAAAATTCACAAGTTTTGATTTAAGAAAAAAGTGTACATTTAAAATGGAGATGCACAATGAACAAATGTAGAGAGAGATATTTCCAAAGAGTGTTTGTAATTTTTAGGGAATTTGAGCTCTTTTTAGTTTTCATATCTCTGGTTTTGCAATCGTCGGGAAAAGGGGGAGGCAGGGTATTTTTAACTGAGTGTTGACTCCCAATCCATAAGTCATTTCTTACAAAAATATAGCCCGTTACGGATGATAAATCACATTACAATCATCTATGATTGTTAGGTAAACTTTTTTTAAACAGGCAAAATAATGGTTTGCTTGACTCGGGTAAATATCCCACCGCTCGTTCACTTGAGAATTTAATGAGCGTTTGTTATTCTCTTTAAAAGCTTTGGATCCATGGGTCATTTGCATCTTTAACATGTTTCAAGCATGCATATCCATTTTTAAAACACGTGTAGAAGAAATCTCTTTCTTGTAAAATTCCTTGCAATTAGGGTTGAACTACTGGAATTTCCCAAACTTGGGAAACAAAACTTTATGTTCATTTGTGGAGTGTGAATAAATTCTCTATACTGACATTTATTATTGTTTTAATTTTTTTCCATACATAAACATTAAAATTTTCATTTTGTTGTGATGTATTTGCCTTTTTTTTGTTTACGGGATGAAGGGAGTGCAAAAACTCAAAGTTTTGATTTAACAAAAAAGTGTACATCTAAAATGGAGATTCACAATGCCCAAATGTAGAGAGAGACAATTCCAAAGAGTGTTTGTAATTTTTAGGGATTGTCAGATCTTTTTAGTTTTTATATCTTAGATGTTGCAATTGTAGGGAAAAGGGGGAGGCGAGGGATTTTTAACTGAATGTTGAATCCCAATCCGTAAGTCATTTCTTACAAAAATCTTGCCCATAAATCATGATAAATCACATTACAATCATCTATGATTGTTAGGTCAGCTTTTTGCATACGGGCAAAATAATGGCTTGTTTGGCTCGGGTAAATATCCCACTACACGTTCACTAGAGAATTTAAGGAGTTTTTGTTATTCTCTTTAAAAGCTTTGGATCCATAGGTCATTTGCCTCTTTAACATGTTTCAAGCATGCATATCCTTTTTTTAAACTCGTGAAGAAGAAATCTCTTTCTTGTAAAATTTCAACTATTAGGGTTGAACTATGGAATTTCCATAACTTGGATATCAATACTTTTGTGTTCATTTGTGGTGTGTGAATAAATTTTCTTTACATACATTTTTTAATGTTTTAAATTTTTTCCATCAATAAAGTCTAAAATTTTCATTTTCTTGTGATCTTTTTGCCTTTTTTTTTTACGGGATGATGGGGAGAGAAAACTCAAAGTTTTGATGTAAGAAAAAGTGTACATTTAAAATGGAGATGCACAATGCACAAATGTAGAGAGAGATAATTCCAAAGAGTATCTTTAAGTTTTAGGGAATTTGAGCTCTTTTTAGTTTTCATATCTGTGGTTTTGCAATCGTCGGGAAAAGGGGGAGGCGGGGTATTTTTAACTGAGTGTTGACTCCCAATCCGTAGGCCATTTCCTACAAAAATATCGCCCGTTATGGATGATAAATCACTTTACAATCATCTATGATTGTTAGGTAAGCTTTTTGTAAACGGGCAAAAGAATGGCTTGTTTGACTCGGGTAAATATCCCATCGCACGTTCACTTGACATTTTAATGAGCGTTTGTTATTCTCTTTAAAAGCTTTGGATCCATAGGTCATTTGCATCTTTAACATGTTTCAACCATGCATATCCATTTTTAAAACACGTGTAGAAGAAATCTTTTTCTTGTAAAATTCCTTGCAATTAGGGTTGAACTACTGGAATTTCCCAAACTTGGGTAACAAAACTTTTGTTTTAATTTTTTTCCATACATAAACTCTAAAATTTTCATTTTGTTGTGATCTATTTGCCTTTTTTTGTTTACAGCATGAAGGGAGAATGAAAACTCAATGTTTTGATTTAATAAAAAAGTGTACATCTAAAATGGAGTTGAACAATGCACAAATGTAGAGAGATATAATTCCAAAGAGTGTCTGTGATTTTTAAGGATTGTAAGCTCTTTTCAGTTTTTAGTTCTCAGGTTTTGCAATCGACGGGAAAAGGGGGAGGCGGGGGATTTTTAATTGAGTGTTGACTCCCAATCCGTAAGTCATTTCTAACAAAAATAAAGCCCGTTAAGAATGAAAAATCAGTATAGAATCATCTATGATTGTTAGGTAAGTGTTTTGCAAACGGGCAAAATAATGTCTTGTTTGACTCGGGTAAATATCCCATCGCACGTTCACTTAAGAATTTAATGAGCGTTTGCTTTTTTCTTTAAAAGCTTTGGATCCATACGTCATTTGCATCTTTAACATGTTTCAAGCATGCATATCCATTTTTAAAACAAGTGTAGAAGAAATCTCTTTCTTGTAAAATTCCAAGCTATTAGGGTTGAACTAAAGGAATTTCCAAGTCTTGGATAACAAAACTTTTGTGTTCATTTGTGGTTTGTGAATAAATTTTCTTTATTTACATTTGTTTTGTTTTAAATTTTTTCCATACATAAACTCTAAAACTTTCATTTTGCTATGATCTATTTGCGTGAATTTAGAAAGAGATAATTCCAAAGAGTGTTTGTAATTTTTAGGGATTGTAAGCTCTTTCCAGTTTTTAGTTCTCAGGTTTTGCAATCGTCGAGAAAAGGGGGAGGCGGGGGATTTTTAACTGATTGTTGACTCCCGATCCATAAGTCATTTCTTACAAAAATATAGCCTATTACACATGATAAATCACTTTACAATCATCTACGATTGTTAGGTCAGCTTTTTGCAAACGGGCAAAATAATGGCTTGTTTGACTTGGGTAAATATCCCACCGCATGTTCACTAGAGAATTTAATGAGTGTTTCTTATTCTGTTTAAAAACTTTGGATCCATAGGTCATTTGCATCTTCAACATGTTTCAAGCTTGCATATCCATTTTTAAGACACAAGTAGAAGAAATCTCTTTCTTGTAAAATTCCAAGCTATTAGGGTTGAACTAGTGGAATTTCCAAAAATTGGATAACAAAACTTTTGTGTTCATTTGTGGTGTGTGAATAAATTTTCTTTACTTACACTTGTGATTTTTAAAATTTTTTTCCATACATAAACTCTTAAATTTTCATTTTGTTGTGTCTTTTTGCCTTTTTTTGTTTACGGGATGAAGGGAGAGAGAAAACTCAAAGTTTTGATTTAAGAAAAAAGTGTACATTTAAAATGGAGACGCACAATGCACAAATTTAGAGAGAGATAATTCCAAACAGTGTCTGTAAATTTTAGGAAATTTGAGCTCTTTTTAGTTTTTATATCTCAGGTTTTGCAATCGTCAGGAAAAGGGGGAAGCGGGGTATTTTTAACTGAGTGTTGACTCCCAATCCGTAAATCATTTCTTACAAAAATATAGCCTGTTACGGATGATAAATCACTTTACAATCATCTATGAATGTTAGGTAAGCTTTTTGTAAACGGGCAAAATAATGGCATGTTTGACTCGGGTAAATATCCCACCGCACGTTCACTTGAGAATTTAATGAGCGTTTGTTATTCTCTTTAAAAGCTTTGGATCCATAGGTCATTTGCATCTTTAACATATTTCAAGCATGCATATCCATTTTTAAAACACGTGTTGAAGAAATCTCTTTCTTGTAAAATTTTAAGCTATTAGGGTTGAACAATGGAATTTCCCAAACTTGGATAACCAAACTTTTGTGTTCATTTGTGGTGTGTAAATAAATTTTCTTTACTTACACTAGTTCTTGTTTCAAATTTTTTCCATACATAAACTCTAAAATTTTTCATTTTAACCCAATCCGTAAGTCATTACTTACAAAAATATTGCCCGTAACTCATGATAAATCACATTACAATCATCTATGATTGTTTGGTCAGCTTTTTGCATACGGGCAAAATAATGGCTTGCTTGGCTCGGGTAAATATCCCACTACACGTTCACTAGAGAATTTAATGAGTTTTTGTTATTCTATTTAAAAGCTTTGGATCCATAGGTCATTTGCCTCTTTAACATGTTTCAAGCATGCATATCCTTTTTTTACACACGTGAAGAAGAAATCTCTTTCTTGTAAAATTTCAAGCTATTAGGGTTGAACTATGGAATTTCCCAAACTTGGATAACAATAATTTTGTGTTCATTTGTGGTGTGTGAATAAATTTTCTTTACTTAAATTTTTTAATGTTTTAAATTTTTTCCATCCATAAACTCTAAAATTTTCATTTTCTTGTGATCATTTTGCCTTTTTTTGTTTACAGGATGAAGGGAGAGAGAAAACTCAAAGTTTTGATTTTTTAAAAAAAGTGTACATTTAAAATGGAGATGCACAATGCACAAATGTTGAGAGAGATAATTCCAAAGAGAGTCTATAAGTTTTAGGGAATTTTAGCTCTTTTTAGTTTTCATATATGTTGTTTTCCAATCGTCGGGAAATGGGGGAGGCGGGGTATTTTTAACTGAGTGTTGACTCCCAATCCGTAAGTCATTTCCTACAAAAATATAGCCCATTATGGATGATAAATCACTTTGTAATCATCTATAATTGTTAGGTAAGCTTTTTGTAAACGGGCAAAATAATGGCTTGTTTGACTCGGGTAAATATCCTACCGCAGTTCACTTGAGAATTTAATGAGCGTTTGTTATTCTCTTTAAAAGCTTTGGATCCATAGGGCATTTGAATCTTTAACATGTTTCAATCATGCATATCCATTTTTAAAACACGTGTAGAAGAAATCTCTTTCTTGTAAAATTCCTTGCAATTAGGGTTGAACTACTGGAATTTCCCAAACTTGGGAAACAAAACTTTTGTGTTCATTTGTGGTGTGTGAATAAATTTTCTATACTGACATTTATTATTGTTTTAATTTTTTTCCATACATAAACTCTAAAATTTTCATTTTGTTGTGATCTATTTACCTTTTTTTGTTTACGGGATGAAGGGAGAGTAAAAACTCAAAGTTTTGATTTAAGAAAAAAGTGTACATCTAAAATGGAGATGCACTATGCACAAATATAGAGAGAGATAATTCCAAAAAGTGTTTGTAATTTTTAGGGATTGTCAAATCATTTTAGTTTTTATATCTCAGGTTTTGCAATCGTCGGGAAATGGGGGAGGCGGGGGATTTTTAACTTAGTGTTGAATCCCAATCCGTATGTCATTTCTTACAAAAATATTGCCCGTTACTCATGATATATCACATTAAAATTATCTATGATTGTTAGGTCAGCTTTTTAAAAACGGGCAAAATAATGGCTTGTTTGACTCGGGTAAATATCCGACCGCATGTTGACTAGAAAATATAATGAGAGTTTGTTATTCTCTTTAAAAGCTTCGGATCCATAAGTCATTTGCATCTTCAACATGTTTCAAGCATGCATATCCATTTTAAAAACACATGTAGAAGAAATCTCTTTCTTGTAAAATTTGAAGCTATTAGGGTTGAACTATGGAATTTCCCAAACTTGGATAACCAAACTTTAGTGTTCATTTGTGGGGTGTGAATAAATTTTCTTTACTTACATTTTTAATGTTTTAATTTTTTTCCTTACATCAACCATAAAATTTTCATTTTCTTGTGATCTTTTTGCCTTTATTTGTTTATGGGATGAAGGGAGAGAGAAAACTCAAAGTTTTGATTTAAGAAAAAAGTGTACATCTAAAATGGAGATGCACAATGCACAACTGTAGAGACATATAATTCCTAAGAGTGTCTGTGATTTTTAAGGATTGTAAGCTCATTCCAGTTCTTAGTTCTCAGGTTTTGTAATCGTCAGGAAAAGGGTGGCGGGGGATTTTTAATTGAGTGTTGACTCCCAATCCGTAAGTCATTTCTTTCAAAAATATAGCCCGTTACGCATGAAAAATCACTTTACATTCAGTTAAGAATTTAATGAGCGTTTGTTTCTTAATTTAAAAGCTTTGGCTCCATAGGTCTTTTGTATCATTAACATGTTTCAATCATGCATATCCATTTTTAAAACACGTGTAGAAGAAAACTATTTTTTGTAAAATTCCAAGCAATAAGGGTTGAACTAGTGGAGTTTCCCAAACTTGGATAACAAAACTTTTGTACTCATTTGTAGTTTGTGAATTAATTTTCTTTCTTACAATTTTTATTGTTTTAAATTTTTTCCATACAGAAACCCTATAATTTTCATTTTGTTGTTATCTATTTGCCTTTTTTTTTTTACGGTATGAAGGGTTAGCGAAAACTCAAAATTTTGTTTTAAGAAAAAAGAATAATTTAAAATGGAGACGCACAATGCACAAATGTAGAGAGAGATAATTCAAAAGAGTGTCTGTAATTTTTAGGGAATTTGAGCTCTTTTTAGTTTTTATATCTCAGGTTTTGCAATCGTCGGGAAAAGGTGGAGGCGGGGTATTTTTAATTGAGTGTTGACTCCCAATTCGTAAGTCATTTCTTACAAAAATATAGCCTGTTACGGATGATAAATCACTTTACAATCATCTATGATTGTTAGGTAAGCTTTTGGTAAATGAGCAAAATAATGGCTTGTTTGACTTGGGTAAAAATCCCATCGCACGTTCACTTGAGAATTTAATGAGCGTCTGTTATTCTCTTTAAAAGCTTTGGATCCATAGGTCATTTGCATCTTTAACTTGTTTCAAGCATGTAGATCCTTTTTTAAAACACGTGTAGAATAAATCTCTTTCTTGTAAAATTCCTTGCAATTAGGGTTGAACTACTGGAATTTCCCAAACTTGGAAAACAAAACTTTTGTGTTCATTTGTGGTGTGTGAATTAATTTTGCTTACTTACATTTGTTGTTGTTTTAATACTTCTCCATACATAAACTCTAAAATTTTCATTTTGTTGTGATCTATTTGCCTTTTTTTGTTTACGGGATGAAGGGAGAGCGAAAACTCAAAGTTTTGATTTAAGAAAAAAGTGTACATCTAAAATGGAGATGCACAATGTACAAATATAGAGAGAGATAATTCCAAAGAGTGTTTGTAATTTTTAGGGATTGTCAGATATTTTTAATTTTTTTATCTCAGATTTTGCAATCGTCGGGAAAAGGGGGAGGCGAGGGATTTTTAACTGACTGTTGAATCCCAATCCGTAAGTCATTTCTTACAAAAATATTGCCCGTTACTCATGATAAATCACATTAAATTCATCTATAATTGTTAGGTCAGCATTTTGCAAACACGCAAAATAATGGCTTGTTTTGTCGGGTAAATATCCTACCACACGTTCACTATAGAATTTAATGAGAGTTTGTTGTTCTCCTTAAAAGCTTTGGATCCATAGGTCATTTTCCTCTTTGACATGTTTCAAGCATGCATATCCATTTTTAAAACACGTGTAGAAGAAATCTCTTTCTTGTAAAATTTCAAGCTATCAGGGTTGAACTATGGAATTTCCCAAACTTGGATAACAAAACTTTTGTGTTCATTTGTGGCGTGTGAAAATTTTTTCTTTACTTACATTTTTTAATGTTTTAAATTTTTTTGATACATAAACTCTAAAATTTTCATTTTCTTGTGAACTTTTTGCCGTTTTTTGTTTACGAGATGAAGGGAGAGAGAAAACTCAAAGTTTTGATTTAAGAAAAAAGTGTATATTTAAAATGGAGATGCACAATGCACAAATGTAGCGAGAGATAATTCCAAAGAGTGTTTGTAATTATTAGGGAATTTGAGCTCTTTTTAGTTTTCATATCTCAGGTTTTGCAATCGTCGGGAAAAGGGGGAGGTTGGGTATTTTTAACTGAGTGTTTACTCCCAATCCGTAAGTTGTTTCTTAAAAAAATATAGGCCGTTAAAGATGATAAATCACTTTACAATCATCTATGGTAGTTAGGTACACTTTTTGTAAACGGGCAAAATAATGGCTTGTTTGACTCGGGTCAATATTCCACCACACGTTCACTTGAGAATTTAATGACAATTTGTTATTCGCTTTAAAAGCTTTGGATCCATAGGTCATTTCCATCTTTAACAAGTTTCAAACATGCATATCCATTTTTAAAACACGTGTAGAAGAAATCTCTTTCTTTTAAAATTCATTGCGATTAGGGTGGGTTGAACTATTGGAATTTCCCAAACTTGGGATACAAAACTTTTGTGTTCATTGGTGGTGTGTGAATAAAATTTTTATACTGACATTAATTATTGTTTTAATTTTTTTTGTGATCTATTTGCCTCTCTTTGTTTACGGGATGAAGGGAGAGCAAAAACTCAAAGTTTTGATTTAAGAAAAAAATGTACATCTAAAATGGAGATGCACAATGCACAAATGTTGAGAGAGATAATTCCAAAGTGTGTTCATAATTTTTTGGGATTGTCAGATCTTTTTAGTTTTTATATCTAAGATTTTGCAATCGTAGGGAAAAGGGGGAGGCGAGGGATTTTTAACTGAATGTTGAATCCCAATCCGTAAGTCATTTCTTACAAAAATATATCCTGTTACTCATGATAAATCACATTACAATCATCTATGATTTTTAGGTCAGTTTTTTGCATACGGGCAAAATAATGACTTGTTTAGCTCGGGTAAATATCCCACCACACGTTCACTAGAGAATTTAATGAGAGTTTTTTATTCTCTTTAAAAGCTTTGGATCCATAGATCATTTGCCTCTTTCACATGTTTCAAGCATGCATATCCTTTTTTTAAACACGTGTAGAAGAAATCTCTTTCTTGTAAAATATCAAGCTATTAGGGTTGACCTATGGAATTTCCCAAACTTGGATAACAAAACTTTTGTGTTCATTTGTGGGGTGTGAATAAATTTTCTTTACTTACATTTTTAATGTTTTAATTTTTTTCCTTACATCAACTGTAAAATTTTCATTTTCTTGTGATCTTTTTGCCTTTATTTGTTTATGGGATGAAGGGAGAGAGAAAACTGAAAGTTTTGATTTAAGAAAAAAGTGTACATTTAAAATGGAGGTGCACAATGCACAAATGTAGACAGAGATAATTCCAAAGAGTGTTCGTAATTTTTAGGGATTGTTAGATCCTTTTAGTTTTTATATCTCAGATTTTGCTATCGTCGCGAAAAGGGGGAGGCGAGGGATTTTTAACTGAATGTTGAATCCCAATCCGTAAGTCATTTCTTACAAAAATATTGCCCGTTACACATGATAAATCGCTTTACAATCATCAATGATTGTTAGGTCAGCTTTTTGCAAACGAGCAAAATAATGGCTTGTTTGACTCGGGTAAATATCCCACCGCACGTTCACTAGAGAATTTACTGAGCGTTTTTTTTTTTCTTTAAAAGCTTTGGATCCATAGGTAATTTTCATCTTTAACATGCTTCAAGCATGCATTTCCATTTTTAAAACACGTGTAGAAGAAATCTCCTTCTGGTAAAATTCCAAGTTATTAGGGTAGAACTAGAGGAATTTCCCAAACTTGGATAACAAAACTTTTGTGTTCATTTGTTGTGTGTGAATAAATTTTATTTACTTAAATTTGTTTTTGTTTTAAATTTTTTCCATACATAAACTCTAAAATTTTCATTTTGTTGTGATCTTTTTGCCTTTTTTTATTTTACGGGATCAAGAGAGAGAGAAAACTCAAAGTTTTGATATAAGAAAATAGGGTACATTTATAATGGAGACGCACAATGCACAAATGTAGAGAGAGATAATTCCAAAGGGTGTCTGTAATTTTTAGGGAATTTGAGCTCTTTTTAGTTTTGATATCTCAGGTTTTGCAATCGTCGGGAAAAGGGGAAGGCGGGTATTTTTAACTGAGGGTTGACTCCCAATCCTTAAGTCATTTCTTACAAAAATCACTTTACATTCATCTATGATTGTTAGGTAAGCTTTTTGTAAACGGGCAAAATAAAGGCTTGTTTGACTCGGGTAAATATCCCACCGCACGTTCACTTGAGAATTTAATGAGCGTTTGATATTCTCTTTAAAACTTTGGATCCATTGGTCATTTGCATATCTAACATGTTTCAAGCTTGCATATCCATTTTTAAGACACGTGTAGAAGAAATCTCTTTCTTGTAAAATTCCAAGCTATTAGGGTTAAACTAGTGGAATTTCCTAAATTGGATAAGAAAATATTTGTCTTCATTTGTGGTGTGTGAATAAATTTTCTTTACTTACACTAGTTATTGTTTTAAATTTTTTCCATACATAAACTCTAAAATTTTCATTTTGTTGTGTCTTTTTGCCTTTTTTTGTTTACGGGATGAAGGGAGAGAGAAAACTCAAAGTTTTGATTTAAGAAAAAAGTGTATATTTAAAATGGAGACGCACAATGAACAAATGTAGAGAGAGATAATTCCAAAGAGTGTCTGTAAATTTTAGGTAATTTAAGCTCTTTTTAGTTTTTATATCTCAAGATTTGCAATCTTCGGGAAAAGGGGGAGGCGGGGTATTTTTAACTGAATGTTGACTCCCAATCCGTAAGTCGTTTCTTAAAAAAATATAGCTCGTTACGGATGATAAATCACTTTACAATCATCTATGATTGTTAGGTAAGCTTTTTGTAAACGGGTAAAATAAAGGCTTGTTTTACTCGTGTAAATATCCCTCCGCACATTCACTTGAGAATCTAATGAGCATTTGTTATTCTCTTTAAAAGCTTTTGATCCATAGGTCATTTGTATCTTTAACATGTTTCAAACATGCATATCCATTTTTAAAACATGTGTAGAAGAAATCTCTTTCTTGTCAAATTTCAAGCTATTAGGGTTGAACTACTAGAATTTCCCAAACTTGGGAAACAAAACTTTTGTGTTCATTGGTGGTGTGTGAATAAATTTTCTATACTGACATTAATTATTATTTTAATTTTTTTCCATTTATAAACACTAAAATTTTCATTTTGTTGTGATCTATTTGCCTTTTTTTGTTTACCGGATGAAGGGAGAGCAAAAACTCAAAGTTTTGATTTAAGAAAAAAGTGTACATCTAAAATGGCGATGCACAATGCACAAATGTAGAGAGATATAATTTCAAAGGGTGTTCATAATTTTTAGGGATTGTCAGATCCTTTTAGTTTTTATATCTCAGATTTTGCAATCGTCGGGAAAAGGGGAGGCGAGGGATTTTTAACTGAATGTTGAATCCCAATCCGTAAGTCATTTCTTACAAAAATATTGCCCGTTACTCATGATAAATCACATTACAATCATCTATGATTTTTAGGTCAGCTTTTTGCATACGGGCAAAATAATGGCTTGTTTGGCTCGGGTAAATATCCCACCACATGTTCACTAGAGAATTTAGTGAGAGTTTTTTATTCTCTTTACAAGCTTTGGATCCGTAGGTCATTTGCCTCTTTAACATGTTTCAAGCATGCATATCCTTTTTCTAAACACGTGTAGAAGAAATCTCTTTCTTGTAAAATTTCATGCTATTAGAGTTGAACTATGGAATTTCCCAAACTTGGATAACAAAACTTTTGTGTTCATTTGTGGGGTGTGAATAAATTTTCTTTACTTACATTTTGAATTTTTGAATTTTTTTCCTTACATCAACCGTAAAATTTTCATTTTCTTGTGATCTTTTTGCCTTTATTTGTTTATGGGATGAAGGGAGAAAGAAAACTCAAAGTTTTGATTTAAGAAAAAAGTGTACATTTAAAATGGAGGTGCACAATGCACAAATGTAGAGAGAGATAATTCCAAAGAGTGTTCGTGATTTTTAGGTATTGTTAGATCTTTTTAGTTTTTATATCTCAGATTTTGCTATCGTCGCGAAAAGGGGGAGGCGAGGGATTTTTAACTGAATGTTGAATCCCAATCTGTAAGTCATTTCTTACAAAAATATTGCCCGTTACACATGATAAATCACTTTACAATCATCTATGATTGTTAGGTCAGCTTCTTGCAAACGAGCAAAATAATGGCTTGTTTGACTCGGGTAAATATCCGACCGCACGTTCACTAGAGAATTTAATGAGCGTTTATTTTTTTCTTTAAAAGCTTTGGATCCATAGGTAATTTTCATCTTTAACATGTTTCAAGCATGCATTTCCATTTTTAAAACACGTGTAGAAGAAATCTCCTTCTGGTAAAATTCCAAGTTATTAGGGTAGAACTAGAGGAATTTCCCAAACTTGGATAACAAAACTTTTGTGTTCATTTGTGGTGTGTGAATAAATTTTCTTTACTTAAATTTGTTTTTGTTTTAAATTTTTTCCATACATAAACTCTAAAATTTTCATTTTGTTGTGATCTTTTTGCCTTTTTTTATTTTACGGGATCAAGGGAGAGAGAAAACTCAAAGTTTTGATATAAGAAAATAGGGTACATTTATAATGGAGACGCACAATGCACAAATATAGAGCGAGATAATTCTAAAGAGTGTCTGTAATTTTTAGGGAATTTGAGCTCTTTTTAGTTTTTATATCTCATGTTTTGCAATCGTCGGGAAAAGGGGAAGGCGGGCTATTTTTAACTGAGGGTTGACTCCCAATCCGCAAGTCATTTCTTACAAAAATATAGCTCGTTATGGATGATAAATCACTTTACATTCATCTATGATTGTTAGGTAAGCTTTTTGTTAACGGGCAAAATAAAGGCTTGTTTGACTCGGGTAAATATCCCACCGCACGTTCACTTGAGAATTTAATGAGCGTTTGTTATTCTCTTTACAACTTTGGATCCATTGGTCATTTGCATCTCTAACATGTTTCAAGCTTGCATATCCATTTTTAAGACACGTGTAGAAGAAATCTCTTTCCTGTAAAATTCCAAGCTATTAGGGTTGAACTAGTGGAATTTCCCAAAATTGGATAACAAAACTTTTGTGTTCATTTGTGGTGTGTGAATAAATTTTCATTACTTACAATTGTTATTGTTTTAAATTTTTTCCATACATAAACTCTAAAATTTTCATTTTGTTGTGTCTTTTTGCCTTTTTTTGTTTACGGGATGAAGGGAGGGAGAAACTCAAAGTTTTGATTTAAGAAAAAGGTGTGCATTTAAAATGGAGACGCACAAGGCACAAATGTAGAGAGAGATAACTCCAAAGAGTGTCTATCAATTTTAGGTAATTTAAGCTCTTTTTAGTTTTTATATCTCAGGTTTTGCAATCGTCGAGAAAAGGGGTAGGCGGGGTATTTTTAACTGAATGTTGAATCCCAATCCCTAAGTCGTTTCTTACAAAAATATAGCCCATTACGGATGATAAATCACTTTACAATCATCTATGATTGTTAAGTTAGCTTTTTGTAAATGGGCAAAATAATGGCTTGTTTGAGTCGGGTAAATATCCCACCGCACGTTCACTTGAGAATTTAATGAGCGTTTGTTATTCTCTTTGAAAGCTTTGGATCCATAGGTCATATGCATCTTTAACATGTTTCAAGCATGCATATCAATTTTTAAAACACTTGTAGAAGAAATCTCTTTCTTGTAAAATTCCTTGCAATTAGGGTTGAACTACTGGAATTTCTCAAACTTGGAAGACAAAACTTTTGTGTTCATTTGTGGTGAGTGAATAAATTTTATATACTTACATTTGTTATTGTTTTAATTTTTCTCCATAAATAAACTCTAAAATTTTCATTTTGTTGTGATATATTTGCCTTTTTTGGTTTACGGGATGAAGGGAGAGCGAAAACTCAAAGTTTTGATTTAAGAAAAAAGTGTACATCTAAAATGGAGATGCATAATGCACAAATTTAGAGAGAGATAAATCCAAAGAGTGTTTGCAATTTTTATAGATTTTCAGATCCTTTCAGTTTTTTTATCTCAGGTTTTGCAATCGTCAGGAAAAGGGGGAGGCGAGGGATTTTTAACTGAGTGTTGAATCCCAATCCGTAAGTCATTTCTTACAAAAATATTGCACATTAATCATGATAAATCACATGGTAATAATCTATGATTGTTAGGTCAGCTTTTTGCATACAGGCAAAATAATGGCTTGTTTGGCTCAGGTAAATATCTGACTACACGTTCACAAGAGAATTTAACGAGATTTTGTTATTCTCCTTAAAAGTTTTGGATCCATAGGTCATTTGCCTCTTTAACATGTTTCAAGCATGCATATCCATTTTTAAAACACGTGTAGAAGAAATCTCTTTCTTTTAAAATTTCAAGCTATTAGTGTTGAACTATGGAATTTCCAAAACTTGGATAACAAAAATTTTGTGTTCATTTGTGGTGTGTGAATCAATTTTCTTTACTTAAATTTTTTAATGTTTTAAACTTTTTCCATACATAAACTCTAAAATTTTCATTTTCTTGTGATCTTTTTGCCTTTTTTTGTTTCCGGGATGAAGGGAGAGAGAAAACTCCAAGTTTTGATTTAAGAAAAAAGTGTACATTTAAAATGGAGATGCACAATGCACAAATGTAGAGAGAGATAATTCCAAAGAGTGTTTATAATTTTTTGGGAATTTGAGCTCTTTTTAGTTTTCATATCTCAGGTATTGCAATCGTCGGGAAAAGGGGCAGGTGGGGTATTTTTAACTGAATGTCGACTCCCAATCCGTAAGTTGTTCCTTACAAAAATGTAGCCCGTTACGGATGATAAATCACTTTACAATCATCTATGATTGTTAGGTAAGCTTTTTGAAAATGGACAAAATAATGGCATGTTTGACTCAGGTAAATATCACACCGCACATTCACTTGAGAATTTAATGAGCGTTTGTTATTCTTTTTAAAAGCTTTGGATCCATAGGTCATTTGCATCTTTAACATGTTTCAAGCATGCATATCCATTTTTAAAACACGTGTAGGAGAAATCTCTTTCTTGTCAAATTCCTTGCAATTAGGGTTGAACTATTGGAATTTCCCAAACTTGGGAAACAAAACTTGTGTTCATTTGTGGTGAGTGAATAAATTTTCTATACTGACATTTATTATTGGTTTTATTTTTTTCCATACATAAACTCTAAAATTTTCATTTTTTTGTGATCTATTTGCCTTGTTTTTTGTTTACGAGATGAAGGGAGAGCAAAAACTCAAAGTTTTGAATTAAGAAAAAAGTGTACATCTGAAATGGAGATGCACAATGCACAAATGTAGAGAGAGATAATTCCAAAGAGTATTTGTAATTTTTAGGGATTGTCAGATCTTTTTAGTTTTTATATCTCAGGTATTGCAATCATGAGGAAAAGGGGGAGGCGAGGGATTTTTAACTGAGTGTTGAATCCCAATCCGTAAGTCATTTCTTACAAAAATATTGCCCGTTACTCATGGTAAATCACATTACAATCATCTATGATTGTTAGGTCAGCTTTTTGCATCCTGGCAAAATAATGGTTTGTTTGGCTCAAGTAAATATCCCACCACACGTTCACTAGAGAATTTAATGAGAGTTTGTTATTCTCTTTAAAAGCTTTGGATCTATAGGTCATTTGCCTCTTTAACATGTTTCAAGCATGCATATCCATTTTTAAAACACGTGTTGAAGAAATCTCTTTCTTGTAAAATTTCAAGCTATTAGGGTTGAACTATGGAAATTCACAAACTTGGATAACAAAACTTTTGTGTTCATTTGTGGTGTGTGAATAAATTTTCTTTACTCACATTTTTTAATATTTTAATTTTTTTCCTTCCATCAACCGTAAAATTTTCATTTTCTTGTGATCTTTTTGCCTTTATTTGTTTACGGGAAGAAGGGAGAGAGAAAACTCAAAGTTTTCATTTAAGAAAAAAGTGTACATTTAAAATGGAGATGCACAATGCACAAATGTAGAGAGAGATAATTCCAAAGAGTGTCTATAATTTTATGGAATTCGAGCTCTTTTTACTTTTCTTATCTCAGGTTTTGCAAACGTCAGGAAAAGGGGGAGGCGGGGTATTTTTAACTGAGTGTTGACTCCCAATCCGTAAGTAATTTCGTACAAAAAAATAGCCCGTTACGACTGATAAATCACTTTACAATCATCTATGATGGTTAGGTAAGCTTTTTGTAAACGGGCAAAATAAAGGCTTGTTTGACTCGGGTAAATATCCCACCGCACGTTCACTTGAGAATTTAAGGGGCGTTTGTTATTCTCTTTAAAAGCTTTGGATCCATAGGTCGTTTGCATCTTAAACATGTTTGAAGCATGCATATCCATTTTTAAAACACGTGTAGAAGAAATCTCTTTCTTGTAAAATTCCTTGCAAATAGGGTTGAACTATTGGAATTTCCCAAACTTGGGAAACAAAACTTTTGTGTTCATTTGTGGTGTGTGAATAAATTTTCTATACTGACATTTATTATTGTTTTAATTTTTTTCCATACATAAACTCTAACATTTTCATTTTTTTGTGATCTATTTGCCTTTTTTTGTTTACGGGATGAAGGGAGAGCAAAAACTCAAAGTTTTGATTTAAGAAAAAAGTGTGCATCTGAAATTGAGATGCACAATGCACAAATGTAGAGAGAGATAATTCCAAAGAGTGTTTGTAATTTTTAGGGATTGTCAGATCTTTTTAGTTTTTATATCTCAGGTTTTGTAATCGTTGGGAAAAGGGGGAGGCCAGGGATTTTTAACTGAGTGTTGAATCCCAATTCGTAAGTCATTTCTTACAAAAATATTACTCGTTACTCATGATAAATCACATTACAATCATCTATGATTGTTAGGTCAGCTTTTATCATATTTGAAAAATAATGGTTTGTTTGGCTCGGGTAAATATCCCACCACACGTTCACTAGAGAATTTAATGAGAGTTTGTTATTCTCTTTAAAAGCTTTGGATCCATAGGTCATTTGCCTCTTTAACATGTTTCAAGCATGCATATCCATTTTTAAAACAAGTGTAGAAGAAATATCTTTCTTGTAAAATTTCAAGCTATTAGGATTGAACTATGGAAATTCACAAACTTGGATAACAAAACTTTTGTGTTTATTTGTGGTGTGTGAATAAATTTTCTTTACTTACATTTTTTAATGTTTTAATTTTTTCCCTTACATCAACTGTAAAACTTTCATTTTCTTGTGATCTTTTTGCCTTTATTTGTTTACAGGATGAAGGGAGAGAAAAAACTCAAAATTTTCATTTAAGAAAAAAGTGTACACTTAAAATGGAGATGCACAATGCACAAATGTAGAGAGAGATAATTCCAAAGAGTGTCTGTAATTTTATGGAATTTGAGCACATTTTAGTTTTCTTATCTCAGGTTTTGCAAACATCGGAAAAAGGGGGAGGCGGAGTATTTTTAAGTGAGTGTTGACTCCCAATCCGTAAGTCATTTCGTACGAAAATATAGCCTGTTATGGATGATAAATCACTTTACAATCATCTATGATGGTTAGGTAAGCTTTTTGTAAACGGGCAAAATAAAGGCTTGTTTAACTCGGGTAAATATCCCACCGCACGTTCACTTGAGAATTTAAGGAGCGTTTGTTATTCTCTTTAAAAGCTTTGGATCCATAGGTCATTTGCATCTTTAACATGTATCGAGCATGCATATCCATTTTTAAAACATGTGTAGAAGAAATCTCTTTCTTGTAAAATTCCTTGCAATTAGGGTTGAACTACTGGAATTTCCCAAATTTGGGAAACAAAACTTTTGTGTTCATTTGTGGTGTGTGAATAAATTTTCTATATTGACATTTATTGTTGTTTTAATTTTTTTCCATACATAAACTCTAAAATTTTCATTTTGTTGTGATCTATTTGCCTTTTTTTGTTTACGGGATGAAGGGAGAGCAAAAACTCAAAGTTTTGATTTAAGAAAAAATTGAACATCTAAAATGGAGATGCACAATGCACAAATGTAGAGAGAGATAATTCCAAAGAGTGTTTGTAATTTTTAAGGATTGTCAGATCTTTTTAGTTTTTATATCTCAGGTTCTGCAATCGTCGGGAAAAGGGGGAGGCGGGGGATTTTTAACTGAGTGTTGAATCCCAATCCGTAAGTCATTTCTTACAAAAAATATTGCCCGTTACTCATGATAAATCACATTATAATCATCTATGATTGTAAGGTTAGCTTTTTAAAAACGGCCAAAATAATGGCTTGTTTCACTCTGGTAAATATCCCACCGCACGTTGACTATAGAATATAATGAGAGTTTGTTATTCTCTTTAAAAGCTTCGGATCCAAAGGTCATTTGCATCTTGAACATGTTTCAAGCATGCATATCCATTTTTAAAACACATGTAGATGAAATCTCTTTCTTGTAAAATTTCAAGCTGTTAGGGTTGAACTATGGAATTTCCCAAACAAGGATAACCAAAATTTTGTGTTCATTTGTGGTGTGTGAATAAATTTTCAGTACTTAAATTTGTTATTGTTTTAAATTTTGCCCTACATAAACTCTAAAATTTTCATTTTGTTGTGATCTATTTGCCTTTTTTTGTTTACGGCATGAAGGGAGAACGAAAAATCAAAGTTTTAATTTAAGAAAAAAGTGTACATCTATAATGGAGATGCACATTGCACAAATGTAGAGACATATAATTCCATGAAGTGTCTGTGATTTTTAAGGATTGTAAGCTCTTTCCAATTCTTAGTTCTCAGGTTTTGTAATCGTCGGGAAAAGGGGGAGGTGAGGGATTTTTAATTGAGTGTTGACTCCCAATCCGTAAGTCATTTCTTTCAAAAATATAGCCCGATACGAATGAAAAATCACTTTACAATCATCTAAGATTATTAGGTCAGCTTTTTGCTAACGGGCAAAATAATGGCTTGTTTGACTTGGGTAAATATCCCACCGCACATTCAGTTAAGAATTTAATGAGCGTTTGTTTTTTAATTTAAAAGCTTTAGATCCATAGGTCTTTTGTATCTTTAACATGTTTAAAGCATGCATATCCATTTTTAAAACACTTGCAGAAGAAATCTCTTTCTGGTAAAATTCCAAGCTATTAGGGTTGAACTAGTGGAATTTCCCGAACGTGGATAACAAATCTTTTGAGTTCATTTGTGGTGTGTGAATAAATTTTCTTTACTTACATTTGTTATTGCTTTAAATTTTTTCCATACATCAACTCTAAAATTTTCATTTTCCTGTGATCTTTTTTCCTTTTTCTGTTTACAGGATGAAGGGAGAGAGAAAAGTCAAAGTTTTTATTTAACTAAAACGGGTACATTTAAAATGGAGACGCACAATGCCCAAATGTAGAGAGAGATAATTCCAAGGAGTGTCAGTAATTTTTATGGAATTTGAGCTCTTTTTAATTTTATATCACTGGTTTTCCAATCGTCGGGAAAGGGGGAGGCGGGGTATTTTTAACTGAGTGTTGACTCCCTATCGGTAAGTTGTTTCTTAAAAAAATATTGCCCGTTACGGATGATAAATCGCTTTACATTCATCTACGATTTTTATGTAAGCTTTTTGTAAAAGGGCTAAATAATGGCTTGTTTGACTCGGGTAAATATCCCACCGTACGTTCAGTTGAGAATTTAATGAGCGTTTGTTATTTTCTTTAAAAGCTTTGGATCCATAGGTCATTTTCATCTTTAACATGTTTCAAGCATGCATATCCATTTTTAAAACACGTGTAGAAGAAATCTTTCTTTTAAAATTGCTTCGAATTTAGGTTTAACTACAAGAATTTTCCAAACTTGAAAAACAAAACTTTTGTGTTCATTTGTGGTGTGTGAATAAATTTTATTTCTAACATTTTTTTTGTTTTAAATTTTTTCCTTACATCAACCGTAAAATTTTCATTTTGTTGTTATCCATTAGCCTCTTTTTTATGGTATGAAGGGAGAGCGAAAACTCAAAATTTTGATTTAAAAAAAAAGTTTACATCTAAAATGGAGATGCACAAAGCACAAATTTAGAAAGAGATAATTCAAAAGAGTGTCTGTAATTTTTAGGGATTGTAAACACTTTTTAGTTTTTATATCTCAGGTTTTGCAATCGTCGGGAAAAGGGAGAGGCGGGGGATTTTTAAGAGAGTGTTGACTCCCTATCCATAAGTCATTTCTTACAAAAATATAGCCCCATACACATGATAAATCACTTTACAATCATCTATGATTGTTAGGTCAGCTTTTTGCAAACGAGCAAAATAATGGCTTGTTTGACTCAAGTAAATATCCCACTGCACGTTCACTTGAGAATTTATTGAGCGTTTGTTTTTTTATTTAAAAGCTTTGGATCCATAGGTCATTTTCATCTTTAACATGTTTCGAGCATCATTTCAATTTTTTAAAACACGTGTAGAAGAAATCTCCTTCTTGTAAAATTCCAAGCTATTAGGGTTGAACTAGAGGAATTTCCCAAACTTGGATAACTAAAATTTTGTGTTCATTTGTGGTGTGTGAATAAATTTTCTTTACTTACTTTTGTTTTTGTTTTAAATTTTTTCCATACTTAAACTCTAAAATTTTCATTTTGTTGTGATCCATTAGCCTTTTTTTATTTTACGGGATCAAGGGAGAGAGAAAACTCAAAATTTTTATTTATGAAAAAAGGGTACATTTAAAATGGAGACGCACAATGCTCAAATGTAGAGAGAGATAATTTCAAAGAGTATCTATAATTTTTAGGGAATTTGAGCTCTTTTTAGTTTTTATATCTCAGGTTTTGCAATCGTCGGGAAAAGGTGGAGGCAGGGTATTTTTAATTGAGTGTTGACTCCCAATCCGTAAGTCATTTCTTACAAAAATGTAGCCCGTTACAGATGATAAATCACTTTATAATTATCTATGATTGTTAGGTAAGCTTTTTTTAAATAGGCAAATTAATGGCTTGTTTGACTTGGGTAAATATCCCACCGCACGTTCAATTGAGAATTTAATGAGCGTTTGTTATTCTCTTTAAAAGTTGTGGATCGATTGGTCAATTGCATCTCTAACATGTTTCAAGCTTGCATATACATTTTTATAACACGTGTAGAAGAAATCTCTTTCTTTTAAAATTTCAAACTATTAGGGTTGAACTAGTGGAATTTCCCAAAGTTGGATCATAAAACTTTTGTGTTCATTTGTGGTATGTGAATAATTTTCTTTACTTACATTTTTTATTGTTTTCAATTTTTTCAATACATAAACTCCAAAATTTTCATTTTGTTGTGTTCTATTTGCTTTTTTTTGTTTATGGGATGAAGTGAGAGCGAAAACTCAAAGTTTTGATTTAAGAAAAAAATGTACATCTAAAATGGAGATGCACAATGCACAAATGTAGAGAGAGTTAATTCCAAAGAGTGTTTGTAGTTTTTAGGGATTGTTAGATGTTTTTAATTTTTGTATCTGAGGTTTTGCAATCGTAGGGAAAAGGGGGAGGCAGGGGCTTTTTAACTGAGTGTTGATTCCCAATCCGTAAGTCATTTCTAAGAAAAATATAGCCCGTTACTCATGATAAATCACATTACAATCATCTATGATTGTTAGGTCAGCTTTTTGCAAACGGGCAAAATAATGGTTTGTTTGACTCGGGTAAATATCCCACCGCTCGTTCACTTAAGAATTTAATGAGCATTTGTTTTTTTCTTTAAAAGCCTTGGATCCATAGGTCATTTGCATCTTTAACATGTTTCACGCATGCATATCCATTTTTAAAACACGTGTAGAAGAAATTTCTTTCTTGTAAAATTTCAAGCTATTAGGGTTGAACTATGGAATTTCCGAAACTTGGATAACTAAAATTTTGTGTTCATTTGTGGTATGTGAATAAATTTTCTTTACTAACATTTTTCTGTTTTAATTTTTTTCCATACATAAACTCTAAAATTTTCATTTGGTTGTGATCTGTTTGCCTTTTTTTGTTTACGGCAAGAACGGAGAACGAAAACTCAAAGTTTTGATTTCAGAAAAAAGTGTACTTCTAAAATGGAGATGCACAATTCACAAATGCAGAGAGATATAATTCCAAAGAGTGTCTTTGATTTTTAAGGGTTGTAAGCTCTTTTTAGTTTTTAGTTCTCAAGTTTTGCAATCGTCGGGAAAAGGGGGAGGCAGGTGATTTTTAATTGAGTGTTGACTCCCAATCCGTAAGTTATTTCTTACAAAAATATAGCCCGTTACACATGAAAAATCACTTTACAATCATCTATGATTGTTAGGTCAGCTTTTTGCAAACGGGCAAAATAATGGCTTGTTCGACTCAGGTAAATATCCCACCGCTCGTTCACTTAAGAATTTAATGAGCATTTATTTTTTTCTTTAAAAGCCTTAGATCCATAGGTCATTTGCATCTTTAACATGTTTCAAGCATGCATATACATTTTTAAAACACGTGCAAAAGAAATCTCTTTCTTGTATAATTCAAAGATATTAGGGTTGAACTAGTGGAATTTCCCAAACTTGGATAACAAAACTTTTGTGTTCATTTGTGGTGTGTGAATAAATTTTCTTAACGTCCATTTTTTATTGTTTTAATTTTTTTCCAAACATAAACCCTAAAATTTTCTTTTTGTTTTTATCTGTTTGCCTTTTTTTTTTTTACGGTATGAAAGGAGAGTGAAAACTTAAATTTTTTATTTAAGAAAAAAATGTACATCTAAAATGGAGACGCACAATCCTCAAATATAGAGAGTGCTAATTCCAAAGAGTGTATGTAATTTTTAGGCAATTTGAGCTCTTTTTAGTTTTTATACCTCAGGAAAAGGGGGAGGCAGGGGATTTTAAACTGAGTGTTGACTCCCTATCCATAAGTCTTTTCTTACAAAAATATAGCCCGTTACTCATGATAAATCACTTTACAATCATCTATAGATCAGCTTTTTGCAAGCGGGCAAAATAATGGCTTGTTTGTCTCAGGTAAATATCCCACCGCACGTTCACTTGAGAATTTAATGAGCGTTTGTTATTCTCTTTAAAACCTTTGGATCCATAGGTCATTTGGATCTTTAACATGTTTCAAGCTTGCATATCCATTTTTAAAACACGTGTAGAAGAAATCTCTTTCTTTTAAAATTTCAAGCTATTAGGGTTGAACTAGTGGAATTTCGCAAACTTGGATAACAAAACTTTTGTGTTCATTTGTGGTGTGTGAATAAATTTTCTCTACTTACAATTGTTATTTTTTTAAATTTTTTCCATACATAAAGTCTAAAATTTTCATTTTGATGTGCTCTTTTTGCCTTTTTTTGTTTTAGGGATGAAGGGAGAGAGAAATCTTAAAATTTTAATATAAGAAAAAAGTGTACATTTAAAATGGAGACGCACAACGCACAAATGTAGAGAGAGATAATTCCAAAGAGTGTCTGTAATTTTTAGGGAATTTGAGCTCTTTTTAGTTTTTATATCTCAGGTTTTGCAATCGTCGGGAAAATGGGGAGGCGGGGTATTTTTAATTGAGTGTTGACTCCCAATCCGTAAGTCATTTCTTACAAAAATATAGCCCGTTACAGATGATAAATCACTTCACAATCAAATATGATTGTTAGGTAAGCTTTTTGAAAACAGGAAAAATAAATGCTTGTTTGACTCGGGTAAATATTCCACCGCACGTTCACTAGAGAATTTAATGAGAGTTTGTCATTCTCTTTAAAAGCTTTGGATCCATAGGTCATTTGCATCTTTAACATGTTTCAAGCATGCATATCCATTTTTAAAACACGTGTAGAAGAAATCTCTTTCTAGTAAAATTTCAAGCTATTAGGATTGAACTATGGAATTTCCCAAACTTGGATAACAAAACTTTTGTGTTCATTTGTGGTGTGTGAATAAATTTTCTTTACTTACATTTGTTATTGTTTTAAATTTTTTCCATACATAAACTCTAAAATTTTCTTTTTGTTGTGATCTTTTTGTCTTTTTATGTTTACGGGATGAAGGGAGAGAGAAAACTAAAAGTTTTTATTTAAGAAAAAGTGTATATTCTAAATGGAGACGCACAATCCAAAAATGTAGAGAGTGATAATTCCAAAGAGTGTCTATAATTTTTATGGAATTTGAGCTCTTTTTAGTTTTTATATCTCTGGTTTTGTAATTGTCGGGAAAAGGGGGAGGCGGGGTATTTTTAACTAAGTGTTTACTCCAGATCCGTAAGTCATTTCTTACAAAAATATAGCCCGTTACATATGGTAAATAACTTTACAATCATCTATGATTTTTAGGTAAGCTTTTTGTAAACGGGCAATATAATGTCTTGTTTGACTCGAGTAAATATCCAACTGCATGTTCACATGACAATTTAATGAGGGTTTGTTATTCTCTTTAAAAACTTTGGATCCATAGGTCATTTGCATCTTTAACATGTTTCAAGCATGCATATCCATTTTTAAAACACGTGTAGAAGAAATCTCTTTCATGTAAAATTTCATTCTATTAGGGTTGAACTATGGAATTTCCCAAATTTGGGTAACAAAACTTTTGTATTCATTTGAGGTGTGAGAATAAATTTTCTTTACTTAAATTTTTATTGTTTAAATTTTTTCCATACTTAAACCCTAAAGTTTTCATTTTGTTGTTATCTATTTACCTTTTTTTTTATAGTATGAAGGGAGAGCAAAAACTCAAAATTTTGATTTAATAAAAAAGTGTACAACTAAAATTGAGATGCACAATGCACAAATTTATAAAGAGATAATTCCAAAGAGTGTCTGTAATTTTTAGGGATTGTAAGCTCTTTTTAGTTTTTATATCTCAGGTTTTGCAATCTTCGAGAAAAGGGGGAGGCGGGGGATTTTTAACTGAGTGTTGACTCCCTATCCATAAGTCATTTCTTACAAAAATTTAGCCCGTTACATATGATAAATCACTTTACAATCATCTACGATTGTTAGGTCAGCTTTTTGCTAACGGGCAAAAGAATGGCTTGTTTGACTCGGGTTAATATCCCACCGCATGTTCACTTGAGAATTTAATGAGCGTTTGTTATTCTCTTTAAAAGCTTTGGATCCATAGGTCATTTGCGTCTTTAACATGTTTCAAGCTTGCATATTCATTTTTAAAATACGTGTAGAAGAAATCTTTCTTGTAAAATTCCTTGCAATTAGGGTTGAACTACTGGAATTTTCCAAACTTGGAAAACAAAACATTTGTGTTCATTTTTGGTGTGTGAATAAATTTTCTATAGTGACATTTTTTATTATTTTAATATTTTTCCATACATAAACTCTAAAATTTTCTTTTTGTTGTGATCTATTTGCCATTTTTTGTTGACAAGATAAAGGGGAGCGAAAACTCAAAGTTTTGATTTAAGAAAAAAGTGTACATTTAAAAATGGAGACGCACAATTCACAAATATAGGGATAATTCCAATGAGTGTCTGTAAATTTGAGGGAATTTGAGCTCTTTTTAGATTTTATATCTCAGGTTTTGCAAACGTCGGGAAAAGGGGGAGGCGGGGCATTTTTAACTGAGTACCGACTCCCAATCCGAGAGTCATTTCTTACAAAAATATAGCCCGTTACGGATGATAAATCACTTTACAATCATTTACGATTGTCAGGTAAGCTTTTTGTAAACGGGCGAAATAATGGCTTGTTCGACTCGGGTAAATATCCTACCGCACGTTCACTGAGAATTAAATGATTATTTGTTATTCTCTTTAAAAGTTTTGGATCCATAGGTCATTTGCTTCTTTAACATGTTTCTAGCATGCATATCCATTTTTAAAACACTGTAGAAGGAATCTCTTTCTTGTAAAATTTCAAGCTATTAGGGTAGAACTAGTGGAATTTCCCAAACTTGGATAACAAAACTTTTGTGTTCATTTGTGGTATGTGAATGAATTTTATTTACTTACATTTTTTATATTTTTAAATTTTTTCCATACATAAACCCTAAAATTTTCATTTTGTTGTTATCTATTTGCCTTTTTTTTTACGATATGAAGGGTGAGCGAAAACTCAAAATTTGATTTAAGAAAAAAGTGTACATCTAAAAAGGAGATGCACAATGCACAAATTTAGAAAGAGATAATTCCAAAGAGTGTCTACAATTTTTATGGATTGTAAGATCTTTTTATTTTTTATAACTCAGGTTTTGCAAATGTCGGGAAAAGGAGAAGGCGGGGGATTTTTAACTGAGTGTTGACTCCCAAGCCGTCAGTCATTTTTGACAAAAATATAGCGCGTTACTCATGATAAATCACATTACAATCATCTATGGTTGTTAGATCAGCTTTTTGCAAACGGGCAAAATAATGGCTTGTTTGACTCGGCTAATTATCTCACCGCACGTTCACTAGAGAATTTAATGAGAGTTTGTTATTCTCTTAAAAATCTTTCGATCCATAGGTCATTTGCATCTTTAACATGTTTCAAGCGTGCATATCCATTTTTAAAACATGTGTAGAAGAAATCTCTTTCTTGAAAAATTTCAAGCTATTCAGGTTGAACTATTGAATTTCCCAAACTTGGATAACAAAACTTTTTTGTTCATTAGTGGTGTGTGAAAAAAGTTTCTTTACTAACATTTTTTATTGTTTTAAATTTTTTCCAAGCATAAACCCTAAAATTTTCATTTTATAATTATTTGTTTGCCTTTTTTGTTTTTACGATATGAACGGAGAGCGAAAACTCAAAATTTTGATTTAGGAAAGAAGTGTACATCTAAAATGGAGATGCACAATGAACAAATTTAGAAAGAGATAATTCCAAAGAGTGTCTATAATTTTTAGGGATTGTAAGCTCTTTTTAGTTTTTATATCTCAGGTTTTGCAATCGTCGGGAAAAGAGGGAGGCGGGGGATTTTTAACTGAGTGTTGACTAACTATCCATAAGTCATTTCTTAAAAAAATATAGCCCGTTACACGTTATAAATCACTTTACAATCATCTATGATTGTTAGGTCAGCTTTTTGCAAACGGGCAAAATAATCGCTTGTTTGACTCAGGTAAATATCCACCGCACGTTCACTTGAGAATTGAATGAGCGTTTGTTATTCTCTTTAAAAGCTTTGGATCCATAGGTAATTTTCATATTTAACATGTTTCAAGCTTGCATATCAATTTTTAAAACACGTGTAGAAGAAATCTCTTTTTTGTAAAATTCCAAGTTCTTAGGGTTGAACTAGTGGAAATTCCCAAACTTGGATAACAAAAACTTTTGTGTTCATTTGTGGTGTGTGAATAAATTTTCTTTGCTTACATTTGTTAATGTTTTAAATCTTTTTCATACCTAAACTCTAAAATTTTCATTTTGTTCTGGTCTTTTTGCCTTTTTTTGTTTACGGGATGAAGGGAGAGATAGAACTCAAATTTTTTATTTTAGAAAAAAATGTACATTTAAAATGGAGACGCGCAATGCAAAAATGTAGAGAGAGATAATTGCAAAGAGTGTCTGTAATTTTTAAGGAATTTGAGCTCTTTTTAGTTTTTATATCTCAAGTTTTGCAATCGTCGGGAAAAAGGGCAGGAGGGGTATTTTTAACTAAGTATTGACTCCCAATCCGTAAGTCTTTTCTTACAAAAATATAGACCGTTACAGATGATAAATCACTTTACAATCATTTATGATTGTTAGGTAAACTTTTTGTAAACGGGCAAAATAATGGCTTGTTTGACTCGGGTAAATATCCCACCGCACGTTCACTTGAGAATTTTATGAGCGTTTGTTATTCTCTTTAAAAGCTTTGGTTCCATAGGTCATTTGCATCTGTAACATGTTTCGAGCATGCATATCCATTTTTAAAACACGTGTAGAAGAAATCTCTTTCTTGTAAAATTCCTTGCAATTAGGGTTGAACTACTGGAATTTCCCAAACTTGGAAAATAAAACTTTTGTGTTTATTTGTGGTGTGTGAATAAATTTTCTATACATACATTTGTTATTGTTTTAATTTTTTTCCATCCATAAACTCTAAAATTTTCATTTTGTTGTGATGTAATTGCCATTTTTGGTTGACGGCATGAAGGGAGAACGAAAACTCAAAGTTTTGATTTTAGAAAAAACTGTACATCTAAAATGGAGATGCACCATACACAAATGGAGAGAGAGATAATTCCAAAGTGTGTCTGTAATTTTTAGGGAATTTGAATGCTTTTTACTTTTAATATCAGAGGTTTTGCAATCTTCGGGAAAAGGGGGAGGCGGGGGATTTTTAATTGAGTGTTGATTCCCAATCCGTAAGTCATTTCTTACAAAAATATAGCCCGTTACGCATGAAAAATCACTTTACAATCATCTATGATTGTTAGGTCAGCTTTTTGCAAACTGGCAAAATAATAGCTAGTTTGACTCGTGTAAATATCCCACCGCACGTTCAACTTAAAAATTTAATGAGAGTTTATTTTTTTCTTTAAAAGTTTTGGATCCATAGGTCATTTAGTTAATTATCATGTTTCAAGCATGCATATCCATTTTTAAAACACGTGTAGAAGAAATCTCTTTCTTGTAAAATTCCAAGCTATTAGGGTTGAACTAGTGGAATTTCCCAAACTAGGATAGCAAAACTTTTGTGTTCATTTCTGGTGTGTGAATAAATTTTTTTTAGTTACATTTGTTATTGTTTTAAATTTTTTCCATACATAAACTCTGAAATTATCATTTTGTTGTGATCTTTTTACCCTTTTTTGTTTACAGGATGAAGGGAGAGAGAAAACTCAAAGTTTTGATTTAAGAAAAAAGTGTACATTTAAAATGGAGACGCACAATGCACAAAAGAAGAGGGAGATAATTCCTAAGAGTTTCTGTAATTTTTTCGGAATTCGAGCTCTTTTTAGTTTTTATATCTCATGTTTTGCAATCGTCGAGAAAAGGGGGAGGCAGGGTATTTTTAACTGAGTGTTGATTCCCAATCCATAAGTCATTTCTTACAAAAATATAGCCCGATACGGATGATAAATCACTTTATAATCATCTATGATTGTTAGGTAAGCTTTTTCTAAACAAGCAAAATGATGACTTGTTTGACTTGGGTAAATATCCTACTGCACGTTCACTTGAGAATTTAATGAGTGTTTGTTATTCTCTTTAAAATCTCTCGATCCATAGGTCATTAGCTTCTTTAACATGTTTCAAGCTTGCATATCCATTTTTAAAACACGTGTAGAACAAATCTCTTTCTTGTAATATTCCTTGCAATTAGGGTTGAACTACTGGAATTTCCCAAACTCGGAAAACAAAACATTTGTGTTCATTTGTGGTGTGTGAATAAATTTTCTATACTTACATTTGTTATTGTTTTAATATTTTTCCATACATAAACTCTAAAATTTTCATTTTGTTGTGATCTATTTGCCTTTTTCTGTTTACAGGATAAAGGGGAGCGAAAACTCAAAGTTTTGATTTAAGAAAAAACTGTACATTCAAAAATGGAGATGCACAATGCACAAATGTAGAGAGAGATAATTCCAAAGAGTGTCTGTAATTTTTAGGGAATTTCTACTCTTTTTAGATTTTATATCTCATTTTTTGCAATCGTTGGGAAAATGGGGAGGCGGGGTATTTTTAACTGAGTACCAACTCCCAATCCGTGAGTCGTTTCTTACAAAAATATAGCCCGTTATGGATGATAAATCACTTTTCAATCATTTATGATTGTTAGGTTAGCTTTTTGTAAACGGGTAAAATAATGGCTTGTTTGACTCCGGTAAATATCCCTCCGCACGTTCACTTGAGAATTTAATGAGAGTTTGTTATTCTCTTCAAAAGCTTTGGATCCAGAGGTCATTTGCATATTTAACATGTTTCAAGCATGCATATCCATTTTTAAAACAAGTGTAGAACAAATCTCTTTGTTGAAAAATTTCAAGCTATTATGGTTGAACTATTGAATTTCCTAAACTTGGATAACAAAACTTTTGTGTTCATTTGTGGTGTGCAAAAAAATTTTCTTTACTTACATTTTTTATTGTTTTAAATTTTTTCGATTCTTGAACCCTAAAATTTTCATTTTTTTGTTATCTATTTGCCTTTTTTTTTTTGTCACAGTAAGAGGGGGAGCAAAAACTCAAAATTTTGATTTAATAAAAAAGTGTACATCTAAAATGGAGATGCACAATGCACAAATTTAGAAAGAGATAATTCCTAAGAGAGTCTATAATTTTTATGGATTGTAAGCTCTTTTTGGTTTTTATATATCACGTTTTACAATCGTCGGGAAAAAGGGGAGGCGGGGGATTTTTAACTAAGTGTTGACTCCCTATCGATAAGTCTTTTCTTACAAAAACATAGCCCATTACACTCGATAAATCACTTTACAATCATCTATGATTGTTAGGTCAACTTTTTGCAAACGGGCAAAATAATGGTTTGTTTGACTCGGATAAATCTCCCACCACGAGTTCACTAGAGAATTTAATATAGCCCGTTACTCATGATAAATCACATTACAATCATCTATGATTGTTAGGTCAGCTTTTTGAAAATGGGCAAAATACTGGCTTGTTTGACTCGGGTAAATATCTCACCGCACGTTCACTAGAGAATTTAATAAGAGTTTGTTATTCTCTTTAAAACCTTTGGATCCATAAGTCACTTGCATCTTTAACATGTTTCAAGCATGCATATCCATCTTTAAAACACATGTAGAAGAAACCTCTTTTTTTGTAAAATTTCCCAAACTTGGATAACAAAAATTTTTTGTTCATTTGTGGTGTGTGAATAAATTTTCTTTACTAAAATTTGTTATTGTTTTAATTTTTTTCCATACATAAACTCTTAAATTTTCATTTTGTTGTGATCTATTTGCCTTTTTTGTGTTTACGGCATGAAGGGAGAACGAAAACTCAAAGTTTTGATTTAAAAAAAAAGTGTATATTTTAAATGGAGATGCACAATGCACAAATGTAGAGAGGTATAATTCTAAAGAGTGTCTGTGATTTTTAAGGATTGTTAGCTCTTTTTAGTTTTTAGTTCTCAGGTTTTGCAATCGTCGGGAAAAGGGGGAGGCAGGGGATTTTTAATTGAGTGTTGACTCCCAATCCGTAAGTCATTTCTTACAACAATATAGCC
The DNA here is from genome assembly GCF_029961685.1 of Aristolochia californica. Classification (NCBI taxonomy): domain Eukaryota; kingdom Viridiplantae; phylum Streptophyta; class Magnoliopsida; order Piperales; family Aristolochiaceae; genus Aristolochia; species Aristolochia californica. The sequence goes on from NW_027181793.1 coordinate 13,874,694, forward strand.
TGTTACGAATGAAAATCACTTTACAATCATCTATGACTGTTAGGTCAGCTTTTTGCAAACGGGCAAAATAATGTCTTGTTTAACTCGGGTATATATCCCACCGCACGTTCACTTGAGAATTTAATGAGCGTTTGTTATTCTCTTTAAAAGCTTTGGTTCCATAGGTCATTTACATCTTTAACATGTTGCGAGCTTGCATATCCATTTTTTAAAACACGTGTAGAAGAAATCTCTTTCTTGTAAAATTCCAAGCTATTAGGGTTGAAGTAGAGGAATTTCCCAAACATGGATAACAAAACTTTTGTGTTCATTTGTGGTGTGTGAATATATTTTCTTTACTTACATTTGTTATTGTTTTAAATTTGTTTCATACATAAACTCTAAAATTTTCATTTTGTTGTGATCTTTTGGCCTTTTTTTGTTTTGCGGAATGAAGGGAGAAAGAAAACTCAAGGTTTTATTTAAGAAAAAAAAATACATATAAAATGGAGATGCACAATGCAAAAATGTTATGAGAGATAATTCCAAAGAGTGTTTGTAATTTTTAGGGATTGTAAGATCTTTTTAGTTTTTATATTTCAGGTTTTGCAATCATCGGGAAAAGGGGGAGGAGGGGGAATTTTAACTAAGTGTTGACTCCCAATCCGTAAGTCATTTCTTACAAAAAAAAATTGCCCGTTACTCATGATAAACCACATTACAATCTTCTATGATTCTTAGATAAGCTTTTTGTAAACGGGCAAAATAATGGCTAGTTTTACTCGGGTAAATATCCCACCGCATGTTCACTTGAGAATTTAATGAGCGTTTGTTATTCTTTTTAAAAGCTTTGGATCCATAGGTCATTTGGATCTTTAACATTTTTCAAGAATGCATATCCATTTTTAAAACACGTGTAGAAGAAATCTCTTTCTTTTAAAATTCCTTGCAATTAGGGTTGAATTACTGGAATTTCCCAAACCTGGAAAAAAAAAATTTTTGTGTTCAATTGTGGTGTGTGAATAAATTTTCTATACTTACATTTTTAATTGTTTTATTTTTTTTTATACATAAACTCTAAAATTTTCATTTTGTTGTGATCTATATGCCTTTTTTTGTTTACGGGATGAAGTGAGAGCGAATACTCAAAGTTTTGATTTAATAAAAAAGTGTACATCTAAAACTGAGATGCACAATGTAAAAATGTAGAGAGATATAATTCCAAAGAGTGTCTGTGATTTTTTAAGGATTGTTAGCTCTTTTCAGTTTTTAGTTCTCAGGTTTTGCAATCGTCGGGAAAATGCGGAGGCGAAGGATTTTTAATTGAGTGTTGACTCCCAATCCGTAAGTCATTTCTTACAAAAAAAATAGTCCGTTACGCATGAAAAATCACTTAACAATCATCTATGATTGTTTGGTCAGCTTTTTGCAAACGGGCAAAATAATCGCTTGTTTGACGCGGCAAAATATTCCACCGCACGTTCACTTAAGAATTTAATGACCGTTTGTTTTTTTCTTTAAAAGCTTTGGATCCATAGGTCATTTGCATCTTTAACATATTTCAAGCATGCATATCCATTTTTAAAACCCGTGTAGAAGAAATCTCTTTCTTGTAAAATTCTAAGCTATAAGGGTTGAACTAGTGGATTTTTCCAAACTTGGATAAAAAAACTTTTGTGTTCATTTATGGTGTGTGAATAAATTTTCTTTACTTACAATTTTTATTGTTTTAAATTTTTTCCATACATAAACCCTAAAATTTTCATTTTGTTGTTATCTATTTGCCATTTTTTTAACGGTAAGAAGGAAGAGAGAAAACTCAAAATTTTAATTTAAAAAAAAAATGTACATCTAAAATGGAGATGCACAATGCACAAATTTTGAAAAAGATAATTCCATAGAGTGTATGTAATTTTTAGGGATTGTAAGTTCTTTTTAGTTTTTATATCTCAGGTTTTGCAATCGTCAGGAAAAGGGGGAGGCGGGGGATTTTGAACTGAGTTTTGACTCCCTATCCATAAGTCATTTCTTACAAAAATAAAGCCCATTACACATGATAAAGCACTTTACAAACATCTATGATTGTTAGGTCAGCTTTTTGCAAACGGGCAAAATAATGGCTTGTTTGACTCGGGTAAATATCCCACCGCACGTTCACTTGAGAATTTATTGAGCGTTTGTTACTCTCTTTAAAAGCTTTGGATCCATAGGTCATTTGAATCTTTAACATGTTTCAAGCTTACATATCCATTTTTAAAACTCGTGTAGAAGAAATCTCTTTCTTGTAAAATTCCAAGCTATTAGGGTTGAATTAGTGGAATTTCCGAAACTTGGATAACAAAACTTTTGTGTTCATATGTGGTGTGTGAATAAATTTTCTTTACTTATATTTTTTATTGTTTTAAATTTTTTTCATACATAAACTCTAAAATTTTCATTATGTTGTGATCTCTTTGCCTGTTTTTGTTTACGGGCTGAAGGGAGAGAGAAAACTCATAGTTTTGATTTAAGAAAAAAGTGTACATTTAAAATGGAGATGCACAATGCACAAATTTAGAGAGAGATAATTCCAAAGATTGTCTGTAATTTTTAGGGAATTTGAGCTCTTTTTAGGTTTTATATCTCAGGTTTTGCAATCGTCGGGAAAAGGGGGGAGGCGAGGGATTTTTAACTGAGTTTTGACTCCCTATCCATAAGTCATTTCATACAAAAAATATAGCCCATTACACATGATAAATCACTTTACAATCGTCTATGATTGTTAGGTCTGCTTTTTGCAAACGGGCAAAATAATGGCTTGTTTGACTCGGGTAAATATCCCACTGCACGTTCACTTGAGAATTTAATGAGCGTTTATTATTCTCTTTAAAAGCTTTGGATCCATAGGTCATTTGCATCTTTAACATACTTCAAACTTGCATATCCATTTTTAAAACACGTGTAGAATAAATCTCTTTCTTGTAAAATTCCAAGCTATGAGGGCCGAACTAGTGGAATTTCCAAAACTTGGATAACAAAACTTTTGTGTTCATTTGTGGTGTGTGAATAAATTTTCTTTACTTACATTTGTTATTGTTTTAAATTTTTTTCATACATAAACTCTAAAATTTTCATTTTGTTGTGATCTCTTTGCCTTTTTTTGTTTACAAGATGAAGGAAGTGAGAAAACTCAAATTTTTGATTTAAGATAAAAGTGTACATTTAAAATGAGATGCACAGTGCACAAATGTAGAGATAGATAATTCCAAAGAGTGTCTGTAATTTTTAGGGAATTTGAGCTCTTTTTAGTTTTTATTTCTCAGGTTTTCCAATCGTCGAAAAAAGAGGGAGGCGAGGGATTTTTAACTTAGTGCTGACTCCCTATCCATAAGTCATTTCTTACAAAAATATAGCCCGTTACACATGATAAATCACTTTACAATCATCTATGATTGTTTGGTCAGCTTTTTGCAAACGGGCAAAATATGTTTGACTCGGGTAAATATCCCATCGCACGTTCACTTGAGAATTTAATGAGTGTTTGTTAATCTCTTTAAAAGTTTTGGATCCATAGGTCATTTGCATCTTTAACATGCTTCAAGCTTGCATATCCATTTTTAAAACACGTGTAGAAGAAATCTCTTTCTTGTAAAATTCCAAGCTATTTGGGTTGAACTGGTGGAATTTCCCAAACTTGGATAACAAAACTTTTGCGTTCATATGTGGTGTGTGAATAAATTTTCTTTACTTACATTTGTTATTGTTTTAAATTTTTTCATACATAAACTCTAAAATTTTCATTTTATTGTGTTCTTTTTGCCTTTTTTTGTTTACGGCATGAAGGGAGAGAGAAAACTCAAAGTTTTGATTTAAGAAAAAAGTGTACATTTAAAATGGAGACGCACAATGCACAAATGTAGAGGGAGATAATTCCAAAGAGTGTCTGTAATTTTTAGGGAATTTGAGCTCTTTTTAGTTTTTATTTCTCAGGTTTTGCAATCGTCAGGAAAAGAGGGAGGCGGGGTATTTTTAACTGAGCGTTGACTTCCAATCCGTAAGTCGTGTCTTACAAAAATATAGCCCGTTACGGATGATATATCACTTTGCAATCATATATGATTTTTAGGTAAGCGTTTTTGTAAACGGGCAAAATAATGGCTTGTCTGACTCGGGTAAATATCCCACCGCACGTTCACTTGAGAATTTAATGAGCGTTTGTTATTCTCCTTAAAAGCTTTGGATCCATATGTTATTTGCATCTTTAGTATGTTTCAATCATGCATATCCATTTTTAAAACATGTGTAGAAGAAAACTCCTTGTAAAATTCCAAGCTATTAGGGTTGAACTAGTGGAATTTCCCAAACTTGGATAACAAAAGTTTTGTGTTCATTTGTGGTGTGTGAATAAATTTTCTTTACTTACAATTTTTATTGTTTTAAATTTTATCCATACATAAACCCTAAAATTTTCATTTTGTTCTTATCTATTTTCCTTTTTTTTTTTACGGTATGAAGGGAGAGCGAAAACTTAAAATTTTGATTTAAGAAAAAAGTGTACGTCTAAAATGGAGATACACATTGCACAAATTTGGAAAAAGATAGTTCGAAAGAGTGTCTGTAATTTTTAGGCATTGTAAGCTCTTTTTAGTTTTTATATCTCAGGTTTTGCAATCGTCGGGAAAAGGGGGAGGTGGGGGATTTTTAACTGAGTGTTGACTCCCTATCCATTAGTCATTTATTTAAAAAAAATAGCCGGTTACACATGATAAATCACTTCACAATCATTTATGATTGCTAGGTCAGCTTTTTACAAACAGGCAAAAGAATGGCTTGCTTGACTAGAGTAATTATCCCACCGCACGTTCACTTGGGAATTTAATGAGCGTTTTTTATTTTCTTTAAAATCTTTGGTTCCGTAGGTCATTTGCATCTTTAACATGCTTCAAGCTTGCATATCCGTTTTTAAAACACGTGTAGAAGAAATCTCTTTCTTGTAAAATTCCAAGCTATTAGGGTTGAACTGGTGGAATTTCCCAAACTTGGATAACAAAACTTTTACGTTCATATGTGGTGTGTGAATAAATTTTCTTTACTTACATTTGTTATTGTTTTAAATTTTTTTCATACATAAACTCTAAAATTTTCATTTTGTTGTGTTCTTTTTGCCTTTTTTTGTTTACGGCATGACGGGAGAGAGAAAACTCAAAGTTTTGATTTAAGAAAAAAATGTACATTTAAAATGGAGACGCACAATGCACAAATGTAGAAGGAGATAATTCCAAAGAGTGTCCCTAATTTTTAGGAATTTGAGCTCTTTTTAGTTTTTATTTCTCAGGTTTTGCAATCGTCGGGAAAAGAGGGAGGCAGGGTATCTTTAACTGAGTGTTGACTCCCAATCCGTAAGTCGTTTCTTACAAAAATATAGCCCGTTACGGTTGATATATCACTTTGGAATCATCTATGATTTTTAGGTAAGCATTTTTGTAAACGGGCAAAATAAAGGCTTGTTTGACTCGGGTAAATATCCCACCGCACATTCACTTGAGAATTTAATGAGCGTTTGTTATTCTCCTTAAAAGCTTTGGATCCATATGTTATTTGCATCTTTAGCATGTTTCAAGCATGCATATCCATTTTTAAAACACGTGTAGAAGAAAACTCCTTCTTGTAAAATTCCAAGCTATTAGGGTTGAACTAGTGGAATTTCCCAAACTTGGATAACAAAAGTTTTGTGTTCATTTGTGGTGTGTGAATAAATTTTCTTTACTTACAATTTTTATTTTTTTAAATTTTTTCCATACATAAACCCTAAAATTTTCATTTTTTTCTTATCTATTTTCCTTTTTTTTTTTTTACGGTATGAACGGAGAGCGAAAACTTAAAATTTTGATTTAAGAAAAAAGTGTACATCTAAAATGGAGATACACATTGAAAAAATTTGGAAAAAGATAATTCGAAAGAGTGTCTATAATTTTTAGGGATTGTAAGCTCTTTTAGTTTTTATATCTCAGGTTTTGCAATCGTCGGGAAAAGGGGGAGGCGGGGGATTTTTAACTGAGTGTTGACTTCCTATCCATTAGTCATTTCTTTAAAAAAAATAGCCGGTTACACATGATAAATCACTTTACTATCATTTATGATTGTTAGGTCAGCTTTTTACAAACAGGCAAAATAATGGCTTGCTTGACTAGGGTAATTATCCCACCGCACGTTCACTTGGGAATTTAATGAGCGTTTGTTAATTTCTTTAAAAGCTTTGGTTCCATAGGTCATTTGCATCTTTAACATGCTTCAAGCTTGCATATCCATTTTTAAAACACGTGTAGAAGAAATCTCTTTCTTTTAAAATTCCAAGCTATTAGGGTTGAACTGGTGGAATTTCCCAAACTTGGATAACAAAACTTTTGCGTTCATATTTGATGTGTGCATAAATTTTATTTAGTTACATTTGTTATTGTTTTAAATTTTTTTCATACATAAACTCTAAAATTTTCATTTTGTTGTGTTCTTTTTGCCTTTTTTTGTTTACGGCATGAAGGGAGAGAGAAAACTCAAAGTTTTGATTTAAGAAAAAAGTGTACATTTAAAGCGGAGACGCACAATGCACAAATGTAGAGGGAGATAATTCCAAAGAGTGTCTGTAATTTTTAGGGAATTTGAGCTCTTTTTAGTTTTTATTTCTATGGTTTTGCAATTGTCGGGAAAATAGGGAGGCGGGGTATTTTTAACTGAGTGTTGACTCCCAATCCGTAAGTCGTTTCTTACAAAAATATAGCCCATTACCGATGTAAATCACTTTACAATCATCAATGATTGTTAGGTAAGATTCTTGTAAACGAACAAAAAAATGGCTTGTTTGACTTGGGTAAATATCCCACCGCACGTTCACTTGAGAATTTAATGAGCGTTTGTTATTCTCTTTAAAAGCTTTGGATCCATAGGTCATTTGCATCTTTAACATGTTTCAAGCTTGCATATCCATTTTTAAAACACGTGTAGAAGAAATCTCTTTCTTGTAAAATTTCAAGCTATTATGGGTTGAACTATGGAACTACCCAAACTTGGATAACACAAATTTTGTGTTGATTTGTGGTGTGTGAATAAATTGTCTTTACTTACATTTGTTATTGTTTTAATTTTTTTCTTTACATAAACTCTAAAATTTTCATTTTGTCGTGATCTATTTGTCTTTTTTTTGTTTAGGGCATGAAGGGAGAACATAAACTCAAAGTTTTGATTTAAGAAAAAAATGTCCATTTAAATGGAGACGCACAATGTACAAATGTAGAGAGATATAATTCCAAAGAGTGTTTGTGATTTTTAAGGATTGTAAGCTCTTTTCAGTTTTTAGTTCTCAGGTTTTGCAATCGTCGGGAAAAGGGGGAGGCTGGGGATTTTTAATTCAGTGTTGACTCCCTATCCGTAAGTCATTTCTTACAAAAATATTGCACGTGACGCATGAAAATCACTTTACAATCATCTATGATTGTTAGGTCAGTTTTTTGCAAACGAGCAAAATAATGGCTTGTTTGACTCGAGTAAATATCCCACTACACGTTCACTTAAGAATTTAATGATCATTAGTTTTTTCTTTAAAAGCTTTGGATCCATAGGTCATTTGCATCGTTAACATGGTTCAAGCTTGCATATCCATTTTTAAAACACGTGTAGAATAAATCGCTTTCTTGTAAAATTCCAAGCTATTAGGGTTGAACTGGTGGAATTTCCCAAACTTGGATAACAAAACTTTTGCGTTCATATGTGCCGTGTGAATAAATTTTCTTTACTTACATTTGTTATTGTTTTAAATTTTTTTCATACATAAACTCTAAAATTTTCATTTTGTTGTGTTCTTTTTGCCTTTTTTTGTTTACAGTATGAAGGGAGAGAGAAAACTCAAAGTTTTGATTTAAGAAAAAAGTGTACATTTAAAATGGAGACACACAATGAAAAAATGTAGAGGGAGATAATTCCAAAGAGTGTCTGTAATTTTTAGGGAATTTGAGCTCTTTTTAGTTTTTATTTCTCAGGTTTTGCAATCGTCGGTAAAAGAGGGAGGCGGGATATTTTTAACTGAGTGTTGACTCCCAATCCGTAAGTCATTTCTTACAAAAATATAGCCCGTTACTGATGATATATCACTTTGCAATCATCTATGATTGTTAGGTAAGCGTTTTGTAAACGAGCAAAATAATGGCTTGTTTGACTTGGGTAAATATCTCACCGCACGTTCACTTGAGAATGTAATGAGCGTTTGTTATTCTCTTTAAAAGCTTTGGATCCATTGGTCATTTGCATCTTTAACATGTTTCAAGCTTGCATATCCATTTTTAAAACACATGTAGAAGAAATCTCTTTCTTGTAAAATTTCAAGCTATTAGGGTTGATCTAGTGGAATTTCCCAAACTTGGATAACAAAACTTTTGTGTTCATTTGTGGTGTGTGAATAAATTTTATTTAATTACATTTGTTATTGTTTTTAATTTTTTCCATACATAAAATCTAAAATTTTCATTTTGTTTTAATCTTTTTGCCATTTTTTGTTTACAGGATGAAGGAAGAGAGAAAACTTAAAGTTTTGATTTAAAAAAATAGTGTACATTTAAAATGGAGACGCACTATGCACAAATATAGAGAGAAATAATTACAAAGAGTGTCTGTAGTTTTTAGGGAATTTGAACTCTTTTTAGTTTTTATATCTTAGGTTTTGCAATCGTCGGGAAAAGGGGGAGGCGGGTTTTTTTAACTGAGTGTTGACTCCCCATTTGTACGTCGTTTCTTACAAAAATATAGCCCGTTACGGTTGATAAATCAATTGACAATCATCTATGATTGTGAGGTAAGCATTTTGTAAACGGGCAAAATAATGGCTTGTTTGACTCGGGTAAATATCCCACCGCACGTTCACTTGAAAATTTAATGAGCGTTTGTTATTCTCTTTAAAAGCTTTGGATCCATAGGTCATTTGCATCTTTAATATGTTTCAAGTATGCACATCCATTTTTAAAACACGTGTAGAACAAATCTCTTTCTTGTAAAATTCGTTGCAATTAGGGTTGAACTACTGGAATTTCCCAAACTTGGAAAACAAAACTATTGTGTTCATTTGAAGTGTGTGAATAAATTTTCTATACTTACATTTGTTATTGTTTTAATTTTTTTCCATACATAAACTTTAAAATTTTCATCTAAAATTTCTTAAAGTTTTGATTTTAGAAAAAAGTGTACATCTAAAATGGAGATGCACAATGCACAAAAGTAGAGAGAGATAATTCCAAAGAGTGTTTGTAATTTTTAGGGGTTGTAAGATCTTTTTAGTTTTTATATCTCACATTTTGCAATCGTCAGGAAAAGTGGGAGGCGGGGGATTTTTAACTGAGTGTTGACTCCCAATCCGGAAGTCATTTCTTACAAAAATATTGCCCGTTACTCATGATAAATCATATTACAATCATCTATGATTGTTAGGTCAGCTTTTTGCAAACGGGGAAAATAATGGCTTGTTTGACTCGGGTAAATATCCCACCGCACGTTCACTTGAGAATTTAATGAGCGTTTGTTATTCTCTTTAATAGCTTTGGATCCATTGGTCATTTGCATCTCTAACATATTTCAAGTTTGCATATCCATTTTTAAAACACATGTAGAAGAAATCTCTTTCTTTTAAAATTTCAAGCTATTAGGGTTGGAATTTCCCAAACTTGGATAACAAAACTTTTGTGTTCATTTGTGGTGTGTGAGTAAATTTTCTTTACTTACATTTGTTATTGTTTTAAATTTTTTCCATACATAAACTCTAAAAATTTTTTTTTTTTGTTGTGATCTTTTTGCCTTTTTTTTGTTTACGGGATGAAGGGAGAGAGAAAAGTCAAACTTTTGATTTAAGAAAAAAGTGAACATTCAAAATGGAGACTCACAATGCAAAAATGTAGAGAGTGATAATTCCAAAGAGTGTCTGTAATTTTTAGGGAATTTGAGCTCTTTTTAGTTTTTATATCTCAAGTTTGCAATCGTCGGGAGAAGGGGGAGGCGGGGTATTTTTAACTGAGTGTTGACTCCCAATCCGTAAGTTACAAAAATATAGCCCATTATGGATGATAAATCACTTTACAATCATATATGATTGTTAGGTAAGCTTTTTGTAAACGGGCAAAATAATGTCTTGTTTGACTCGGGTAAATATCCCACCACTCGTTCACTCGAGAATTTAACGAGCGTTTGTTATTCTCTTTAAAAGCTTTGGATCCATAGGTCATTTGCATCTTTAACATGTTTCAAGCATGCATATCCATTTTTAAAACACATGTAGAAGAAATCTCTTTCTTGTAAAATTCCTTGCAATTAGGGTTGAACTACAGGAATTTCCCAAACTTGGAAAACAAAACTTTTTTGTTCATTTGTGGTCCGTGAATAAATTTTCTATACTTATATTTGTTATTGCTTTAATTTTTTTCATACAATAACTCTAAAATTTTCATTTTGTTGTGATCTATTTGCCTTTTTTTTTTTTTGGGTAGAAGGGAAAGCTAAAACTCAAAGTTTTGATTTAAGAAAAGGTGTACATCTAAAATGGAGATGCACAAAGCACAAATATAGATAGAGATAATTCCAAAGAGTGTTTGTAATTTTTAGGGATTGTAATAACTTTTTAGTTTTTATATCTCAGGTTCTGCAATCATCGGGAAAATGGGGAGGCGGGGGATTTTTAATGAGTGTAGACTCCCAATCCGTAACTCATTTCTTACAAAAATATAGCCCGTTACTCATGATAAATCACATTACAATCATCTATGATTGTTAGGTTAGCTTTTTGCAAACGGGCAAAATAATGGCTTGTTTGACTCGGGTAAATATCCCATCGCACGTTCACTTGAGAATTTAATGAGCGTTTGTTATTCTCTTTAAAAGCATTTGATCCATAGGTCATTTGCATCTTTAATATTTTTCAAGCATGCATATCCATTTTTCAAACACGTGTAGAAGAAATCTCTTTCGTGTAAAATTTCAAGCTCTTAGGGTGGAACTATGGAACTTCCCAAACTTGGATAACAAAATTTTTTTGTTCATTTGTGGTGTGTGAATAAATTGTCTTTACTTACATTTGTTATTGTTTTATTTTTTTTCCATGCATAAACTCTAAAATTTTCATTTTGTTGCGATCTATTTGCCTTTTTTGTTTATGGTATGGAGTACGAAAACTCAAAGTTTTGATTTAAGAAAAATGTGTACATCTAAAATGGAGATGCACAATGCACAAATGTAGAGAGATATAATTCTATTGAGTGCTTGTGATTTTAAGGATTGAAAGCTCTTTTTAGATTTATATCTTAGGTTTTGCAATCGTTGTGAAAAGGGGGAGGCGACGGATTTTTAATTGAGTGTTGACTCCCAATCCCTAAGTCATTTCTTACAAAAAATATATCCCGTTACGCATGAAAAATCACTTTACAATCATCTATGATTGTTAGGTCAACTTTTTCCAAACGGGCAAAATAATAGGTTCTTTGACTCGGGTAAATATCCCACCGCACGTTCACTTAAGAATTAAATTAGCGTTTGTTTTTTTCTTTAAAAGCTTTGGATCCATAGGTCATTTGCATCTTTAACATGTTTCAAGCATTCATATATATTTTTAAAACACGTATAGAAGAAATCTCTTTCTTGTAAAATTCCAAGCTATTAGGGTTGAACTAGTGGAATTTCCCATACTAGGATAACAAAACTTTTGTGTTCATTTGTGGTGTGTGAATAAATTTTCATTACTTACTTTTTTTATTGTTTTAAATTTTTTCCATACTTAAACCGTAAAATTTTCATTTTGTTGTTAGCTATTTGCCTTTTCTTTTTTTACGGTATGAATGAAAAGCGAAAACTCAAAATTTTGATTTAAGGAAAACGTGTACATAAAAAATGGAGATGCACAATACAAAAATTTAGAAAGAGATAATTCCAAAGTGTGTGTTAAATTTTTAGGGATTGTGAGCTCTTTTTAGTTTTTATATCTCAGGTTTTGTAATCATCGGGAAAAGGGGGAGGCGGGGAATTTTTAACTGAGTGTTGACTCCCTATCCATAAGTCATTTCTTGCAAAAATGTAGCCCGTTACACATGATAAATCACTTTACAATCATCTATGATTGTTAGGTCAGCTTTTTGCAAAGGGCCAAATAATGGCTTGTTTGATTCCCGTAAATATCCCACTGCACGTTCACTTGAGAATTTAATGAGAGTTTGTTTTTTTCTTTAAAAACTTTGGATCCATAGGTCATTTGAATCTTTAACATGTTTCAAGCATGCATATCCATTTTTAAAACTCGTGTAGAAGAAATCTCTTTCGTGTAAAATTCCAAGCTATTAGGGTTGAATTAGAGGAATTTCCCAAACCTGGATTACAAAACTTTTGTGTTCATTTGTGGTATGTGAATTTTCTTTACTGATATTTTTTAAATTTTTAAATTTTTTCCATACATAAACCCTAAAATTTTCATTTTGTTGTTATCTATTTGCCTTTTTTTTTTTTGTTACGGTATGAAGGGAGAGCGAAAACTTAAAATTTTGATTTTACAAAAAAGTGTACAACTAAAATGGAGACGACAAATGCAAAAATTTGGAAAGAGATAATTCCAAAGAGTGTCTGTAATTTTAGGGATTGTAAGCTCTTTTTAGTTTTATATCTCAGGTTTTGCATTCGTCGGGAAAAGGGGGAGGTGGGGGATTTTTAACTGAGTGTTGACTCCCTATCCATAAGTCATTTCTAAAAAAAATGTAGCCCATTACACATGATAAATCACTTTACAATCATCTATGATTGTTAGGTCAGCTTTTTGCAAACGGGCAAAAAAATGGCTTGTTTGACTCGGGTAAATATCCCACCGCATGTTCACTTGAGAATTTAATGAGCGTTTGTTATTCTCTTTAAAAGATTTGGATCCATAGGTCATTTAAATCTTTAACATGTTTCAAGCTGGCATATCCAATTTTTAAAAAACATGTAGAAGAAATCTCTATCATGTAAAATTCCAAGATAATAGGGTTGAACTAGTGGAATTTCCCAAACTTGGATATCAAAAATATTGTATTCATTTGTGGTGTGTGAATAAATTTTCTTTACTTACATTTGTTATTGTCTTAAATTTTTTCCATACATAAACTCTAAAATTTTCATTTTTTTGTGATTTTTTTGCCTTTTTTTGTTTACGGGTAGAAGGGACAGAGAAAACTCTAAGTTTTGATTTAATAAAAAAGTGTACATTTGAAATGGAGACGCACAATGCACAAATGTAGAGAGAGATAATTCCAAAGAGTGACTGTAATTTTTAGGGAATTTGAGCTCTTTTTAGTTTTTATATCTCAGGTTTTGCAATGATCGGGAAAAGGGGGAGGCAGGGTATTTTTAACCGAGTGTTGACTCCCAATCTGTAAGTCGTTTCTTACAAAAATATAGCCTGTTATGGATGATAAAACACTTTACAATCATCTATGATTGTTAAGTAAGCTTTTTGTAAACGGGGAAAATAATGGCTTGTTTGACTCAGGTAAATATCCCACCGCACGTTCCCTTGAAAATTTAATGATCGTTGGTTATTCTCTTTAAAAGCTTTGGATCCATAGGTCATTTGTATCTTTAACATGTTTCAAGCATGCATATCCATTTTTAAAACACGTGTTGAAGAAATCACTTTCTAGTAAAATTCCTTACAATTAGGGTTGAACTACTGGAATTTCCCAAACTTGGAAAACAAAACTTTTCTGTTCATTTGTGGTGTGTGAATAAATTTTCTATACTTACATTTGTTATTGTTTTAATTTTTTCCATACATAAACTCTAAAATTTTCATTTTTTTGTGATCGATTTTCCTTTTTTTGTTTATGGGATGAAGGTAGAGCGAAAACTCAAAGTTTTGATTTATGAAAAAAGTGTACATCTAAAATGGAGATGCACAATGCACAAATTTAGAGAGATATAATTCCATAGAGTGTCTATTATTTTTAAGGATTGTAAGCTCTTTTAGGTTTTTAGTTCTCAGGTTTTGCAATCGTCGGGAAAAGGGGGAAGCGGAGATTTTTTAATTGAGTGTTGACTCCTAATCCATAAGTCATTTCTTACAAAAATAAAGCCCGTTACGCATGAAAAATCACTTTACAATCATCTATGATTGTTAGGTCAGCTTTTTGCAAATGGGCAAAATAATGGCTTGTTTGACTCTGGTAAATATCCCACCGCACGTTCACTTAAGAATTTAATGAGCGTTTTTTTTCTTTAAAAGCTTTGGATCCATAGGTCATTTGCATCTTTAACATATTTCAAGCATGCATATCCATTTTTAAAACACGTGTAGAAGAAATCTCTTTCTTGTAAAATTCCAAGTTGTTTGGGTTGAACTAGTGGAATTTCCCAAAATTGGATAACAAAACTTTTGTGTTCATTTGTGGTATGTGAATAAATATTCTTTGCCTATATTTTTATTTTTTTAGATTTTTTCCGTACATAAACCCTTTATTTTTCATTTTGTTGTTATCTATTTGTCTTTTATTTTTACGGTATGAAGGGAGAGCGAAAACCCAAAATTTTGATTTAAGAAAAAAGTGTACATCTAAAATAGAGATGCTCAATGCAAAAATTTTGAAAGCGATAATTCCAAATGAGTGTCTTTAATTTTTAGAGATTGTAAGCTCTTTGTAGTTTTTATATCTCAGGTTTTGCAATCGTCGGGAGAGGGGGAGCCCGGGGATTTTTAACTGAGTGTTGACTCCCTATCCATAAGTCATTTCTTACAAAAATATAGCCCGTTACTCATGATAAATCACATTACAATCAACTATGATTGTTAGGTCAGCTTTTTGCAAACGGGCAAAATAATGGCTTATTGGACTTGGGTAAAAATCCCCCCGCACGTTCAGTTGAGAATTTAATGAGAGTTTATGATTCTCTTTAAAAGCTTTGGATCCATAGGTCATTTGCATCTTTAAGATGTTTCAAGCATGCATATCCATTTTTAAAACACGTGTAGAATAAATCTCTTTCTTGTAAAATTTCAAGCTATTAGGGTTGAACTATGGAATTTCCTAAACATGGATAACAAAAATTTTGTGTTCATTTGTGGTTTGTGAATAAATTTTCTTTACTTACATTCGTTATTGTTTTAATTTTTTTCCATCCATAACCTCTATAATTTTCATTTTGTTGAGATCTATTTGCCTTTTTTTGTTTACGGTATGAAGGGGGAACGAAAACTCAAAGTTTTGATTTAAGAAAAAAGTGTACTTCTAAAAATGAGATGCACAATGCACAAATGTAGAGAGATATAATTCTAAAGAGTGTCTATGATTTTTAAGGATTGTAAGCTCTTTTCAGTTTTTAGTTCTCAGATTTTGAAATCGTCGGGAAAAGGGGGAGGCAGGGGATTTTTAATTGAGTGTTGACTCCCAATCCTTAAGTCATTCCAGACAAAAATATAGCCCGTTACGCATGAAAAATCACTTTACAATCATCTATGATTGTTAGCTCAGCTTTTTTCAAACGGGCAAAATAAAGGTTTCTTTGACTCGGGTAAATATCCCACCGCACGCTCACTTAAGAATTTAATGAGCGTTTGTTTTTTTCTTCAAAAGCTTTGGATCCATAGGTCATTTGAATCTTTAACATGTTTCAAGCAAGCATATCTATTTTTAAAACACGTGTAGAAGAAATCTCTTTCTTGTAAAATTTCAAGCTATAAGGGTTGAACTAGTGGAATTGCTCAAACTTGGATTACAAAACTTTTGTGTTCATTTGTGGTGTGTGAAAAAAATTTCTTTACTTACTTTTTTTATTGTTTTAAAGTTTTTGCATACATAAACCCTAAAATTTTCATTTTGTTGTTATCTATTTGCCTTTTTGTTTTTTTTACGGTAAGAAGGAAGAGCGAAAACTCAAAATTTTGATTTAAAAAAAAAGTGTACATCTATAATGGAGATGCACAATGCAAAAATTTAGAAAGAGATAATTCCAAAGTGTATCTAAAATTTTTAGGGATTGTAAGCTCTTTTTAGTTTTTATATCTCAGGTTTTGCAATCGTCGGGAAAAGAGGGAGGCGAGGGATTTTTAACTGAGTGTTGACTCCCTATCCATAGGTTATTTCTAAAAAAAATATAGCCCATTACACATGATAAATAGCATTACAATCATCTATGATTGTTTGGTCAACTTTTTGTAGACTGGCAAAATAATGGCTTGTTTGACTCGAGTAAATATCCCACCACACGTTAACTTGAGACTTTAATGAGCGTTTGTTATTCTCTTTAAAAGCTTTGGATCCATAGGTCATTCACATCTTTAACATGTTTCAAGCTTGCATATCCATTTTTAAAACACGTGTAGAAGAAAATCTCTTTCTCGTAAAGTTCCAAGCTATTAGGGTTGAACTAGTGGAATTACCCAAACTTGGATAAAAACACTTTTATGTTCATTTGTGGTGTGTGAATAAATTTTCTTTACTTACATTTGTTATTGTTTTAAATTTTTTCCTTCCATAAACTCTAAAATTTTCATTTTGTTGTGATCTTTTTGCCCTTTTTTTTGTTTACGGGATGAAGAGAGAGAGAAAACTCAAAGTTTTGATTTAAGAAAAAAGTGTACATTTAAAATGGAGAAAAACAATGAAAAAATGTAGAGAGAGATAATTCCAAAGAGTGTCTATAATTTTGAGGGAATTTGAGCTCTTTTTAGTTTTTATATCTCAGGTTTTGCAATCGTTGGGAAAAGGGGGAGGTGGGTATTGACTCCCAATCCGTTAGTCGTTTCTTACAAAAATATAGCCCGTTATGGATGATAAATCACTTTAAAATCATCTATGATTGTTATGTAAGCTTTTTGTAAACACACAAAATAATAGCTTGTTTGACTCGGGTAAATATCCCACCGCACGTTCACTTGAAAATTTAATGAGCGTTTGTTATTCTCTTTAAAAGTTTTGGATCCATAGGTCATTTGTAGCTTTAACATGTTTCAAGCATGCATATTCATTTTTAAAACACGTGTAGAAGAAATCTCTTGCTTGTAAAATTCCTTACAATTAGGGTTGAACTACTAGAATTTCCCAAACTTGGAAAACAAAACTATTGTGTTCATTTGTAGTGTGTGAATAAGTTTTCTATACTTACATTTGTTATTCTTTTAATTTTTTTCCATACATAAACTCTAAAATTTTCATTTTGTTGTGATCTATTTGCCTTTTTATTTTTACGGAATGAAGGGAGAGAGAAAACTCAAAGTTTTGATTTATGAAAAAAGTGTACATCTAAAATGGAGATGCACAATGCACAAAAGTGGAGAGAGATAATTCCAAAGAGTGTTTGTAATTTTTAGGGATTGTAAGATCTTTTTACTTTGTATATCACACGTTTTGCAATCATCGGGAAAAGGGGGTGGTGGGGGATTTTTAACTGAGTGTTGACTCCCAATCCATAAGTCATTTCTTACAAAAATATAGCCCGTTACTCATAATAAATCACATTACAATCATCTATGATTGTTAGGGCAACTTTTTGCAAACGGACAAAACAACGGCTTGTTTGACTCGGGTAAATATCCCACCGCACGTTCACTAGAGAATTTAATGAGATTTTTTTATTTTCTTTAAAGCTTTGGATCCAGAGGTCATTTGCATCTTTAACATGTTTCATGCATGCATATCCATTTTTAAAACACGTTTAGAAGAAATCTCTTTCTTGTAAAATTTCAAGCTATTAGGGTGGAACTATGGAATTTCCCAAACTTGGATAACAAAAATTTTGTGTTCATTTGTGATGTCTGAATAAATTTTTTTTACTTACATTTTTTATTGTTTTAATTTTTTTTCCTTACATAAACTATTAAATTTTCATTTTGTTGTGATCTATTTGTCTTTTTTTTTTTTAGGGCATGTAGGGAGAACGAAAACTGAAAGTTTTGATTGAAGAAAAAAGTGTACATCCAAAATGGAGATGCACAATGCACAAATGTAGAGAGATATAATTCCAAAGAGTGTCTGTGATTTTTACGGATTGTAAACTCTTTTAAGTTTTTAGTTCTCAGGTTTTGCAATCGTCGGGAAAAGGGGGAGGCTGGGGATTTTTAATTCAGTGCTGACTCCAAATCCGTAAGTCATTTCTTACAAAAATATAGCCCGTTACGTTTGAAAAATCACTTTAGAATCATATATGATTGTTAGGTCAACTTTTTGCAAACAAGCAAAATAATGGCTTGTTTGAGTCGGGTAAATATCCCACCGCACGTTCACTTGAGAATTTAATGAGCGTTTGTTATTCTTTTTACTAGCTTTGGATCCATTGGTCATTTTCATCTTTAACATGTTCCAAGCTTGCATATCCATTTTTAAAACACGTGTAGAAGAAATCTCTTTCTTGTAAAATTCCATGCTATTAGGGTTGAACGACTGGAATTTCCCAAACTTGGATAACAAAACTTTTGTGTTCATTTATGGTGTGTGAATAAATATTCTTTGCTTATATTTTTTATTTTTTAAATTTTTTTCCAAACATAAACCCTAAAATTTTCATTTTGTTGTTATGTATATGCCTTTTTTTTTTTACGGTATGGAGGGAGAGAGAAAACCCAATATTTTGATTTAAGAAAAAAGTGTACATCTAAAATGGAGATGCTTAGTGCACAAATTTTGAAACAGATAATTCCAAATAGTCGTGCGGTGGGATATTTATCGGAATCAAACAAGCAATTATTTTGCCCGTTTGCAAAAAGCTGACCTAACAATCATAGATGATTTTAGAGTGATTTTTCATGCGTAACGGGCTATATTTTTGTAAGAAATGACTTAAGGTTTGGGAGTCAACACTCAATTAAATATGGGGCGCCCCCCCCTTTTCCCAACGATTGCAAAAGCTGAGATATAAAAATTAAAAAGTGCTTACAATCCTTAAAAATCACAGGCACTATTTAGAATTATATCTCTCTACATTTGTGCGTTGTGCATCTCCATTTTAGATGTACACATTTTTCTTAAATCAAAACTTCGAGTTTTCGTTCTCCATACCGTAAACAAAAAAAGGCAAATAGATCACAACAAAAAGAAAATTTTAGAGTTTATGCACGGAAAAAAATTAAAACAATAACAATTGTAAGTAAAGACAATTTATTCACACACCACAAATAAACACAAAATTTTTGTTATCCAAGTTTGGGAAATTCCATAGTTCAACCCTAATAGCTTGAAATTTTACAACAAATAGATTTCTTCTACACGTGTTTTAAAAATGGATATGCATGCTTGAAACATTTTCAAGATGCAAATGACCTATGGATCTAAAGCTTTTAAGAGAATAACAAACTCTCATTAAATTATCTAGCGAACGTGAGGTGGGATATTTACCCGAGTCAAACAAGCCATTATTTTGCCCATTTTCAAAAAGCTGACCTAACAATCATAGATGATTGTAATGTGATTTATCATGTGTAACAGGCTATATTTTTGTAAGAAATGACTTACGGATTGGGAGTCAACACTCAATTAAAAATCCTCCGCCTGCCCCTTTTCCCAACGATTGCAAAACCTGAGATATAAAAACTAAAAAGATCTTACAATCCCTAAAAATTACAAACATTGTTTGGAATTATCTCTCTCTTTATTTGTGCTTTGTGCATCTCCATTTTAGATGTACACTTTTTCTTAAATCAAAACTTTGAGTATTAGTTCTCCCTTCGTCCAGTAAAAAAAAAAAAGGCAAATAGATCACAACAAAATGAAAATTTTAGAGTTGATGTATGGAAAAAAAATTAAAACAATAACAAATGTAAGTATAGAAAATTTATTCACAAACCACAAATGAACACAAAAGTTTTGTTTTCCAAGTTTGGGAAATTCCAGTAGTTCAACCCTAATTGCAATGAATTTTACTAGAAATAGAATTCTTCTACACGTGTTTTAAAAATGGATAAGCATGCTTGAAACATGTTAAAGATGCAAATGACCTATGGATCCAAAGCTTTTAAAGAGAATAACAAACGCTCATTAAATTCTCGAGTGAACGAGCAGTGGGATATTTACCCGAGTCCAACCAGCCATTATTTTTTCCGTTTATAAAAAGCTTACCTAACAATCATAGATGATTGTAAAGTGATTTATCATCCATAACGGGCTATATTTTTGTAACTTACGGATTGGGAGTCAACACTCAATTAAAAATATCCCGCCTCCCCCTTTTCTCGTCGATTGCAAAACCTGAGATATAAAAACTAAAAAGAGCTCAAATTCCCTCAAAATTATAGACCCTCTTTGGAATTATCTCTCTCTAAATTTTTGCATTGTACTTCTCCATTTTGAATGTACACTTTTTTCTTAAATCAAAACTTTGAGTTTTCTCTCCCCCTTCATCCCATAAAAAAAAAAGGCAAAAAGATCACAACAAAATGAAAATTTTAAAGTTTTTTTTTGGAAAAAAAATTAAAACAATAACAAATGTAAGTAAAGAAAATTTATTCACACACCACAAATGAACACAAAAGTTTTGTTATCCAAGTTTTTCTTTTTCTTTAAAAAATTTGGATCCATTGGTCATTTGCATCTTTAACATGTTTCAAGCATGCATATCCATTTTTAAAACACGTGTAGAAGAAGTCTCTTTCTTGTAAAATTCCAAGCTATTTGGGTTGAACTAGTGGAATTTCCCAAACCTGGATAACAAAACTTTTGTGTTCATTTGTGGTGTGTGAATAAATTTTCTTTACTGATATTTTTTATTTTTTAAAATTTTTTCCATACATAAACCCTAAAATTTTCATTTTGTTGTATTTATTTGCCTTATTTTTTTATGGTAAGAAGGGAGAGCGAAAACACAAAATTTTTATTTTAGAAAAATGTGCACATAAAAAATGGTGATGCAAAATGCAAAAATTTGGAAAGAGATAATTTTCAAAGAGTGTCTATAATTTTTAGGGATTGTAAGCTCTTTTTAATTTTATATCTCAAGTTTTGCAATCGTTTGGAAAAGGGGGAGGCGGGGTATTTTTAACTGAGTGTTGACTACCAATCCGTAAGTCATTTCTTACAAAAATATAGCCCGTTACACATGATAAATCACTATACAATCATCTATGACTGTAAGGTCAGCTTTTTGCAAATGGGCAAAATAATGGCTAGTTTGACTCGGGTAAATATCCCACCGCACGTTCACTTGAGAATTTAATGAGCGTTTGTTATTATCTTTAAAAGCTTTGGATCCATAGGTCATTTGCATCTTTAACATGTTTCAAGTTTGCATATCCATTTTTAAAACACGTGTAGAAGAAATCTCTTTCTTGTAAAATTCCAAGATATTAGGGTTGAACTAGTGGAATTTCCCAAACTTGAATATCAAAACTTTTGTGTTCATTTGTGGTGTGTGAATAAATTTTCTTTAATTACATTTGTTATTGTTTTAAATTTTTTCCATACATAAACTCTAAAATTTTCATTTTGTTGTGATCTTTTTTCCATTTTTTGTTTACGGGATGAAGGGAGAGAGAAGACTCAAAGTTTTCATATAAGAAAAAAGTGTACATTTAAAATGGAGACGTACAGTGCACAAATGTGGAGAGAGAGATAATTCCAAAGAGTGTCTGTATTTTTTAGGAAATTTGAGCTCTTTTTAGTTTTTATATCTCAAGTTTTGCAATCGTCAGGAAAAGGGGGAGGCGGGGTATTTTTAACTGACTGTTGACTCCCAATCCGTAAGTTGTTTCTTACTAAAATTTAGCCCGTTACATATGATAAATCACTTTACAATCATCTATGATTGTTAGGTAAGTTTTTTGTAAACGGGCAAAATAATGGCTTGTTTGACTCAGGTAAATATCCAACCGCACGTTCCCTTGAAAATTTAATGAGCGTTTGTTATTCTCTTTAAAAGTTTTGGATCCATAGGTCATTTTCATCTTTAACATGTTTCAAGCTTGCATATCCATTTTTAAAACACGTGTTGATGAAATATCTTTGTAGTAAAATTCCTTGCAATTATGGTTGAACTACTGGAATTTCCCAAACTTGGAATACAAAACTTTTCTGTTCATTTGTGGTGCGTGAATAATATTTCGATACTTACATTTTTTGTTGTTTTAATTTTTTTCCTTACATAAACTCTAAAATTTTCATTTTGTTGTGATCTATTTGCCTTTTTTTGTTTACGGGATGAAGGGAGAGCGAAAACTCAAAGTTTTGATTTAAGAAAAAAGTGTACATCTCAAATGGAGATGCACAATGCACAAATGTAGAGAGATATAATTCCATAGAGTGTCAGTTAATTTTAGGGATTGTTAGCTCTTTTAGGTTTTTAGTTCGCAGGTTTTGCAATCGTCAGAAAAGGGGGAGGCGGGGAATTTTTAATTCAGTGTTGACTCGTAATCCGTAAGTCATTTCTTAAAAAAATATAGCCCGTTACGGATGATAAATCACTTTACAATCATCTATAATTGTTAGGTAAGCTTTTTGTAAACGGGCAAAATAATGGCTTTTTTGACTCGGGTAAATATTCCACCGCACGTTCCCTTGAAAATTTTATGAGCATTTGTTATTCTCTTTAAAAGCTTTGGTTCTATAGGTCATTTGCATCTTTAACATGTTTCAAGCATGCATCTCCATTTTTAAAACACGTGTTGAAGAAATTTCTTTCTTGTAAAATTCCTTGCAATTAGGGTTGAACTACTCGAACTTCCCAAACTTGGAAAACAAAACTTTTGTGTTCATTTGTGGTGTGAGAATAAATTTTCTTTACTTACATTTTTTATTGTTTTAAATTTTTTCCATACATAAACTCTAAAATTTTCATTTTGTTGTGATCTTTTTGCCTTTTTTAGTTTACGGGATGAAGGGAGAAAGAAAACTCAAAGTTTTGATTTAAGAAAAAAGTGTACATTAAAAATGGAGACGCAAAATGCACAAATGTTGAGCGAGATAATCCCAAAGATTTTCTGTAATTTTTAGGGAATTTGAGCTCTTTTTAGTTTTTATGTCTCAGGTTTTGCAATCGTTGGGAAAAGGGGGAAGCAGGGTATTTTTAACTAAGTGTCGATTCCTACAAAAATATAGCCCGTTACGGATGATAAATCACGTTACAATCATTTATGATTATTAGGTAAACTTTTTGTAAACGAGCAAAATAACGGCTTGTTTGACTCATGTAAATATCCCACCACACGTTCACTTGAAAATTTAATGAGCGTTTGTTATTCTCTGTAAAAGTTTTGGATCCATAGGTCATTTGCATCTTTAACATGTTTCAAGCATGCGTATCCATTTTTAAAAGACGTGTAGAAG
This sequence comes from Aristolochia californica, assembly GCF_029961685.1. Lineage (NCBI taxonomy): Eukaryota > Viridiplantae > Streptophyta > Magnoliopsida > Piperales > Aristolochiaceae > Aristolochia > Aristolochia californica. Next base: position 13,897,937 of record NW_027181793.1, read on the forward strand.
AAATCTCTTTTGTGTTCATTTGTGGTGTGCGAATAAATTTTCTATACTTACATTTGTTATTTTTTTTATTTTTTTGGATACATAAACTCTTAAATTTTCATTTTGTTGTGATCTATTTGCCTTTTTTTGTTTACGGGATGAAGGGAGAGCGAAAACTCAAAGTTTTGATTTAAGAAAAAGGTGTACATCTAAAATGGAGATGCACAATGCGCAAATTTAGGGAGAGATAAAGAGTGTTTGTAATTTTTAGGGATTGTAAGATCTTTTTAGTTTTTAAATCTCAGGTTTTGCAATCGTCAGGAAAAGGGGGAGGCGAGGGAGGCGGGGGATTTTTAATTGAGTGTTGACTCCCAATCCATAAGTCATTTCTTACAAAAATCTAGCCCGTTACTCATGATAAATCACATTACAATCATCTATGATTGTTAGGTCAACTTTTTGCAAACGAGCAAAATAATGGCTTGTTTGACTCAGGTAAATATCCCACCGCAAGTTCTCTAGAGAATTTAATAACAGTTTGTTATTCTCTTTAAATGCGTTGGATCCATAGGTCATTTGCATCTTTAACATGTTTCATGCATGAATATCCATTTTTAAAACACATGTAGAAAAAATCTCTTTCTTGTAAAATTTCAAGCTAATAGGGTTAAGCTATGGAATTTCCCAAACTTGGACAACAAAAATTTTGTGTTCATTTGTGGCGTGTGAATAAATTTTCTTTATTTACATTTGTTATTTTTTTAATTTTTTTCCATACATAAACTCTAAAATTTTCGTTTTGTTGTGATCTATTTGTCTTTTTTTGTTTTACGGGATGAAGGGAGAGCGAAAAATCATAGTTTTGATTTAAGAAAAAAGTGTACAATTAAAATGGAGACCCACATTGAACAATCGTCAGGAAAAGGGGGAGGCGGGGTATTTTTAACTGAGTGTTGACTCCCAATCCGTAAGTCATTTCTTACAAAAATATAGCCAATTACGAAAGATAAATCACTTTACAATCATCTAAGATTGTTAGGTAAGCTTTTTGTAAACAGGCAAAATTATGGCTTGTTTGACTCGGGTAAATATACCACTGCACGTTCCCTTGAAAATTTAATGAGCGTTTTTTATTCTCTTTTAAAGCTTTGGATCCATAGGTCATTTGCTTCTTTAACATGTTTCAAGCATGCTTATCCACTTTTAAAACACGTGTTGAAGAAATCTCTTTCTTGTAAAATTCCTTGCAATTAGGGTTGAACTACTGGAATTTCCAAAACTTGAAAAAAAAACTTTTGTGTCCATTTGTGGTGTGTGAAAAAATTTTCTATACTTACATTTGTTGTTGTTTTAATTTTTTTCCATACATAAACTCTAACATTTTCATTTTGTTGTCATCTATTTGCCTTTTTTTGTTTACGGGATGAAGGGAGAGCGAAAGTTAAAAGTTTTGATTAAAGAAAAAAGTGTACATCTAAAATGGAGATCCAGAATGCGCAAATTTCGAGAGAGATAATTCCAAAGAGTGTTTGTAATTTTTAAGGATTGTAAGATCTTTTTAGTTTTTATATCTCAGGTTTTGCAATCGTCGGGAAAAGGGGGAGGCGGGGGATTTTTAAAAGAGGGTTGACTCCCAATCCGTAAGTCATTTCTTACAAAAATATAGCCCGTTACTCATGATAAATCACATTACAATCATTTGTGATTGTTTGGTCAAGTTTTTGCAAACGGGCAAAATAATGGCTTGTTTGACTCGAGTAAATATCCCACCGCACGTTCACTAGAGAATTTAATGAGAGTTTGTTATTCTCTTTAAAAGCTTTGGATCCATAGGTCATTTCCATCTTTAACATGTTCCAAGCATGCATATCCATTTTTAAAACACGTGTAGAAGAAATCTCTTTCTTGTATAATTTCAAGATATTAGGGTTGAACAATGGAATTTTCCAAACATGGATAACAAAAATTTTGTGTTCATTTGTCATGTGTGAATAAATTTTCTGTACTTAAATTTTCCTTTTGTTGTGATCTATTTGCCTTTTTTTGTTTACAGCATGAAGGGAGAACAAAAACTCAAAGTTTTGATTTAAAAAAAAAGTGTACAACTAAAATGGAGATGCACAATGCACAAATCTAGAGAGATATAATTCCAAAGAGTGTCTGATATTTTTAAGGATTTTAAGCTCTTTTCAGTTTTTAGTTCTCAGGTTTTGCAATCGTCGGGAAAAGGGGGAGGCGGGGGATTTTTAATTGAGTGTTGACTCCTAATCCGTAAGTCATTTCTTACAAAAATATAGCCCGTTACGGATGATAAATCACTTTACAATCATCTATGATTGTTAGGTAAGCTTTTTGGAAACGTTCAAAATAATGGATTGTTTGACTCGGGTAAATATCCCACCGCACCTTCACATGAGAATATAATGAGCGTTTGTTATTCTCTTTATAAGCTTTGGATCCATAGGTTATTTGCATCTTTAACATGATTCAAGCATGCATATCCTTTTTTAAAACACGTGTAGAAGAAATCTCTTTCTTGTAAAATTCCAAGCTATTTGGGTTGAACTAGTGGAATTTCCCAAACTTGGATAACAAAACTTTTGTGTTCATTTGTGGCGTGTGAAATTTTTTTTTATACTTAAATTAGTTTATTTTTTAATTTTTTTCCATACATAAACTCAAAAATTTTCATTTTGTTGTGATCTATTTGACTTTTATTGTATACGAGATGAAGGGAGAGCGAAAACTCAAAGTTTTGATTTATGAAAAAAGTGTACATCTAAAATGGAGAAGCAAAATGCACAAATTTAGAGAGAGATAATTCCAAAGAGTTTTTTTAATTTTTAGGGATTGTAAGATCTTTTTAGTTTTTATATCTCAGGTTTTGCAATCGTCGGGAATAGGGGGAGGTGGGGATTTTTAACTGAGAATTGACTCCCAATCCGTAAGTCATTTCTTACAAAAATATAGCCCGTTACTCATGATAAATCACATTACAATCATTTGTGATTGTTTGGTCAAGTTTTTACAAACGGGCAAAATAATGGCTTGTTTGACTCGGGTAAATATCCCACCGCACGTTCACTAGAGAATTTAATGAGAGTTTGTTATTCTATTTAAAAGCTTTCGATCCATAGGTCATTTGCATCTTTAACAAAAGTATAGCCCGTTACGCATGAAAAATCACTTTATAATCATCTATGATTGTTAGGTCAGCTTTTTACAAACAGGCAAAATAATGGCTTGTTTGACTCGGGTAAATATCCCACCACACGTTCACTTAAGAATTTAAAGAGCGTCTACTTTTTTCTTTAAAAGCTTTGGATCCATAGGTCATTTGCATCTTTAAGATGTTTCAAGCATGCATATCCATTTTTAAAACACGTGTAAAAGAAATCTTTTTCTTTTAAAATTCAAAGCTATTAGAGTTGAACTAGTGGAATTTCCCACACTTGGATAAAAAAACTTTTGTGTTCATTTGTGGTGTGTGAATAAATTTTCATTACTTTCATTTTTTATATTTTTAATTTTTTTCCATACATAAACCTTAAAAAATGTACATTTAAAATGGAGATGCACAATGCACAAATGTAGAGAGAGATAATTCCAAAGAGTGTCTGTAATTTTTAGGGAATTTGAGCTCTTTTTGGTTTTTATATCTCAAGTTTTGCAATCGTTGGGAAAAGGGGGAGGCGGGGTATTTTTAACTGTGTGTTGACTCCCAATCCGTAAGTCGTTTCTTACAAAAATATAGCTCGTTATGGATGATTAATCACTTTACAATCTTCTGTGATTGTTAGGTAAGCTTTTTGTAAACGGGCCAAATAATGGCTTGTTTGACTCGGGTAAATATCCCACCGCACGTTCCCTTGAAAATTTAATGAGCGTTTGTTATTCTCTTTAAAAGCTTTGGATCCATAGGTCATTTGCATCTTTAACATGTTTCAAGCATGCATATCCATTTTTAAAACACGTGTTGAAGAAATTTCTTTCTTGTAAAATTCCTTACAATTAGGGTTGAACATTTGGAATTTCCCAAACTCTGAAAACAAAAATTTTGTGTTCATTTGTTGTGTGTAAATAAATTTTCTATACTTAGATTCATTATTGTACATTCATTATTGTTTTAATTTTTTTCCATACATAAACTCCAAAATTTTCATTTTGTTGTGATCTAATTGTCTTTTTGTGTTTACGGGAAGAAGGGATAGCGAAAAGTCAAAGTTTTGATTTAAGAAAAAAGTGTACATCTAAAATGGACATGCACAATGGACTAATGTAGAGAGAGATAATTCCAAAGAGTGTTTGTAATTTTTAGGGATTGTAAGATCTTTTTAGTTTTTATATCTTAGGTTTTGCGATCGTCGGGAAAAGGGGGAGGTGGGGTATTTTTAATTGAGTGTTGACTCCCAATCCGTAAGTCATTTCTTACAAAAATATAGCCCGTTACGCAATGAAAATCACTTTGCAATCAACTATGATTGTTAGGTCTGCTTTTAGCAAACGGGCAAAATAATGGCTTATTTGACTCAGGTAAATATCCCACCGCACGTTCACTTAAGAATTTAATGAGCGTATGTTTTTTTCTTTAAAAGCTTTGGATCCATAGGTCATTTTCATCTTTAACATGTTCCAAGCATGCACATCCATTTTTAAAACATGTCTAGAAGAAATCTCTTTCTTATAAAATTCCATGCTATTAGGGTTGAACTAGTGGAATTTCCCAAACTTGGATAACAAAACTTTGGTGTTGATTTATGGTGTGTGAATAAATTTTCCTTACTTACATTTTTTATTGTTTTAAATTTTTTCCATACATAAACCTTAATATTTTAATTTTGTTGTTATCTATTTGCCTTTTTTTTTTTACGGTATGAAGGGTGAGCGAAAACTCAAAATTTTGATTTAAGAAAAAAGTGTACATCTAAAATGGAAATGCAAAATACACAAATTTAGAAAGAGATAATTCCAATGAGTGTCTGTAATTTTTAGGGATTGTAAGCGCTTTTTAGTTTTTATATCTCAGGTTTTGCAATCGTCAGGAAAAGGGGGAGGCGGGGGATTTTTACCTGAGTGTTGACTCCCTATCCATAAGTTATTTCTAACAAAAATATAGCCCGTTACACATGATAAATCACATTACAATCATCTAAGATTGTTAGGTCAGCTTTTTGCAAACGGGCAAAATAATGGCCTCTTTTACTCGAGTAAATATCCCACCACACGTTAACTTGAGAATTTAATGAGCGTTTGTTATTCTCTTTAAAAGCTTTGGATCCATTGGTCATTTGCATCTTTAACATGTTTCAAGCTTTCATATCCATTTTTAAAACACGTGTAGAAGAAATCTCTTTCTTGTAAAGTTCCAAGCTATTAGGGTTGAACTAGTGGAATTTCCCAAACATAGATAAAAAAACTTTTGTGTTCATTTGTGGTGTGGGAATAAATTTTATTTTCTTTCATTTGTTATTTTTTAAAATTTTTTCCATACATAAATTCTAAAATTTCCATTTTGTTGTGATCTTTTTGCCTTTTTTTTTTACGAGATGAAGGGAGAGAGAAAACTCAAAGTTTTTATTTAAGAAAAAAGTGTACATTTAAAATGGAGACGCACATGCACAAATGTAGAGAGAGATAATTCCAAAGAGTGTATGTAATTTTTAGGGTGTTTGAGCTCTATTTAGTTTTTATATCTCAAGTTTTGCAATCGTTGGGAAAAGGGATCGTCGGGGTATTTTTAACTGAGTGTTGACTCCCAATCCGTAAGTCATTTCTGAAAAAAATATAGCCCTTTACGGATGATAAATCACTTTACAATCATCTATGATTGTTAGGTAAGCTTTTTGTAAATGGGCAAAATAATGGCTTGTTTGACTCGGGTAAAAGTCCCACCGCACATTCGCTTGAAAATTTAATGAGCGTTTGTTATTCTCTTTAAAAGCTTTGGATCCATAGGTCATTTGCATCTTTAACATGTTTCAAGCTTGCATATCCATTTTTAAAACACGTGTAGAAGAAATCTCTTTCTTGTAAAGTTCCAAGCTATTAGGGTTGAACTAGTGGAATTTCCCAAACATGGATAAAAAAAAATTTTGTGTTCATTTGTGGTGTGTGAATAAATTTTCATTACTTTCATTTTTTATTGTTTTAAATTTTTTCCATACATAAACTCCAAAATTTTCATTTAGTTGTGATCTTTTTGCCTTTTTTTGTTTACGGGATGAAGGGAGAGAGAAAACTCAAAGTTTTTATTTAAGAAAAAAGTGTACATTAAAAATGGAGACGCACATTACACAAATGTAGAGAGAGATAATTCCAAAGCGTGTCTGTAATTTTTAGGGAATTTGAGCTCTTTTTAGTTTTTATATCTCAGGTTTTACAATCGTCGGGAAAAGGGGGAGGCAGGGTATTTTTAACAGAGTATTGACTCTCAATCCGTAAGTCGTTTCCTACAAAAATATAGCCCGTTACGGACGATAAATCACTTTAGAATCATCTATGATTGTTAGGTATGCTTTTTCGAAATAGGCAAAATAATGGCTTGTTTGACTAGGGTAAATATCCCACCGCTCATTCACTTGAGAATTTAATGAGCGTTTGTTATTCTCTTTAAAAGCTTTGGATCCATAGGTCATTTGCATCTTTAACATGTTTCATGTATGCATTTCCATTTTTAAAACACGTATAGAAGAAATCTCTTTCTTGTAAACTTTCATGCTATTAGGGATTAACTATGGAATTTCCCAAACTTGGATTACAAAAATTTTGTGTTCATTTCTGGTGAGTGAATCAATTTTCTTCACTTACATTTGTTATTGTTTAAATTTTTTTCCATACATAAACTCTAAAATTTTCATTTTGTTGTGATCTATTTGCCTTTTTTTGTTTACGGCATGAAGGGAAAACAAAAAATCAAAGTTTTTATTTAATAAAAAAGTGTACATCTAAAATGGAGATGCACAATGCACAAATGTTGAGAGATATAATTCCAAAGAGTGTCTGTGGTTTTTAAGGATTGTCAGCTCTTGTCAGTTTTTACTTCTCAGGTTTTGCAATCATCGGGAAAAGGGAGAGGCGCGGGATTTTTAATTGAGTGTTGACTCCCAATCCATAAGTCATTTCTTAAAACAATATTTCCCGTTACGCTTGAAAAATCACTTTACAATCATCTATGATTGTTAGGTCAGCTTTTTGTAAACGGGAAAAATATTAGGCTTGTTTGACTCGGGTAAATATCTCACCGCACGTTCACTTAAGAGATTAATGAACATTAGTTTTTTTCTTTAAAAGCTTTGGATCCATAGGTCATTTGCATCTTTAACATGTTTCAAGCATGCATATCCATTTTTAAAACACGTGTAGAAGAAATCTCTTTCTTTTAAAATTTCAGGCTATTAGGGTTGAACTAGTGGAATTTTCCAAATTAGGATAACAAAACTTTTATGTTCTTTTGCGGTGTGTGAATAAATTTTCATTTCAATCATTTTTTATTTTTTAAAATTTTTTCCATACATATACCCTAAAATTTCATTTTGTTGTTATCTATTTGCCTTTTTTTTTTTTTTATGATATGAAGGGTGAGCGAAAACTCAAAATTTTGATATAAGAAAAAAGTGTTCATGTAAAATGGAGATCCACAATGCACAAATTTAGAAAGAGATAATTCCAAAGAGTGTCTGTAATTTTTAGGGATTATAAGCTCTTTTTACTTTTTATATCTATGGTTTTGCAATCGTCGGGAAGAGGGGGAAGCGGGGGATTTTTAACTGAGTGTTGACTCCCTATCCATAAGTCATTTCTTACAAAAATATAGCCCGTTACACATGATAAATCACTTTACAATCATCTATGATTGTTAGGTCAACGTTTTGCAAACGGGCAAAATAATGGCTTGTTTGACTCGGGTGAATATCCCACCGCACTTTCACTTGAGAATTTAGTGAGTGTTTGTTATTCTCTTTAAAAGCTTCGGATCCATAGGTCATTTGCATCTTTAACATGTTTCAAGCTTGCATATCCATTTTTAAAACACGTGTTGAAGAAATCTCTTGCTTGTAAAATTCCAAGATATTAGGTTTGAACTAGTGGAATTTCCCTAACTTGGATAACAAAAATTTTGTGTTCATTTGTGGTGTGTGAATAAATTTTATTCACTTTATTTTTTTATTTTTTTAATTTTTTTCCATTCATAAACTCTAAAAGTTTCATTTTATTGTGATCTTTTTGCCTTTTTTTGTTTACGGCATGAAGGGAGAACAAAAACTCAAAGTTTATATTTAAGGAAAAAGTGTACATCTAAAATGGAGATGCACAATGCACAAATTTAGAGAGATATAATTCCGAAGAGTGTCTGTGATTTTTAAGGATTGTAAGCACTTTGCATTTTTTAGTTCTCAGGATTTGCAATCGTCAGGAAAAGGGAGAGGCGGGGGATTTTTAATTGAGTGTTGACTCCCAATCCGTAAGTCATTTCTTACAAAAAAATAGCCCGTTACGCATGAAAAATCACTTTACAATCATCTATGATTGTTAGGTTAGCTTTTTGCAAACGGGCAAAATAATGGCTTGTTTGACTCGGGTAAATATCCCACCACACGTTCACTTAAGAATTTAATGAGTGTTTGCTTTTTTCTTTAAAATATTTGGATCCATAGGTCATTTGCATGTTTAACATGTTTCAAGCATGCATATCCATTTTTAAAACACGTATGGAAGAAATCTCTTTCTTGTAAAATTACAAGCTATTAGGGTTGAACTTGTGAAATTTCTCAAACTCGGATAACAAAATTTTGTGTTCATTTCTGGTTGTGTGAATAAATTTTATTTTCTTACATTTTTTACTATTTTAAATTTTTTCCATACACAATGCAAAAATTTAGAAAGAGATAATTCCAAAGGGTGTCTGTAATTTTTAGGGATTGTAAACTCTTTTTAGTTTTTATGTCTCAGGTTTGGTAATCGTCGGGAAAAGGGGGCGGCGGGGGATTTTTAACTGTGTGTGGACTCCCTATCCATAAGTTATTTCTTACAAAAATATAGCCCATTGCACATGATAAAACACTTTAAAATCATCTAAGATTGTTAGGTCTGCTTTTTGCAAATGGGAAAAATAATGGCTTGTTTGACTCGGTAAATATCCCATCGCACGTTCACTAGAGAATTTAATGAGAGTTTGTTATTCTCTTTAAAATATTTGGATCCATAGGTCATTTGCATCTTTAACATGTTTCAAGCATGCATATCCATTTTTAAAACACGTGTAGAGAAAATCTCTTTCTTGTAAAATTTCAAGCTGTTAGGGTTGAACTATAGAATTTCCCAAACTTGGCTAACAAAAATTTTGTGTTCATTTGTGGTGTGTGAATAAATTTTCTTTACTAATATTTGTTATTGTTTTAAATTTTTTCCTTACATAAACTAAAAAAATCATTTGCCTTTTTTAGTTTACCGCATGAAGGGTGAACGAAAAATCAAAGTCGTATTTAAGAAAAATGTGTACATCTAAAATGGAGATGCATAATGCACAAATGTAGAGAGATATAATTCCAAAGAGTGTCTGTGATTTTTAAGGATTGTAAGCTTTTTTCAGTTTTTTGTTCTCAAGTTTTGCAATTGTCGGGAAAAGGCAGAGGCGGGGGATTTTTAATTGAGTGTTGACTCCCAATCCGTAAGTCATTTCTTAAAAAAATATAGCCCATTACGCATGAAAAATCAGTTTACAATCATCTATGATTGTTAGGTCAGGTTTTTGCAAACGGGCAAAATATTGGCTTGTTTGACTCAAGTAATTATCCCACTGCACGTTCACTTAAGAATTTAATGAGCGTTTGTCTTTTTTTTGTAAAATCTTTGGATCCATAGGTCATTTGCATATTTAACATGTTTCTAGCATGCATATCCATTTTTAAAACACGTGTAGAAGAAATCGCTTTCTTGTAAAATTCCAAGCTATTAGGGTTGAACTAGTGGAATTTCCCAAACTAGGATAACAAAACTTTGGTGTTCATTTTTAGTGTGTGAATAAATTTTCTTTTCTTCCATTTTTTTTTGTTTTAAATTTTTTCCATACGTAAACCCTAAAATTTTCATTTTGTTGTTATCTATTTGCCTTTTTCTTTTTTACGAATGAAGGGAGAGCGAATACCCAAATTTTTGATTTAAGAAAAGAGTGTACATCTAAAATGGAGATGCACAATGCACAAATGTAGAGAGAGATAATTCCAAACAGTGTATGTAATTTTTAGGGATTGTAATATCTTTTTAGTTTTTATATCTTAGGTTTTGCAATCGTCGGGAAAAGGAGGAGGCGTTGGATTTTTAACAGAGTGTTGACTCCCAATCCGGAAGTCATTTCTTACAAAAAATAGCCCGTTACTCATGATAAATCACATTACAATCATCTAAGATTGTTAGGTCAGCTTTTTGCAAACGGGCAAAATAATGGTTTGTTTGACTCGGGTAAATATCCCACCGCACGTTCACTTTAGAATTTAATGAGAGTTTGTTATTCTCTTTAAAAGTTTTTGATCCATAGGTCTAACATGTTTCAAGCTTGCATATCTATTTTTAAAACACGGGTAGAAGAAATCTCTTTCTTGTAAAATTCCAAGCTATTAGGGTTGAACTAGTGGAATTTCCCAAACTTGGATAACAAAACTTTTTTGTTCATTTGTGGTGTGTGAATAAATTTTCTTTACATACATTTGTTGTTTTTTTAAATTTTTTCCATAATAAACTCTAAAATTTTCTTTTTGTTGTGATCTTTTTGCCTTTTTTTGTTTATGGGATGAAGGGAGAGAGAAAACTCAAAGTTTTAATTTAAGAAAAAAGTGTAAATTTAAAATAGAGACGTACAATGCAAAAATGTAGAGAGAGATAATTCCAAAGAGTGTTTGTAATTTTTAGGGAATTTGATCTCTTTTTAGTTTTTATATCTTAGGTTTTGCAATCGTCGGGAAAAGGGGGAGGCGGGGTATTTTTTTAACTGAGTGTTGACTCCCAATCCGTAATTCATTTCTTACAAAAATATAGCCCGTTACGGATGATAAATCACTTTACAATCATCTATGATTATTAGGTAAGCATTTTCGAAACGGGCAAAATAATGGCTTGTTTGACTCGAGTAAATATCCCACCGCACGTTCACTTGAGAATTTAATAAGCGTTTGTTATTCTCTTTAAAAGCTTTGGATACATAGGTCATTTGCATATTGAACATGTTTCAAGCATGCATATCCATTTTTAAAACACGCGTAGAAGAAATCTCTTTCTTGTAAAATTCCTTGGAATTAGGGTTGAACTACTGGAATTTCCCAAACTTGGAAAACAAAACTTTTGTGTTCATTTTTGGCGTGTGAATAAATTTTCTATACTTACATTCGTTATTTTTTTAATTTTTTTCCATACATAAACTCTAAAATTTTCATTTTATTGTGATCTATTTGCCTTTTTTTGTTTACAAGATGAAGGGAGAGCGAAAACTCAAAGTTTTGATTAAAGAAAAAAGTATACATCTAAAATGGAGATGCACAATGCACAAATGTAGAGAGAGATAATTCCAAAGAGTGTATGTAATTTTTAAGGATTGTAAGATCTTTTTAGTTTTTATATCTCAGGTTTTGCAATCATTGGGAAAAGGGGGAGGAGGGGGATGTTTAACTCAGTGTTGACTCCCTATACATAAGTCATTTCTCACAAAAATATAGCCTGTTACACATGAGAAATCATTTTACAATCATCCATGATTGTTAGGTCAGCTTTTTTCCATACATAAACTCTAAAATTTTCATTTTTCTGTGATCTATTTGCCTTTTTTTGTTTACGGGATGAAGGGAGAGAGAAAACTCAAAGTTTTGATTTAAGAAAAAAGTGTACATTTAAAATAGAGACGCACAATGCACAAATGTAGAGAGAGATAATTCCAAAGAGTGTCTGTAATTTTTGGGGAATTTGAGCTCTTTTTAGTTTTTATATCTCAGGTTTTGCAATCTTCGGGAAAAGGGGGAGGCGGGGTATTTTTAATAGAGGATTGACTCCCAATCCGTAAGTCGTTCCTTACAAAAATATTGCCCGTTATGGATGATAAATCACTTTACAATCATCTATGATTGTTAGGTCAGCTTTTTGCAAATGGGCAAAATAATGGCTTGTTTGACTCGGGTAAATATCCCACCGCACGTTCACTTAAGAATTTAATGAGCGTTTGTTGTTTTCTTTAAAAGCTTTGGATCCATAGGTCATTTGCATAATTAACATGTTTCAAACATGCATATGCATTTTTAAAACATGTGTAGAAGAAATCTTTTTCTCTTAAAATTTCAAGTTATTAGGGTTGAACTAGTGGAATTTTCCAAACTTGAATAACAAAAATTTTGTGTTCATTTGTGGTGTGTGAATAAATTTTCTTTACTTACATTTTTTATTGTTTTAAACTTTTTCCATACATAAACCCTAAAATTTTCATTTTGTTGTTATCGATTTGCCTTTTTTTTTTTTTTTACGATATGAAGGGAGAGCGAAAACTCAAAATTTTGATTTAAGAAAAAAGTGTACATCTAAAATGGAGATGCACAATGTACAAATTTTGAAAGAGATAAGTCCAAAGAGTGTTTGTATTTTTTCGGGAATTTGAACTCTTTTTAGTTTTTATCTCTCAGGTTTTGCAATCGTCGGGAAAAGGGGGAGGCGGGGTATGTTTAACTGAGTGTTGACTCCCAATCCGTAAGTCATTTCTTAAAAAAATATAGCCCATTATGGATGATAAATCACTTTGCAATCATCTATGATTGTTAGTTAAGCTTTTTGGAAACGGGCAAAATAATAGCTTGTTTGACTCGGGTAAATATCCCACTGCACGTTCACTTGAGAATTTAATGAGCGTTTGTTATTCTCTTTAAAGCTTTGGATCCATAGGTCATTTTAATCTTTAACATGTTTCTCGCTTGCATATCCATTTTTAAAACACGTGTAAAAGAAATCTCTTTCTTGAAAAATTCCTTGCAGTAAGGGTTGATCTACTGGAATTTTCCTTACTAGGAAAAATAACTTTTGTGTTCATTTGTGGTGTGTGAATAAATTTTCTATACTTATATTTGTTATCGTTTTATTTTTTTTCCATATATATACTCTAAAATTTTCACATTTTTGTGATCTTTTTTCCTTTTTTTGTTTACGGGATGAAGGGAGAGTGAAAACTCTAAGTCTTGATTTAAGAAAAAAGTGTACATCTAAAATGGAGATGCACAATGCACAAATGTAGAGAGAGATAATTCCAAAGAGTGTTTATAATTTTTAGAGATTGTAAGCTCTTTTTAGTTTTTATATCTCAGGTTTTGCAATAGTCGGGAAAAGGGGGAGGTGGGGGATTTTTAACTAAGTGTTGACTCCCAATCCCTAAGTCATTTCTTACAAAAATATAGCCCGTTACTCATGATAAATCACATTACAATCATCTATGATTTTTAGGTAAGCTTTTTGCAAACGGGCAAAATAATGGCTTGTTTGACTCGGGTAAATATCCCACCGCACGTTCACTAGAGAATTTAATGAGAGTTTGTTATTCTCTTTAAAAGCTTTGGATCCATAGGTCATTTGCATCTTTAACTTGTTTCAAGCATGCATATCCATTTTTAAAACACGTGTGGAAGAAATCTCTTTCTTGTAAAATATCATGCTATTAGGGTTGAACTATGGAATTTCCCAAACAATGATAATAAAAATTTTATGGTCATTTGCGGTATGTGAATAAATTTTCTTCACTTACATTTGTTATGGTTTTAATTTTTTTCCATACATAAACTCTAAAATTTTAATTTTGTTGTGATCTATTTGCCTTTTTTTTTTACGGCATGAAGGGACAACGAAAACTCAAAGTTTTGATTTAAGAAGAAAGTGTACATCTAAAATGGAGTTGCACAATGCACAAATGTAGAGAGATATAATTCCAAAGAGTGTCTGTGATTTTTAAGGATTCTAAGCTCTTTTCAGTTTTTAGTTCTCTGGTTTTGATCTCGGCGGGAAGAGGGGAAGGTGGAGGATTTTTAACTGAGTGTTGACTCCCTATCCATAAGTCATTACTTACAAAATTATAGCCCGCTGCACATGATAAGTCACTTTAAAATCATCTATGATTGTTAGGTCAACTTTTTGCAAATGGGCAAAATAATGGCTTGTTTGACTCAGGTAGATATCCCACCGCACATTCACTTGAGAATTTAATGAACATTTTTTTTTCTTTAAAAGCATTGGATCCATAGGTCATTTGCATCTTTAACATGTTTCAAGCATGCATATCCAGTTTTAAAACACGTGTAGAAGAAACCTCTTTCTTGTAAAATTCCAAGCTATTATGGTTGAACAAGTGGAATTTCCCGAACTTGGATAACAAAACTTTTGTGTTCATTTGTGGTGTGTCAATAAATTTTCTTTACTTAAATTTTTTATTGTTTTAAAATTTTTCCATACATACACCCTAAAATTTTCATTTTCTTGTTATCTATTTGATTTTTTTTTTTACGGTATGAAGAGAGAGCGAAAACTCAAAATTTTGATTTAAGAAAATAGTGTACATCTAAAATGGAGATGCACAATGCACAAATTTAGAAAAAGATAATTCCAAAGAGTCTGTATTTTTTAGGGATTGTAAGCTCTTTTTAGTTTTTATATCTCAGGTTTTTCAATCGTCGGGAAAAAGGGAGAGACGGAGGATTTTTTACTGAGAGTTGACTCCCTATCCATTAGTCATTTCTTACAAAATTATAGCCCGTTACACATGTAAATCACTTTACAATCGACTATGATTGTTAGGTCAGCTTTTTGCAAACGGGCAAAATAATGGCTTGTTTGACTCGGGTAGATATCCCACCGCACATTCACTTGAGAATTTAATGAGCATTTGTTATTCTCTTTAAAAGCTTTGGATCCATAGGTCATTTGCATCTTTAACATTTTCCAAGTTGCTTATCCATTTTTAAAACACGTGTAGAAGAAATCTCTTTCTTTAAAATTCCAAGCTATTTGGGTTGAACTAGTGGAATTTCTCAAACTTGGATAACAAAACTTGTGTTCATTTGTGGTGTGTGAATAAATTTTCTTTACTTACATTTGTTATTGTTTTAAATTTTTTCCAAACATAAACTCTAAATTTTTCATTTTGTTGTGATCTTTTTACCTTTTTTTGTTTACAAGATGAAGGGAGAGAGAAAACTCAAAGTTTTGATTTAAGAAAAATGTGTACATTTAAAATGGAGAGGCACAATGCAAAAATGTAGAGAGAGATAATTGCAAAGAGTGCCTGGAAGTTTTAGGGAATTTAAGCTCTTTTTAGTTTTTATATCTCAGGTTTTTCAGTCGTCGGGAAAAGGGGGAGGCGGGTTATTTTTAACTGAGTGTTCACTCCCAATCCGTAAGTCATTTCTTAAAAAAATATAGCCCGTTACGGTTGGTAAAGCACTTTACAATCATCTATGATTGTTAGGTAAGCTTTTTGGTAACAGAAAAAATAATGGTTTTTTTGACTCGGGTAAAAATCCCACCACACGTTCAGTTGAGAATTTAGTGAGCGTTTGTTATTCTCTTTAAAAGCTTTGGATCTGTAGGTCATTTGCATCTTTAACATGTTTCAAGCATGCAAATCCATTTTTAAAACACGTGTAGAAGAAATCTCTTTCTTGTAAAATTCCTTGCAATTAGGGTTGAACTACTGGAATTTCCCAAACTTGGAAAACAAAACTTTTGTCAATTTGTGGTGTGTGAATAAATTTTATTTACTTACATTTTTTTGTTTTTATTTTTTCCATAAATAAACTCTAAAATTTTCATTTTGTTGTGATCTATTTGCCTTTTTTTGTTAACGGTATTAAGGGAGAACGAAAACTCAAAGTTTTGATTTAAAAAAAAGTGTACATCTAAAATGGAGGTGCACATTGCACAAATGTAGAGAGATATAATTCCAAAGAGTGTCGGTGATTTTTAAGGATTGTAAGCTCTTTTCGGTTTTTAGTTCTCAGGTTTTACAATCGTAGGGAAAAGGGGGAGGCGGGGGATTTTTAATTCAGTGTTGATTCCCAATCCGTAAGTCATTTCTTACAAAAATATAGTTGGTTACGCATGAAAAATCACTTTACAATCATCTTCGATTGTTAGGTAAGCTTTTTGCAAACGGGCAAAATAATGGCTTGTTTGACTCGAGTAAATATCCCACCGCAGGTTCACTTGGGAATTTAATGAGCGTTTGTTATTCTCTTTAAAAGCTTTGGATCCATAGGTTATTTGTATCTTTAACGTGTTTCAAGCATGCTAATCCATTTTTAAAACACGTGTAGACGAAATATCTTTCTTGTAAAATTCCTTTCAATTAGGGTTGAACTTCTTGAATTTCCCAAACTTGGAAAACAAAACTTTTGTGTTCATTTGTGGTGTGTGAATAAATTTTCTATACTTACATTTTTTTTAATTTTTTTCCATAAACTATAAAATTTTCATTTTGTTGTAATCTACTTACCTTTTTTTTTACGGCGTGACGGGTGAACGAAAACTCAAAGTTTTGATTTAAGAAAAAAGTATATATCTAAAATGGAGATGCACAAAGCACAAATGTAGAGGGATACAATTCCAAAGAGTGTCTGTGATTTTTAAGGATTGTAAGCTCTTTTCAGTTTTTAGTTCTTAGGTTTTGCAATCCTCGGGAAAAATGGAGGCGGGGGCTCCGTAAGTCATTTCTTACAAAAATATAGCCCGTTACACATGAAAAATCACCTTACAATCATCTATGATCGTTAGGTCAGCATTTTGAAAACGGGCAAAATAATGGCTTGTTTGGCTCGGGTAATTATCCCACCGCACGTTCGCTAGAGAATTTAATGAGAGTTTGTTATTCTCTTTAAAAGCAATGGATCCATAGGTCATTTGCATCTTTAACATGTTCCAAGCTTGCATATCCATTTTTAAAACACGAAGAATCTCTTTCTTGTAAAATTCCAAGCTATTAGGGTTGACCTAGTGGAATTTCCCAAACTTGGATAACAAAACTTTTGTGTTCATTTGTGATGTGCGAATAATTTTTCTTTACTTACATTTGTTATTGTTTTAAATTTTTACCAAACATAAACTCTAAAATTTTCATTTTGTTGTGATCTTTTTACCTTTTTTTGTTTACGGGACGAAGGGAGAGAGAAAACTCAAAGTTTTGATTTAAGAAAAAAGTGTACATTTAAAATGGAGACGCACAATGCACAAATGTAGAGAGATAATTCCAAAGAGTGTCTGTAATTTTTAAGGAATTTTAGCTCATTTTAGTTTTTATATCTCAGGTTTTGCAATCGTCGGGGTATTTTTAACTGAGTGTTGACTCCCAATCCGTAAGTCGTTTCTTACAAAAATATAGCCCGTTACGGATGATAAATCACTTTACAATCATCTATGATTGTTAGGTAAGCTTTTTGGAAACGTTCAAAATAATGGCTTGTTTGACTCGGGTAAATATCCCACCGCACCTTCACTTGAGAATATAATGAGCGTTTGTTATTCTCTTTAAAAGCTTTGGATCCATAGGTCATTTGCATCTTTAACATGTTTCAAGCAAACAAATCCATTTTTAAAACACGTGTAGAAGAAATCTCTTTCTTGTAAAATTCCTTGCAATTAGGGTTGAACTACTGGAATTTCCCAAACTTGGAAAACAAAACTTTTGTGTTCATTTGTGGTTTGTGAATAATTTTTATTTACTTACATTTGTTATTGTTTTAATTTTTTCCATACATAAACTCTAAAATTTTCATTTTTTTGTGATCTATTTGCCTTTTTTTTGTTTACGGTATTAAGGGCGAACGAAAATTCAAAGTTTTGATTGAAGAAAAAAGTGTACATCTAAAATGGAGATGCACAATGCACAAATGTAGAGAGATATAATTCCAAAAGAGTGTCTGTGATTTTTAAGGATTGTAAGCTCTTTTCTGATTTTAGTTCTCAGGTTTTGCAATCGTAGGGAAAAGGGGGAGGCGGGGGATTTTTAATTGAGTGTTGACTCCCAATCCTTAAGTCATTTCTTATAAAAATATAGCCGGTTACGCATGAAAAATCACTTTACAATCATCTATTATTGTTAGGTCAGCTTTTTTAAACGGGCAAAAAAATTGCTTGTTTGACTCGAGTAAATATCCCACCGCACGTTCACTTCGGAATTTAATGAGCGTTTGTTTTTCTCTTTAAAAGCTTTGGATCCAAAGGTCATTTCAATCTTTAACATGTTTCAAGAATGCATATCCTTTTTTAAAACACGTGTAGAAGAAATATCTTTCTTGTCAAATTCCTTGCAATTAGGGTTGACCTACTGGAATTTCCCAAACTTGGAAAACAAAACTTTTGTGTTCATTCGTGGTGTGTGAATAAATTTTCTCTACTTACATTTGTTTTTGTTTTAATTTTTTTCCATACATAAACTATAAAATTTTCATTTTGTTGTGATCTATTTGCCTTTTTTTTTACAGCATGAAGGGAGAACGAAAACTCAAAGTTTTGATTTAAGAAAAAAGTGTACATCTAAAATGGAGATGCACAATGCACAAATGTAGAGGGATATAATTCAAAAGAGTGTCTGTGATTTTTCAGGATTGTAAGCACTTTTCAATTTTTAGTTCTTAGGTTTTTCAATCCTCGAGAAAAGGGGAGGCGGGGGATATTTAATTAAGTGTTGACTCCCAATCCGTAAGTCATTTATTACAAAAATATAGCCCGTTACGAATGAAAAATAATTTTACAATCATCTATGATTTTTAGGTCAGCTTTTTGCAAATGGGCAAAATAATGGCTTGTTTGACTCGGGTAAATATCACACTACACGTTCACCTAAGAATTTAATGAGCATTTTTTTTTTCTTCAAAAGATTTGGATCCATAGGTCATTTGCATCTTTAACACGTTTCAAGCATGCATATCCATTTTTAAAACACGTGTGGAAGAAATCTCTTTCTTGTAAAATTCCAAGCTATTAGGGTTGAACTAGTGGAATTTCCCAAACTTGGCTAACAAAACTTTTATGTTCATTTGTGGTGTGTGAATAAATTTTCTTTACTTACATTGTTTATTTTTTTATATTTTTTCCTTACATAAACCCCAAAATTTTCATAATTTATAGTTAACTATTTGCCTTTTTTTTTACGGTATGAAGGTAGAGCGAAAACTCAAAATTTTGAATTAAGAAAAAATGTACATCTAAAAGGGAGATGCACAATGCACAAATTTTGAAAGAGATAATTCCAAGGAGTGTCTGTAATTTTTAGGGATTGTAAGCACTTTTTAGTTGTTACATCTCCGGTTTTGTAATCGCAGGGAAAAGGGGGTAGCGGGGGATTTTTAACTGAGTGTTGACACCCTATCCATAAGACATTTCTTACAAAAATATAGCCTGTTACACATGATAAATCACTTTACAATCATCTATGATTGTTAGGTCAACTTTTTGCAAACAGGCAAAATAATCGCTTGTTTGACTCGGGTAAATATCCCACCGCACGTTAACTAGAGAATTTAATGAGAGTTTATTATTCTCTTTAAAAGCATTGGATCCATTGGTCATTTGCAACTTTAACGTGTTTCAAGCTTGCATATCCATTTTTAAAACACGTGTAGAAGAAATCTCTTTCTTGTAAAATTCCAAGCTATTTGGGTTGAACTAGTGGAATTTCCCAAACAAGGATAACAAAACTTTTTTGTTCATTTGTGATGTGTGAATAAATTTTCTTTACTTACATTTTTTATTGTTTTAAATTTTTACCAAACATAAACTCTAAAATTTTCATTTTGTTGCGATCTTTTTACCTTTTTTTGTTTACGGGATGAACGGAGAGAGAAAACTCAAAGTTTTGATTTAAGAAAAAAGTGTACATTTAAAATGGAGACGCACAATGCACAAATGTAGATAGAGATAATTCCAATGAGTGTCTGTAATTTTTAATGAATTTGAGCTCATTTTAGTTTTTATATCTCAGGTTTTGCAATCGTCGGGGTATTTTTAACTGAGTGTTGACTTCCAATCCGTAAGTCATTTCTTACAAAAATATAGCCCGTTACGGATGATAAATCACTTTACAATAATCTATGATTGTTAGGTAAGCTTTTTGGAAACGGGCAAAATAATGGCTTGTTTGACTCGGGTAAATATCCCAACGCACGTTCACTTGAGAATTTAAAGAGCGTTTGTTATTCTCTTTAAAAGCTTTGGATCCATAGGTCATTTGCATCTTTAACATGTTTCAAGCAAGTAAATCCATTTTTAAAACACGTGTAGAAGAAATCTCTTTCTTGTAAAATTCCTTGCAATTAGGGTTGAACTACAGGAAATTCCCAAACTTGGAAAACAAAACTTTTGTGTTTAATTGTGGTGTGTGAATAATTTTTATTTACTTACATTTGTTATTGTTTTTTTTCCATACATAAACTCTAAAATTTTCTTTTTGTTGTGATATATTTGCCTTTTATTATTTACGGTATTAAGGGCGAACGAAAACTCAAAGTTTTGATTAAAGAAAAAAGTGTACATCTAAAATGGAGTTGCACAATGCACAAATGTAGAGAGATATAATTCCAAAGAGTGTCTGTGATTTTTATGGATTGTAAGATCTTTTCAATTTTTAGTTCTCAAGTTTTGCAATCATAGGGAAAGGGGGAGGCGGGGGATTTTTAATTGAGTGTTGACTCCCAATCCATAAGTCATTTCTTACAAAAATATAGCCCGTTACGCATGAAAAATAACTTTACAATCATCTATGATTGTTAGGTTAGCTTTTTCCAAATGGGCAAAATAATTGCTTCTTTGACTCGAGTAAATATCCCACCGCACGTTCACTTGGGAATTTAATGAGCGTTTGTTATTCTCTTTAAAAGCTTTGTCTTCAAAGGTCATTTGTATCTTTAACATGTTTCAAACATGCATATCCATTTTTAAAACACGTGTAGAAGAAATATCTTTCTTGTAAAATTCCTTGCAATTAGGGTTGAACTTCTGGAATTTCCCAAACTTGGAAAACAAAACTTTTGTGTTCATTTGTGGTGTGTGAATAAATTTTCTATACTTACATTTTTTTTTTGTTTAAATTTTTTTCCATACATAAACTATAAAATTTTCATTTTGTTGTGATCTATTTGCCTTATTTTTTTACGGCATGAAGGGAGAACAAAAAGTCAAAGTTTTGATTTAAGAAAAAAGTGTACATCTAAAAAGGAGATGCACAATGCACAAATGTAGAGGGATATAATTCCAAAGTGTGTCTGTGATTTATAAGGATTGTAAGCTCTTTTCAGTTTTTAGTTCTCAGGTTTTTCAATCCTCGGGAAAAGGGAAGGCAGGAGATTTTTAATTGAGTGTTGACTGCCAATCCATTAGTGATTTCTTACAAAAATATAGCCCGTTACACATGAAAAATCACTTTACAATCATCTATGATTGTTAGGTCAGCTTTTTGAAAGGGCAAAATAATGGCTTGTTTGACTCGGGTAAATATCCACCTCACATTAGCTTAAGAATTTAATGAGCGTTTGTTTTTTTCTTCAAAAACTTTGGATCCATAGGTCATTTGCATCTTTAACATGTTTCAAGCATGCATATCCATTTTTAAAACACGTGTGGAAGAAATCTCTTTCTTGTAAAATTCAAAGCTATTAGGGTTGAACTAGTGGAATTTCCCAAACTTGGATAACAAAACTTTTGTGTTCATTTGTGGTGTATGAATAAATTTTCCTTAAATATATTTTTTATTGTTTTAAATTTTTACCAAACATAAACTCTTAAATTTTTATTTTGTTGTGATCTTTTTACATTTTTTTGTTTACAGGATGAAGAGAGAGAGAAAACTCAAAATTTTGATTTAAGGGAAAAGTGTATATTTAAAATGGAGACGCACAATGCAAAAATGTAGAGAGAGATAATTCCATAGAGTGTCTGTAATTTTTAGGGAAATTGAGCTATTTTCAGTTTTTATGTCTTAGGTTTTGCAAACGACGGGAAAAGGGGGAGGCGGGGTATTTTTAACTGAGTGTTGACTCCCAATCCGTAACTCATTTCTTACAAAAATATAGCCCGTTACTCATGATAAATCACATTACAATCATCTATGATTGTTAGGTCAGCTTTTTGCAAACGGGCAAAATAATGGCTTGTTTGACTCGGGTAAATATCCCACCGTACGTTCACTCGAGAATTTAATGAGCGTTTTTTATTCTCTTTAAAAGCTTTGGACCCATAGGTCATTTGCATCTTTAACATGTTTCATTCATGCATATCTATTTTTAAAACACGTGTAGAAGAAATCTCTTTATTATAAAATTCCTTGTAATTAGTGTTGAACTACTGAAATTTTCCAAACTTGGAAAACAAAACTTTTCTGTTCATTTGGGGTGTGTGAATAAAATTTCTAATCTTAAATTTGTTTTTTTTATTTTTTTCGACACTTAAACTCTAAAATTTTCTTTTTGTTGTGATCTATTTGCCTTTTTTTCTTTACGGGATGAAGGGAGAGCGAAAACTCTATGTTTTTATTTAAGACAAAAGTATACATCTAACATGGAGATGCACAATGCTCAAATGTAGAGAGAGATAATTCCAAAGAGTGTTTCTAGTTTTTAGGGATTGAAAGACCTTTTTGGTTTTTATATCTCAGGTTTTGCAATCGTCGTGAAAAGGGGGAGGCGAGGGATTTTTAACTTGTTGACTCGCAATTCGCAAGTCATTTCTTACATAAATATAGCCCGTTACTCATGGTAAATCACATTACAATCATCTATGATTGTTAGGTCAGCTTTTTGCAAACAAGCAAAATAATGGCTTGTTTGACTCGAGAAATATCCCACCGCACGTTCACTAGAGAATTTAATGAGAGTTTCTTATGCTCTTTAAAAGCTTGGATCCATAGGTCATTTGCATCTTTAACATGTTTCAAGCAAGCATATCCAATTTTAAAACACGTGAAGAAGAAATCTCTTTGTAGTAAAATTTGAAGCTATTAGGGTTGAACTATGGAATTTCCCAAACATGGATAACAAAAATTTTATGTTCATTTGTGGTGTGTGAATAAATTTTCTATACTTAAATTTGTTATTGTTTTAATTTTTTACCATACATAAATTAAAAAATTTTCATTTTTTTGTGATCTATTTGCCTTTTTTTGTTTATGACATGAAGGGAGAACGAAAACTCAAAGTTTTGATTTAAGAAAAAAGTGTACATCTAAAATGGAGATGCACAATGCACAATTGTAGAGAGATATAATTCCTAAGAGTGTTTGTGATTTTTAAGGATTGTAAGCTCTTTTCAGTTTTTAGTTCACAGGTTTTGCAATCGTCGGGAAAAGAGGAAGGCGAGGGATTTTTAATTGAGTGTTGACTCCCAATCCGTAAGTCATTTCATACAAAAACATAGCCCGTTACGCATGAAAAATCACTTTGCAATCATCTATGATTGTTAGGTCAGCTTTTTGCAAACGGGCAAAATAATAGCTTGTTTGACTTGGGTAATATCCCACCGTACATTCACTTAAGAATTTAATGAGCGTTTGTTTTTTTCTTTAAAAGCTTTGGATCCATAGGTCATTTGCATCTTTAAAATGTTTCAAGCATGCATATCCATTTTTAAAACACGTGTAGAAGTAATCTCTTTCTTGTAAAATGCCAAGCTATTAGGGTTGAACTAGTGGAATTTCCCAAACTCAGGGTAACGAAACTTTTGTGTTCATTTGTGGTGTGTAAATTAATTTTCTTTACTTACATTTTTTTTGTTTTAAATTTTTTCCATACATAAACCCTAAAATTTTCATTTTTTTTTATCTATTTGCCTTTTTTTTTACGGTAAGAACGGAGTGCGAAAACTCAAAATTTTGATTTAAGAAAAAAATGTACATCTTAAATGGAGATGCACCATGCAAAAATTTTTAAGAGATAATTCCCAAGAGTGTCTGTAATTTTTAGGGATTGTAAGCACATTTTAGTTTTTATATCTCGGCGGAGGCCAGTGATTTTTAACTGAGTTTTGATTCCCTATCGTTAAGTCATTTATTACAAAAATATAGCCCGTTACACATGATATATTACCTTACAATCATCGATGATTTTTAGGTCAGCTTTTTGCAAACGGGCAAAATAATGGCTAGTTTGACTCGGGTAAAAATCCCACCGCACGTTCACTTGAGAATTTAAAGAGCGTTTGTTATTCTCTTTAAATGCAATGGATCCATAGGGCATTGGCATCTTTAACATGTTTCAAGCTTGCATATCCATATTTAAAACACATGTAGAAGAAATCACTTTCTAGTAAAATTCCAAACTATTTGGGTTGAACTAGTGGAATTTCCCAAACATGGATAACAAAACTTATGTGTTCATTTGTGGTGTGTGAATAAATTTTCTTTACTTACACTTGTTATTGTTTTAAATTTTTTCCAAACATAAACTCAAAAATTTTCATTTTGTTGTGATGTTTTTACCTTTTTTTCTTTACGGGATGAAGGGAGAGAGAAAACTCAAAGTTTTGATTTAAGAAAAAAGTGTACATTTAAAATGGAGACTCACAATGCACAAATTTAGAGAGAGATAATTCCAAAGAGTGTCTTTAATTTTTAGGGAATTTGAGCTCTTTTTAGTTTTTATATCTTAGGTTTTGCAATCGTCGGGAAAAGGGGCGCGGGGTATTTTTAACTGAGTGT
The DNA here is from genome assembly GCF_029961685.1 of Aristolochia californica. Classification (NCBI taxonomy): domain Eukaryota; kingdom Viridiplantae; phylum Streptophyta; class Magnoliopsida; order Piperales; family Aristolochiaceae; genus Aristolochia; species Aristolochia californica. The sequence goes on from NW_027181793.1 coordinate 13,922,604, forward strand.
TGTCTCCCGATCAATAGTCATTTCTTACAAAAATATAGCCTGTTATGGATGATAAATCACTTTACAATCATCTATGATTGTTACGTAAGCTTTTTGGAAACGGGACAAATAATGGCTTGTTTGACTCAGGTAAATATCCCACCGCACGTTCAATTGGGAATTAATGAGCGTTTATTATTCTCTTTAAAAGCTTTGGATCCATAGGTCATTTGCATCTTTAACATGTTTCAACCATGCATATCCATTTTTTAAAACATGTGTAGAAGAAATCTCTTTCTTGTAAAATTCCTTGCAATTAGGGTTGAACTACTGGAATTTCCCAAACTTGGAAAACAAAACTTTTGTGTTCATTTGTGGTGTGTGAATAAATTTTCTATATATACATTTTTTATTGTTTTAATTTTTTTCCATACATAAACTCTAAAATTTTCAATTTGTTGTGATATATTTGCCTTTTTTTGTTTACGGGATGAAGGGAGAGCGAAAACACAAAGTTTTGATTTAAGAAAAAAGTGTACATCTAAAATGGAGATGCACAATGCACAAATGTAGAGAGAGATAATTCTAAAGAGTGTTTGTAATTTTTAGTGATTGTAAGATCTTTTTAGTTTTTTTTTCTCAGGTTTTGCAATCGTCGGGAAAAGGGGGAGGCGGGTGATTTTTAAAAGAGTGTTGACTCCCAATCCGTAAGTCATTTCTTAAAAAAATGTAGCCTGTTACGCATGAAAAATCACTTTATAATCATCTATCATTGTTAGGTCAGCTTTTTGCAAACAGGAAAAATAATGGCCCTTTTGACTTAGGTAAATATCCCACCGCACGTTCACTTAACAATTTAATGAGCGTTTGTTTCTTTCTTTAAAAGCTTTGGATCCCTAGGTCGTTTTTCATCTTTAACATGTTTCAAGCATGCATATCCATTTTTAAAACACGTGTAGAAGAAATCTTTTTCTTGTAAAATTCCAAGCTATTAGGGTTGAACTAGTGGAATTTCCATAACTTGGATAACAAAACTTTTGTGTTCATTTGTGGTGTGTGAATAAATTTTATTTACTTACATTTTTTATTGTTTTCAAATTTTTCCATACATAAACCCTAAAATTTTCATTTTGTTGTTATCTATTTGCCTTTTTTTTTTTACGAAATGAAGGGAGAGCGAAAACTCTAAATTTTGATTTAAGAAATTAGTGTACATCTAAAATAGAGATGCACAATGCACAAATTTAGAAAGAGATATTTCCAAAGAGTGTCTGTAATTTTTATGGATTGAAAGCTCTTTTTAGTTTTTATATCTCTGGTTTTTGCAATCGTCGAGAAAAGGGGGAGGCGGGGGATTTTTATCTGACTGTTGACTCCCTCTCCATAAGTCATTTCTTACAAAAATATAGCCCGTTAAACATAAATCACTTTACAATCATCTATGTTTGTTAGATAAGCTTTTTGCAAACGGGCAAAATAATGGCTTGTTTGACTCGAGTAAATATCCCACCGCACGTTCACTTGAGAATTTAATCAGCGTTTGTTATTCTCTTTAAAAGCTTTGGATCCATAGGTCATTTGCATCTTTAACATGTTTCAAGCTTGCATTTCCATTTTTAAAACACATGTTGAAGAAATCTCTTTCTTGTAAAATTCCAAGCTATTAGGGTTGAACTAGTGGAATTTCCCAAACTTACATAACAAAACTTTTGCGTTCATTTGTGGTGTGTGAATAAATATTCTTTACTTACTTTTGTTATTTTTTAAAAATTTTTCCAAATATAAACTCTAAAATTTTCATTTTGTTGTGATCTTTTTACCCTTTTTTGTTTACGGGATGAAGGGAGAGAGAAAACACAAAGTTTTGATTTAAAAAAAAAGGGTACATTTAAAATGGAAATGCACAACGCAAAAATATTGAGAGAGATAATTCCATAGAGCTTCTGTAATTTTTAAGGAATTTGAGCTCTTTTTAGTTTTTATATCTCATGTTTTGCAATAGTTCGGAAATGGGGGAGGCGGGGTATTTTTAACTGAGTGTTGACTCCCAATCCGTAAGTCATTTCTTACAAAAATATAGCCCGTTACGGATGATAAATCACTTTACAGTCATCTATGATTGTTAGGTAAGCTTTTTGGAAACGGGCAAAATAATGGCTTGTTTGACTCGGGTAAATGTCCCACCTCACGTTCACTTGAGAATTTAATGTGCTTTTTTTATTCTCTACAAAAGCTTTGGATCTATAGGTCATTTGCATCTTTAACATGTTTCAAGCATGCATATCCATTTTTAAAACACGTTTAGAAGAAATCTCTTTCTTGTAAAATTCCTTGCATTTAGGGTTGAACTACTGGAATTTCCCAAACTTGGAAAAAAAAACTTTTGTGTTCATTTGTGGTGTGTGAACAAAATTTCTATACTTACATTTGTTATTGTTTTGAATTTTTTCCTTACATAAACTCTAAAATTTTCATTTTGTTTTGATCTATTAGCCTTGTTTTTGTTTACGGGATGAAGGGATAGCGAAAACTCAAAGTTTTGATTTAATAAAAAAGTGTACATCTAAAATGGAGATGCACAATGCACAAATGTAGAGAGTGATAATTCCAAAGAGTGATAATTCCAAAGAGACTCTGGTAAATATCCCCCCGCACGTTCAGTAGAGAATTTAATTTGAGTTTGTTATTCTCTTTAAAAGCTTTGGATCCATAGGTCATTTGCATCTTTAACATGTTTCAAGCATGCTTATCCATTTTTAAAAATGTCTAGAGGAAATCTCTTTCTGATAAAATTTCAAGCTATTAGGGTTGAACTATGGAATTTCCCACTCATGGATAATAAAAATTTTATGTTCATTTTTGGTCTGTAAATAAATTTTCTTTACTTACATTTTGTAATTTTTTAAATTTTTTTAATACATAAACTCTAAAATTTTCATTTTGTTGTTAATCATTTGCCTTTTTTTTTAACTCAAAGAGTGCGAAAACTCAAAATTTTGATTTAAGAAAAAAGTGTACAACTAAAATGGGGATGCCCCGTGCACAAATTTAGAAAGAGATAATTCCAAAGAGTGTTTGTAATTTTTAGGGATTGTAAGCACATTTTAGTTTTTATATCTTAGGTTTTGCAATCGTCGGGAAAAAGGGGAGGCGGGGGATTTTTAACTGAGTGTTGACCCCCTATCCATAAGTCATTTCTTACAAAAATATAGCTCATTACACTTGATATATTACTTTACAATATCTATGATTGTTAGGTCAGCTTTTTGCAAACTGGCAAAATAATGGTTTGTTTGACTTGGGTAAATATCCCACAGCACGTTCACTTGAGAATTTAATGAGCATTTGTTATTCTCTTGAAAAGCTTTGGATCCATAGGTCATTTGCATGTTTAACATGTTTCAAGCATGCATATCCATTTTTAAAACACTTGTAGAAGAAATCACTTTCTTATAAAATTCCAAGCTATTAGGGTTGAACTAGTGGAATTTCCCAAACTTGGATAACAAAACTTTTGTGTTCATTTGTGGTGGGTGCATAAATTTTCTTTACTTACTTTTGCTATAGTTTTAAATTCTTTCCATACATAAACTCTAAAATTTTCATTTTGTTGTGATCCTTTTACCTTTTTTTTTTTTTACGGGATGAAGGGAGAGAGAAAACTCAAAGTTTTGACTTAAGAAAAAAGTGTACATTTAAAATGGAGATGCACAATGCACAAATGTAGAGAGAGATAATTCAAAAGAGTGTCTTTAATTTATAGAGGATTCGAGCTCTTTTTAGTTTTTATATCTCAGGTTTTGTAATCGTCGGGAAAAGGGGGAGGCGGGGTATTTTTAACTGAGTATTGACCCACAATCAGTAAGTCATTTCTTACAAAAATATAGCCCGTTACAGATGATCAATCACTTTAAAACCATCTATTATTGTTAATTAAGCTTTTTGGAAACGGGCAAAATAATGGCTTGTTTGACTCGGGTAAATATCCCATCGAACGTTCACTTGAGAATGTAATTAGCGTTTGTTATTTTCTTTAAAAGCTTTGGATCCATAGGTCATTTGCATCTTTAACATGTTTCAAGCATGCATATCTATTTTAAAAACACGTGTAGAAGAAATCTCTTTCTTGTAAAATTCCTTGCAATTAGGGTTGAACTACTGGAATTTCCCAAACTTGGAAAACAAAACTTTTGTGTTCATTTTTGGTGTGTGAATAAATTTTCTATACTTACATTTGTTATTTTTTTTATTTTTTTCCATACATAAACTCTAAAATTTTCATTTTGTTGTGATCTATTTGCCTTTTTTTGTTTACGACATGAAGGGAGAAGGAAAACTCTAAGTTTTGATTGAAGCAAAAAGTGTACAACTAAAATGGAGATGCACAATGCACAAATGTAGAGAGTGATAATTCAAAAGTGTGTTTATAATTTTTAGGGACTGTCAGATCTTTTTAGTTTTTATATCTCAGGTTTTGCAATCGTCGGGAAAAGGGGGAGGTGGGGGGATTTTTAACTGTGTGTTGAGTCCCAATCCGTAAGTCATTTCTTACAAAAATATGGCCCGTTACTCATAATAAATCACATTACAATCATCTATGATTGTTAGGTCAGTTTTTTGCAAACGGGCAAAATAATGGCTTGTTTGACTCAGGTAAATATCCCACCGCACGTTCACTAGAGAATTTAATGGGATTTTGTTATTCTTTTTAAATGCTTTGGATCCATAGGTCATTTGCATGTTTAACATGTTTCAAGCATGCATATCCATTTTTAAAACACGTGTAGAAGAAATTTCTTTCTTGTAAAATTTCAAGCTGCTAGTGTTGAACTATGGAATTTCCCAAACATGGATAACAAAAATTTTATGTTCATTTGTGGTGTGTGATTAAATTTTTTTCACTTACATTTTTTATTGTTTTAATTTTTTTCCATTCATAAACCGTAAATTTTTCATTTTGTTGTGATCTATATGCCTTTTTTTGTTTATGGCATGAAGGGAGAACGAAAACTCAAAGTTTTGATATAAGAAAAAAGTGTACATCTAAAATGGAGATGCACAATGCACAAATGTAGAGAGATATAATTCAAAAGAGTGTCTGCGATTTTTAAGGATTGTAAGCTCTTTTCAGTTTTTAGTTCTCAGGTTTTGCAATCGTTGGGAAAAGGGGGAGGCGGGGGATTTTTAATTGAGTGTTGACTCCCAATCCGTAAGTAATTTCTTAAAAAAATATAGCTCGTTACGAATGAAAAATCACTTTACAATCACCTATGATTGGTAGGTTAGCTTTTTGCAAACGGGCAAAATAATGGCTTGTTTCACTCGGCTAAATATCCCACCGCACGTTCACTTGAGAATTTAATGAGCGTGTGTTTTTTTCTTTAAAAGCTTTGGATCCATAGGTCATTTGCATCTTTAACATGTTTCAAGCATGCATATCCATTTTTAAAACACGTGTAGAAGAAATCTCTTTCTTGTAATTCAAAGCTATTAGAGTTGAACTAGTGGAATTTCCCAAACTTGGATAACAAAACTTTTGTGTTCATTTGTGGTGTGTGAATAAATTTTCGTAACTTAGATTTTTTATTGTTTTAAATTTTTTCCATACATTACCCCTTAAAATTTTCATTTTGTGTATTTTCTATTTGCCTTTTTTTTTTACGGTATGAAGCGAGACCGAAAACTCAAAATTTTGATTTAAGAAAAAAGTGTACATCTAAAATGTAGATGCACCATGCAAAAATTTAGAAAGAGATAATTCCAAAGAGTGTCTTTTATTTTTAGGATTGTAAGCTCTTTTTAGTTTTTATATATCAGGTTTTGCAATTGTCGGGGAAAGGGGGAGGCAGGGTATTTTTGACTGAGTGTTGACACCCAATCCGTAAGTCGTTTCTTACAAAATATAGCCCGTTACGGATGATAAATCACTTTACAATCATCTATGATTGTTAGGTAAGCTTTTTGTAAACGGGCAAAATAATGGCTTGTTTGACTCGGGTAAATATCCCACCGCACGTTCACTTGGGAATTTAATGAGCGTTTGTTATTCTGTTTGAAAGATTTGGATCCATAGGTCATTTGCATCTTTAACATGTTTCAATCATGCATATCCATTTTTAAAACACGTGTAGTAGAAATCTCTTTCTTGTTAAATTCCAATCTATTAGGGTTGAACTAGTGGAATTTCCCAAACTTGGATAACAAAACTTTTGTGTTCATTTGTGGTGTGTGAATAAATTTTCTTTACTTACATTTTCTATTGTTTTAAATTTTTTTCAAACATAAACCCTAAAATTTTCATTTTGTTGTTATCTATTTGCCTTTTTTTTTTTTTTACGGTATGAATGGAGAGCGAACACTCAAAATGTTTATTTAAGAAAAAAGTGTACATCTAAAATGGAGATGTACCATCGACAAATTTAGAAAGAGATAATTCCAAAGAGTGTCGGTATTTTAGGGATTGTAAGCACTTTTTAGTTTTTACATCTCAGGTTTTGCAATCGTCGGGACAAGGGGGGGGGGGGGGGGGGGGGGGGGGGGGGTGGAATTATTAACTGAATGTTGACTCCCTATCCATAAGTTGTTTCTTACAAAATTGTAGCCCGTTACACATTATAAATCACTTTACAATCATGTATGATTGTTAGGTCAGCTTTTTGCAAACGGGCAAAATAATGGCTTGTTTGACCCGGGTAAATATCCCACCATACGTTCACTTGAGAATTTAATGAGCGTTCATTATTCTATTTAAATGCTTTGGATCCTTTGGTCATTTGCATCTTTAACATGTTTCAAGCTTGCTTATCCATTTTTAAAACACGTGTAGAAGAAATCTCTTTCTTGTAAAATTCTAAGCTAATAGGGTTGAACTAGTGGAATTTCCCAAATTTGGATAACAAAAGTTTTGTGTTCATTTGTGGTGTGTGAATAAATTTTCTTTACTTACATTTGTTATTGTTTTGAAGTTTTTCCAAACATAAACTCAAAAATTTTCATTTTGTTGTGATCTTTTTATCTTTTTTTGTTTACGGGATGAACAGAGAGAGAAAACTCAAAGTTTTGATTTATGAAAAAAGTGTACATTTAAAATGGAGACGCACAATGCACCAATATAAAGAGAGATAATTCCCAAGATTGTCTGTAATTTTTAGGAAATTTGAGCTCTTTTTAGTTTTTATATCTCAGGTTTTGCAATCGTCGGGAAAAGGGGGAGGCGGGGTATTTTTAACTGAGTGCGGACACCCAATCCGTATGTCATTTCATACAAAAATATAGACTGTTATGGATGATAAATTACTTTACAATCATCTATGATTGTTAGGTAAGCTTTTTGTAAATGGACAAAATAATGGCTTGTTTGACTCGGGTAAATATCCCACCGCACGTTCACTTGGGAATTTAATGAGCATTTGTTATTCTCTTTAAAAGATTTGGATCCATAGGTCATTTGCATCTTTAACATGTTTCAAGCATGCATATCCATTTTTAAAACACGTGTAGAAGAAATCTCTTTCTTGTAAAATTCCTTGCAATTAGGGTTGAACTACTGGAATTTCCCAATCATGGAAAACTAAACATTTGTGTTCATTTGTGTTGTGTGAATAAATTTTCTATATTTACATTCATTATTGTTTTAATTTTTTTCCATACATAAATTCTAAAATTTTCATTTTGTTGTGATCTATTTGCCTTTTTTTGTTGACGGGATGAAGGGAGAGGGAAAACTCAAAGTTTTGATTTTGAAAAAGTGTACCTCTAAAAAGGAGATCCACAATGCACAAATGTAGAGAGAGATAATTCCAAAGAGTGTCGGTAATTTTTAGGGATTGTAAGGTCTTGTTTGATTTTATATCTCAGGTTTTGCAATCGTCGGGAAAAGGGGGAGGCGGGGGATTTTTAACTGTGTGTTCACTCCCAATCCGTAAGACATTTCTTACAAAAATATAGTCTGTTACTCATGATAAATCACATTACAATCATATATGATTGTTAGGTCAGCTTTTGGCAAACGGGCAAAATAATGACTTGTTTGACTTGGGTAAATATCCCACCGCTCATTAACTTAAGAATTTAATGAGCGTTTGTTTTTTTATTTAAAAGCTTTGGATCCATAGGTCATTTGCATCTTTAACATGTTTCAAGCATGCACATCCATTTTTAAAACACGTGTAGAAGAAATCTCTTTCTTGTTAAGTTCGAAGCTATTAGGGTTGAACTAGTGGAATTTCCCAAACTTGGATAACAAAACTTTTTTATTCATTTGTGGCGTGTGAATAAATTTTATTTACTAACATTTCTAATTTTTTAAATTGTTTCCAAACATAACCTCAAAAATTATCATTTTGTTGTCATCTTTTTACCTTTTTTTGTTTACGGGATGAAGGGAGAGGGAAACCACAAAATTTTGATTTAAGAAAAAAGTGTAGATTTAAAATGGAGACGCACAATGCACAATGTAGAGAGAGATAATTCCAAAGAGTGTCTGTAATTTTTAGGGAATTTGAGCTCTTTTTAGTTTTTATTTCTCAGGTTTTGCAATAGTCGGGAAAAGGGAGAGGCGGGGTATTTTTAACTGAGTGTTGACACCCAATCCGTAAGTCGTTTCTTACAAAAATATAGCCCGTTACGGATGATAAATCACTTTACAATCATCTATGACTGTTAGGTAAGCCTTTTGTAAACGGGCAAAATAATGGTTTTTTTTACTCGGGTAAATATCCCACCACACGTTCACTTGAGAATTTAATGAACATTTATTATTCTCTTTAAAAGCTTTGGATCCATAGGTCATTTGCATATTTAACATGTTTCAAGCATGCATATCCATTTTTAAAGCACGTGTAGAAGAAATCTCTTTCTTGTAAAATTCCTTGCATTTAGGGATGAACTACTGGAATTTCCCAAACTTGGAAAACAAAACTTTTGTGTTCATTTGTGGTGTGTGAATAAATTTTCTATACTTAAATTTGTTATTGTTTTGAATTTTTTCCATAAACTCTAAAATTTTCATTTTGTTTTGATCTATTTGCCTTGTTTTTTTTTTACGGGATGAAGGGAGAGCGAAAACTCAAATTTTTGATTTAAGAGAAAAGTGTACATCTAAAATGGAGATGCACAATGCATAAATGTAGAGAGTGATAATTCCAAAGAGTGTTTGTAATTTTTGGGGATTGTAAGATCTTTTTAGTTTTTATATCTCAGGTTTTGCAATCGTCAGGAAAAGGGGGAGATGGGGGATTTTTAACATAGTGTAGACTCCCAATCCGTAAGTCATTTCTTACAAAAATATAGCCCGTTACTCATGATAAATCATCTATAATTGTTAGGTCATCTTTTTGCAAACGGGAAAAATAATGGCGTGTTTGACTCGGGTAAATATCCCACCGCACGTTCACTGGAGAATTTAATGAGAGTTAGTTATTCTCTTTAAAAGCTTTCGATCCATAGGTCATTTGCATCTTTAACATGTTTCAAACATCCTTATCCATTTTTAAAACACATGTAGAAGAAAACTCTTTCTTGTAAATTTTTAAGCTATTAGGGTTGAACTATGGAATTTCCCAAACATGGATAATAAAAAATTTATGTTCATTTGTGGTGTGTGAATAAATTTTCTTTACTTATATTTTTTATTTTTTTAATTATTTTCCATACATAAACTCTAAAATTTTCATTTTGTTGTGATCTATTTGCCTTTTTTTGTTTACGACATGAAGGGAGAAGGAAAACACAAAGTTTTGATTTAAGAAAAAAGTGTACATCTAAAATGGAGATGCACAATGCACAAATGTAGAGAGATATAATTCCAAAGAGTGTATGTGATTTTTAAGGATTGTAAGCTCTTTTCCGTTTTTAATTCTCAGGTTTTCCAATTGTCCGGGAATGGGGGAAGCAGGGGATTTTTAATTGAGTGTTGACTCCCTATCCGTAAGTCATTTCCTACAAAAATATTACCCGTTACGCATGAAAAATCACTTTACAATCATCTTTGATTGTTAGGTTAGCTGTTTGAAAACAGGCAAAATAATGGCTTGTTTGACTCGGGTAAAATATGCTACCGCACGTTCACTTGTGAATTTAATGAGCGTTTTTTATTCTCTTTAAAAGCTTTGGATCCATAGGTCATTTCCATCTTTAACATGTTTCAAGCTTGCATATCCATTTTGAAAACACGTGTAGAAGAAATCTCTTTCTTGTAAAATTCCAAGCTATTAGGGTTGAACTAGTGGAATTTCCCGAACTTGGATAACAAAACTTTTATGTTCATTTGTGGTGTGTGAATAAATTTTCTTTACTTAAATTTTTTATTGTTTTAAATTTTTTCCAAACATAAACTCTAAAATTTTCATTTTGTTGTGATTTATTTACCTTTTTTTGTTTATCAGATGAAGGGTGAGAGAAAACTCAAAAGTTTTGATTTAAGAAAAAAGTGTACATTTAAAATGGAGACACACAATGCACAAATGTAGAGAGAGATAATTTCAAAGAGTGTTTGTAATTTTTAAGGAATTTGAGCTCTTTTTAGTTTTTATATCTCAGGTTTTGCAATCGTTTGGTTAAAGGGGGAGGCGGGGTATTTTTAACCAAGTGTTGACTCCCAATCCGTAGGTCGTTTCTTACAAAAATATAGCCTGTTACGGATGATAAATCACTTTGCAATCATCTATGATTGTTAGGTAAGCTTTTTGGAAACGGGCAAAATAATGGCTTGTTTGACTCGGGTAAATATCCCACCGCACGTTCACTAGAGAATTTATTGAGAGTTATTTATTCTCTTTAAAAGCTTTGGATCCATAGGTCATTTGCATCTTTAACATGTTTCAAGCATGCATATCCATTTTTAAAACACGTGTAGAAGAAATTTCTTTCTTGTAAAATTTCAAGCTTTTAGGGTTGAACTATGAATTTCCCAAACATGGATAATAAAAATTTTATGTTCATTTGTGGTGTGTGAATAAATTTTGTTTACTTATATTTGTTATTGTTTTATTTTTTTTCCATACAAAAACTCTAAAATTTTCATTTTGTTGTGATCAATTTACCGTTTTTTGTTTATGGCTTCAAGGGAGAACGAAAACCCAAAGTTTTGATTTAAGAAAAAAGTGTACATCTAAAATGGAGATGCACAATGCACAAATGTAGAGAGATATAATTCCAAAGAGTGTCTGTGATTTTTAAGGATTGTAAGCTCCTTTCAGTTTTTAGTTCTCAAGTTTTGCAATCGTGGGGATAAGGTGGAGGCGGAGGATTTTTAATTGACTGTTGACTCCCAATCCGTAAGTTATTTCTTACAAAAATATAGCCCGTTACGCATGAAAAATCAATTTACAATCATCTATGATTGTTAGGTCAACTTTTTTCAAACGGGCAAAATAATGGCTTGTTTGACTTGGGTAAATTTTCTACCGCACGTTGACTTAAGAATTTAATGAGTGTTTGGTTTTTTCTTTAAAAGCTTTGGATCCATAGATCATTTGTATCTTTAACATGTTTCAGGCATGCATATCCAGTTTTAAAACACGTGTAGCAGAAATCACTTTCTTGTAAAATTCCAAGCTATTAGGGTTGAACTAGTGGAATTTCCCAAACTTGGATAACGAAAATTTTGTGTTCATTTGTGGTTTGTGAATAAATTTCCTTCACTTACATTTGTTATTGTTTTAAATTTTTTCCAAACATAAACTCTAAATTTTTCATTTTGTTGTGATCTTTTTATCTTTTTTGTTTACGGGATGAAGGGAGAGAGAAAACTCAAAGTTTTGATTTAAGAAAAAAGTGTATATTTAAAATGGAGATGCACAATGCACAAATGTAGATAGAGATAATTCCAAAGAGTGTTTGTAATTTTTTGGGAATTTGAGCTCTTTTTATTTTTTATATCTCAGGTTTTGCAATCGTCGGGAAAAGAGGGAGTCGGGGTATTTTTATTTGAGTGTTGACTCCCAATCCGTAAGTCGTTTCTTACAAAAATATAGCCCGTTACGGATGATAAATCACTTTACAATCATCTATGATTGTTAGGTAAGCTTTTTGGAAACGGGCAAAATAATGGCCTGATTGACTCGGGTAAATATACCACCACACCTTCACTTGAGAATTTAATGAGCATTTGTTATTTTGTTTAAAAGCTGTGGATCCCTAGGTCATTTTCATCTTGAACATGTTTCAAGAATGCAAATCCATTTTTAAAACACGTGTAGATGAAATCACTTTCTTGTAAAATTCCTTGCAATTAGGGTTCAACTACTGGAATTTCCCAAACTTGGAAAACAAAACTTTTGTGTTCATTTGCGGTGTGTGAATAAATTTTCTTTACTTACATTTGTTATTGTTTTAAGTTTTTCCGTACTTGAACTCTAAAATTTTCATTTTGTTCTGATCTCTTTGTCTTTTTTTGTTTACTGTATAAAGGGAGAACGAAAATTCAAAGTTTTGATTTAAGAAATAAGTGTACATCTAAAATGGAGATGCACAATGCACAAATGTAGAGAGATATAATTCCAAACCGTGTATGTGATTTTTAAGGATTGTAAGCTCTTTTCAGTTTTTAGTTCTTAGCTTTATCAATCGTCGGGCAAAGGGGGAGGCGGGGGATTTTTGAATGAGTGTTGACTCCCAATCCGTAAGTCATTTCATATAAAAATATAGCCCGTTACGCTTGAAAAATCTCTTGATAATCATCTATAATTGTTAGTCAGCTTTTTGCAAACAGGAAAAATAATGGCTTGTTTGACTCGAGTAAATAGGCCACCCCACGTTCACTTAAGAATTTAATGGGCGTTCGTTTTTTTTATTTAAAAGCGTTGGATCCATAGGTCATTTGCATCTTTAACATGTTTCAAGCATGCATATCCATTTTTAAACCACATGTAGAAGAAATCTCTTTCTTGTAAAATTCCAAGCTATTAGTGTTGAACTAAGTGGAATTTCCCAAACTCGGATAACAAAACTTTTGTGTTCATTTGTGGTGTGTGAATAAACTTTCTTTACTTACATTTGTTATTGTTTTAATTTTTTTCCAAACATAAACTCTAAAATTTTCATTTTGTTGTGATCTATTTAAAGTTTTTTGTTTACGGGATAAAGGGAGAGAGAAAACTCAAAGTTTACATTTAAGAAAAAAGTGTACATTTAAAATGGAGACGCACAATGCACAAATGTAGAGAAAGATAATTCCATAGAGTGTCTGTAATTGTTAGGGAATTTGAGCTCTTTTGAGTTTTTATATTTCAGGTTTTGCAATCGTTAGGAAAAGGGGGAGGTGGGGTATTTTTAACAAAGTGGCGACTCCCAATCCGTAAGACATTTCTTACAAAAAATAGGCTGTTACGGATGATAAATCACTTTACAATCATTTATGAATGTTAGGTAAGCTTTTTGGAAACTGGCAAAATAATGGCTTGTTTGACTCGGGTAAATGTCCCACTGCACGTTCACTTGAGAATTTAATGTGCGTTTGATATTCTCTTTAAAAGCCTTGGATCAATAGGTCATTTGCATCTTTAACACGTTTCAAGCATCCATATCCATTTTTAAAACATGTGTAGAAGAAATCTCTTTCTTGTAAAATTCCTTGCAATTAGGGTTGAACTACTCCAATTTCCCAAACTTCGAAAACAATGCTTTTGTGTTCAATTGAGGTGTGTGAATAAATTTTCTATACTTACATTTGTTAATGTTTTAATTTTTTTCCATACATAAACTCTAAAATTTCCATTTTGTTTTGATCTATTTGCCTTTTTTTGTTTACGGGATAAAGGGAGAGCGAAAGCTCCAAGTTTTGATTTAAGAACAAAGTGTACATCTAAAATGGAGATGCACAATGCACAAATGTAGAGAGAGATAATTCCAAAGAGTGTTTTTAATTTTTAGGGATTGTAAAATTTTTTTAGTTTTTATATCTCAGGTTTTGCAATCGTCGGGAAAAGGGGGAGGCGGGGGATTTTTAACTGAGTGTTGACTCCCAATCCATATGTCGTTTCTTAGAAAAATATAGCCCGTTACTCATGATAAATCACATTACAATCATTTATGATTGTTAGGTCAGCTTTTCGCAAACGGGAAAAATAATGGCTTGTTTGACTCGGGTAAATATCCCACCACACGTTCACTTGAGAATTTAATGAGTGTTTGTTATTCTCTTTAAAAGCTTTGGATCCATAGGTCATTTGCATCTTTAACATGTTTCAAGCATGCATATCTATCTTTAAAGCACGTGTAGAAGAAATCTCTTTCTTGTAAAATTTCTTGCAATTAGGGTTGAACTACTAGAATTTCCCAAACTTGGAAAAAAAAACTTTTGTGTTCATTTATGGTGAGTAAATTAATTTTCTATACTTAAATTTGTTTTTTTTTTAATTTTTTTCCATACTTAAACTCTAAAATTTTCACTTTGTTGTGATTTGTTTGCCTTTTTTTTTTTTTTACGGGATGAAGGGAGAGCGAAAAATCTTTGTTTTGATTTAAGAAAAAAGTGTACATCTAAAATGGAGATGCACAATGCACAAATGTAGAGAGAGATAATTCCAAAGAGTGTTTGCAATTTTTATGGATTGTAAGATCTTTTTAGTTTTTATATCTCAGGTTTTGCAATCGTTGTGAAAAGGGGGAGGCGGGGGATTTTTAATTGTGTGTTGACTCCCAATCCGTAAGTCATTTCTTACAAAAATATAACCTGTTACTCATGATAAATCACATTACAATCATCTATGATTGTTAGGTCAGCTTTTTGCAAACGAACAAAATAATGGCTTGTTTGACTCGGGTAAATATCCCACCGCACGTTCACTAGAGAATTTAATGAGAGGTATTTATTCTCTTTAAAAGCTTTGGATCCATAGGTTATTTGCATCTTTAACATGTTTCAAGCATGCATATCTATTTTTAAAACACATGTAGAAGAAATCGCTTTCTTGTAAAATTTCAAGCTATTAGGGTTGAACTATGGAATATCCCAAACATGGATAACAAAAATTTTATGTTCATTTGTGGTGTGTGAATAAATTTTCTTTACTTACATTATTTATTGTTTTAATTTTTTTCCATACATAAACTCAAACTCTAAAATTTTCATTTTGTTGTGATCTATTTGCCTTTTTTTGTTTACGGTATGAAGGGAGAACGAAAACTCAAAGTTTTGATTTAAGAAAAAACTGTACATCTAAAATGGAGATGCACAATACACAAATGTAGAGAGATATAATTCCAAAGAGTGTCTGTGATTTTTAAGGATTATAAGCTCTTTTCAGTTTTTAGTTCTCAGGTTTTGCAATCGTCGAGAAAAGGGGAAGGCGGGGGATTTTTAATTGAGTGTTGACTCCCAATCCGTAAGTCATTTCGTACAAAAATATAGCCCATTACGCATGAAAAATCATTTCACAATCATCTATGATTGTTAGGTCAGCTTTTTGCTAACGGGCAAAATAATGGCTTGTTTGACTCGGGTAAATATCCCACTGCACGTTCACTGAAGAAATTAATGAGCGTTACTTTTTTTATTTAAAACTTTGGATCTATAGGTCATTTGCATCTTTAACATGTTTCAAGCTTGCATATCCATTTTTAAAACACGTCAAGAAGAAATCTCTTTCTTGTAAAATGCCATGCTATTAGGGTTGAACTAGTGGAATTTCCCAAACTTGGATAACAAAACTTTTGTGTTCATTTGTGGTGTGTGAAAAAAATTTCTTTACTGACATTTTTTTTGTTTTAAATTTTTTCCTTACATAAACCCTAAAATTTTCATTTTGTTGTTATCTATTTGCCTTTTTTTTTACAGTATGAACGGAGTGCGAAATCTCAAAATTATGATTTAAGAAAAAGGTGTACATCTAAAATGGAGATGCACCATGCACAAATTTTGAAAGAGATAATTCAGAAGTGTATCTGTAATTTTTAGCGATTGAAAGCACTTTTTAGTTTTTTATATCTCGAGTTTTGCAATCGTCGGGAAAAGGGGGAGGCGGGGGATTTTTAATTGAGTGTTGACTCTCTATCCTTAAGTGATTTCTTACAAAAATATAGCCCGTTACACATGATATATTACTTTACAATCATCTATGATTGTTAGGTCAGCTTTTTACTAACGGGCAAAATAATGGCTTGTTTGACTCTGGTAAATATCCCACCACACGTTCACTTGAGATTTTAATGAGTATTTGTTATTGTCTTTAAAAGCTTTGGATCCATAGGTCATTTGCATCTCTAACATGTTTCAAGCATGCATATCGATTTTTAAAACACGTGTAGAAGAAATCTCTTTCTTGTAAAATTTCAAGCTATTAGGGTTGTACAATGGAATTTCCCAAACATGAATAATAAAAATTTTATGTTCATTTGTGGTGTGTGAATAAATTTTCTTTACTTACATTTGTTATTGTTTTAAATTTTTTCCAAACATAAACTCTAAAATTTTCATTTTGTTGTGATCTTTTTACCTTTTTTTGTTTGCGGGATGAAGGGAGAGAGAAAACTCATAGTTTTGGTTTAAAAAAAAGTGTACAATTAAAATGGAGACGCACAATGCACAAAATTTAGAGAGAGATAATTCCAAAGAGTGTCTGTAATTTTTAGGGAATTAGAGCTCTTTTTAGTTTTTATATCTCAGGTTTTGCAATCGTCGGGAAAAGGGGGAGGCGGGGTATTTTTAACTGAGTGTTGACTCCCAATCCGTAGGTCGTTTCTTACAAAAATATAACCATTACGGATGATAAATCACTTTACAATCATCTATGAGATTTAGGTAAGATTTTTGGAAATGGGCAAAATAATGGCTTGTTTTACTCGGGTATTATCCCACATCACGTTCACTTGAGAATTTAATGAGAGTTTGTTATTCTCTTTAAAAGCTTTGGATCCATAGGTCATTTGCATCTTTAACATGTTTCAAGCATGCATACGTTATGATCCTGGGTTAAGTACCTATGTCTTCCGTTCCTAACAGGCCGGTCTTTTGGGTAGTATTGGCTAAGTACTTAACATTTGGTATCAGAGCTAGCGCTCGGTCACGAGTTCAAATCCGGGCAACGGCGTAGAGGCTGGATTTAAATACTGGTAGGTCACGCCGCTGTTGCGATGCTGCGGTTGGGCCATTGCCGCTGCGTCGCGTGCAAAGGCTGGATTAAAATACTGGTAGGTCGCGCCGCTGTTGCGATGCTGCGGTTGGGCCAGTGTCGTTGCGCCGCCGTGGTCGTCGGCTCGTGAAGGTGGGGTGTGATGTTATGGTCCTGGGTTAAGTACCTATGTCTTCCGCACCTAACAGGCCGGTCTTTTGGGTAGTATTGGCTAGGTACTTAACAGCATATCCATTTTTAAAACACGTGTAGAAGAAATCTCTTTCTTGGAAAGTTTCAAGCTATTAGGGTTGAACTATGGAATTTCCCAAACATGGATAACAAAAATTTTATGTTCATTTGTGGCGTGTGAATAAATTTTCTTTACTTACATTTGTTATTTTTTAATTTTTTTCCATACATAAACTCTAAAATTTTCATTTTGTTGTGATTTATTTGCCTTTATTTGTTTACGGCATGAAGGGAGAACAAAAACTCAAAGTTTTGATTTAAGAAAAAAGTGTACATCTAAAATGGAGATGCACATTGCACAAATGTAGAGAAATATAATTCCAAAGAGTGTCTGTGATTTTTAAGGATTGTAAGCTCTTTTCAGTTTTTAGTTCTCAAGTTTTGCAATCCTAGGGAAAAGGGGAGGCGGGGGATTTTTAATTGAGTGTTGACTCCCAATCTGTAAGTCATTTCTTACAAAAATATAGCCCGTTACGCATGAAAATTCACTTGAAAATAATCTATGATTGTTAGGTCAGCTATTTGCAAACGGGCAAAATAATGGCTTGTTTGACTCGGGTAAATATTCCACCCCACGTTCACTTAAGAATTTAATGAGTGTTTGTTTTTTTTCTTTAAAAGGTTTGGATACGTAGGTCATTTGCATCTTTAACATGTTTCAAGCATGCATATCCATTTTTAAAACACGTGTGGAAGAAATCTCTTTCTTGTAAAATTCCAAGCTATTAGGGTTGAACTAGTGGAATTTTCCAAACTTGGATAACAAAACTTTTGTGTTCATTTGTGGTGTGTCATTAAATTTTCTTTACTTACATTTTTTATTGTATAAAATTTTTTCCATACATAAACCCTAAAATTTTCGTTTAGTTTTATCTATTTGCCTTTTTTTTTATGGTATGAAGGAAGAGCGAAAACTCAAATTTTTGATTTACGAAAAAAGTGTACATCTAAAATGGAGAAGCAACATGCACAAATTTTGAAAGAGATAATTAGAAAGAGTGTCAATAATATTTAGGGATTGTAAGCTCTTTTTATTTTTTATATCTCCGGTTTTGCATTCGTAGGGAAAAGGGGGAGGTGGGGGATTTTTAACTGAGTGTTGACTCCCTATCCATAAGTAATTTCTTACAACAATACAGCCCGTTACACGTGATAAATCACTTTACAATCATCTATGTTTGTTAGGTCAGCTTTTTGCAAACGGGCAAAACAATGGCTTGTTTGACTGGGGTAAATATCCCACCGCTCATGCACTTGAGAATTTATTGAGCGTTTATTATTCTCTTTATAAGCTTTGGATCCATAGGTCATTTGCATCTTTAACATGTTTCAAGCATGCATATCCATTTTTAAAACACGTGTAGAAGAAATCGCTTTCTTGTAAAATGCCAAGCTATTAGGGTTGAACTAGTGGAATTTCCCAAACTTGGATAACAAAACTTTTGTGTTCATTTGTGGTGTGTGAATAAATTTTCTTTACTTACATTTTTTGTTGTTTTAAATTTTTTTCACACATAAATCCTAAAATTTTGATTTTGTTGTTTTCTATTTGCCTTTTTTTTACGGTATTAACGAAGTGCGAAAACTAAAAATTTTGATTTAATAAAAAATTGTAAATATAAAATGGAGATGCACTAGGGACAAATTTAGAAAGAGATAATTCTGAAGGGTGTCTGTAATTTTTAGGGATTGAAAGCACTTTTTAGTTTTTATGTCTCAGGTTTTGCAATCGTCGTGAAAAGGGGAGGTGGGGGATTTGTAACTGTGTGTTGACTCCAAATACGTAAGTCATTTCTTACAAAAATATAGCCCGTTACTCATCATAAATCACGTTACAATCATCTATGATATTTAGGTCAGCTTTTTGCAAACGGGCAAAATAGTGGCTTGTTTCACTCGGGTAAATATCCCACCGCACGTTCATTAGAGAATTTAATGAGAGTTTGTTATTCTCTTTAAAAGTTTTGGATCCATAGGTCATTTGCATCTTTAACATGTTTCAAGCATGCATATCTATTTTTAAAACACGTGTAGAAGGAATCTCTTTCTTGTAAAATTTCAAGCTATTAGGGCTGAACTATGGAATTTCCCGAACATAGCTAACAAAAATTTTATGTTCATTTGTGGTGTGTGAATAAATTTTCTATACTTACATTTTTAATTATTTTTTTCCATACATAAACTCTAAAATTTTCATTTTGTTGTGATATATTTGCCTTTTTTTGTTTACCGCAGGAAGGGAGAACGAAAACTCAAAGTTTTGATTTAAGAAAAAAGTGTACATCTAAAATGGAGATGCACAATGTGTACATCTAAAATGGAGATGCACAATGCACAAATGTTGAGAGAGATAATTCAAAAGAGTGTTTGTAATTTTTAGGGATTGTAAGAGCTTTTTAGTTTTTATATCTCAGGTTTTGCAATCTTCGGGAAAAGGGAGAGGCGGGGGATTTTTAACTGAGTGTTGACTCCCAATCCGTAAGTCATTTCTTACAAAAATATAGCCCGTTACTCATGATAAATCACATTACAATTATCTATGATTGTTAGCTCACCTTTTTGCAAACGGGCAAAATAATGGCTTGTTTGACTCGGGTAAATTTCCCACTGCACGTTCACTAGAGAATTTAATGAGAGTTTGTTATTCTCTTTAAAAGCTTTGGATCCATAGGTCATTTTCATCTTTAAAGTGTTTCAAGCATCCATATTCATTTTTAAAACACGTGTAGAAAAAATCTCTTTCAGGTAAACTTTCAAGCTATTAGGCTTGAACTATGAAATTGCCCTAATATGGATAACAAAATTTTTATGTTCATTTGTGGTGTGTGGATAAATTTTCTTTACTTACATTTGTTATTTTTTTTATTTTTTTCCATACATAAACTCTAAAATTTTCATTTTTTTGCGATCTATTTGTTTTTTTTTTTACGGCATGAACGGAGAACGAAAACTGAACATTTTGATTGAAGAAAAAAGTGTACATCTAAAATGGAGATGCACACTGCACAAATGTAGAGAGATATAATTGAAACGAGTGTCTGTGATTTTTAAGGATTGTAAGCACTTTTCAGTTTTTAGTTCTCAGGTTTTGCAATCGTCGGGAAAAGGGGGAGGCGGGGGATTTTTAAATGAGTGTTGACTCCCAATCCGTAACTCATTTCTTACAAAAATATAACCAATTACGCATGAAAAATCACTTTATAATCATCTATGATTGTTAGGTCAGCTTTTTGCAAACGGAAAAAATAAGGGCTGGTTTGACTCAGGTAAATATCCAACTGCACGTTCACTTAGGAATTTAATTAGCGTTTGTTTTTTTCTTAAAAACTTTGGATCCATAGGTCATTTGCATCTTTAACATGTTTCAAGCATGCATATCCATTTCTAAAACACGTGTAGAAGAAATCTCTTTCTTGTAATATTCCAAGCTATTAGGGTTGAACTAGAGGAATTTCTCAAACTTGGATAACAAAACTATTGAGTTCATTTGTGGTGTGTGAATAAATTTTCTTTACTTAAATTTTTTATTGTTTTAAATTTTTTCCATATATAAACCCTAAAATTTTCATTTTGTTGTTATCTATTTGCCATTTTTTTTTTACGGAATGAAGGGAGAGCGAAAACTCTAAATTTTGATTTAAGAAAAAAGTGTTCATCTAAAATGGAGATGCACAATGCACAAATTTAGAAAAAGATAATTCCAAAGAGTGTCTGTAATTTTTAGGGATTGTAAGCTCTTTTTAGTTTTTATATCTCAGGTTTTTGCAATCATCGGGAAAAGGGGGAGGCGGGGGAGTTTTAACTGACTGTTGACTCCCAATCCATAAGTCATTTCTTACAAAAATATAGCCCGTAACACATGGTAAATCACTTTACAATCATCTATGTTTGTTAGGTCACCTTTTTTGAAAAAATATAGCCCGTTACGGATGATAAATCACTTTACAATCATCTATGATTGTTAGGTAAGCTTTTTGTAAATGGGCAAAATAATGGCATGTTTGACTCGGGTAAATATCCCACCGCATGTTCACTTGAGAATTTAATGAGCGTTTGTTGTTCTCTTTAAAAGCTTTGGATCCATAGGTCATTTGCATCTTTAACATGTTTCAAGCTTGCATATCCATTTTTAAAACACGTGTAGAAGAAATCTCTTTCTTGTAAAATTTCAAGCTATTAGGGTTGAACTAGTGGAATTTCCCAAACTTGGATAACAAAACTTTTATGTTCATTAGTGGTGTGTGGATAAATTTTCTTTACTTACATTTGTTATTTTTTAAAAAATTTTGCAAACATAAACTCTAAAATTTTCATTTTGTTGTGATCTTTTTACCTTTTTTTGTTTACGGGACGAAGGGAGAGAGAAAACTCAAAGTTTTAATTTAGGAAAAAAAGTGTACATTTGAAATGGAGACGCACAGTGCAGAAATGTAGAGAGAGATAATTCCATAGAGTATCTGTAATTTTTATGGAAGTTGAGCTCTTTTTAGTTTTTATATCTCATGTTTTGCAATCGTCAATTAAAGGGGGAGGCAGGGTATTTTTAACTGAGTGTTGACTCCCAATTCGTAAGTCATTTCTTACAAAAATATAGCCCGTTACGAATGATAAATCACTTTACAATCATCTATGATTGTTAGATAAGCTTTTTGGAAACGGGCAAAATAATAACTTGTTTGACTCAGGTAAATGTCCCACCGCACATTCACTAGAGAATTTAATGAGAGTTTGTTATTCTCTTTAAAAGCTTTGGATCCATAGGTCATTTGCATCTTTAACATGTTTCAAGCATGTAGATCAATTTTTAAAACACGTGTAGAAGAAATCTCTTTCTTCTAAAATTTCAAGCTATTAGGGTTGAACTATGGAATTTCCCAAACATGGATAACAAAAATTTTATGTTCATTTGTCGGGTGTGAATAAATTTTCTTTACTTACATTTGTGATTGTTTTAGTTTTTTTCCATACATAGACTCTAAAATTTTCATTTTGTTGTGATCTATTTGCCTTTCTTTGTTTACGGCATGAACGGAGAACGAAAACTCAAAGTTTTGATTTAAGAAAAAAGTGTACATCTAAAATGGTGATGCACAATGCACAAATTTAGAGAGATATAATTCCAAAGAGTGTCTGTGATTTTCAAGGATTGTAAGCTCCTTTCAGTTTTTAGTTCTTAGGTTTTGCAATCATCGGGAAAAGGGGGAGGAGGGGGATTTTTAATTGAGTGTTGACTCCCAATCCGTAAGTCATTTCTCAAAAAAATATATCCCGTTACACATGATAAATCACTTTACAATCATCTATGATTGTTAGGTCAGCTTTTTGCAAACGGGCAAAATAATGGCTTGTTTGACTCGAGTAAATATCCCACCGCACGTTCACTTGAGAATTTAATGACCGTTTTTTATTCGCTTTAAAAGCTTTGGATCCATAGGTCCTTTGCATCTTTAACAAGTTTCAAGCTTGCTTATCCATTTTTAAAACATGTGTAGAAGAAATCTCTTTCTTGTAAAATTCCAAGCTATTAGCAATGAACTAGTGGAATTTCCAAAAGTTGAAAAAGAAAAGTTTTGTGTTCATATTTGGTGTGTGAATAAATTTTATTTAGTTAAATTTTTTAATGTTTTAAAATATTTCCAAACATAAACTCTAAAATTTTCATTTTTTGTGATCGTTTTACCTTTTTTAGTTTACGGGGTGAAGGGAGAGAGAAACCTCAAAGTTTTGATTTAAGAAAAAAGTGTATATTTAAAATGCAGACGTACAACGCACGAATGTGGAGAGAGATAATTCCAAAGAGTGCGTGTAATTTTTAGGGAATTTGAGCTCTTTTTAGTTTTTATATCTCAGGTTTTGCAATTGTCAGGAAAAGGGGGAGGAGGGGTATTTTTAACTAAGTGTTGACACCCAATCGGTAAGTCGTATCTTACAAAAAATATAGCCCGTTACGAATGATAAATCACTTTACAATCATCGATGATTGTTAGGTAAACTTTTTGTAAACAGGCAAAATAATGGCTTGTTTCACTCGGGTAATTATCCCACCGCACGTTCACTTGAGAATTTAATGAGCGTTTATTATTCTCTTTAAAAGCTTTGGATCCATAGGTCATTTGCATCTTTTACATGTTTCAAGCTTGCATATCCATTTTTAAAACACGCGTAGAAAAAATCTCTTGCTTGTAAAATTCCTTGCATTTAGGGTTGAACTACTGGAATTTCTCAAACTTGGAAAACAAAATTTTTATGTTCATTTGTGGTGTGTGAATAAATTTTCTATACTTACATTTGTTATTGTTTTATTTGTTTCCATACATAAACTCTAAAATTTTCATTTAGTTGTGATCTATTTGCCTTTTTTTGTTTACGTGATGAAGGGAGAGCAAAAACTCAAAGTTTTGATTTAAGAAAAAAGTGTACATCTAAAATGGAGATGCTCAATGCACAAATGTAGAGTTGATAATTCCAAAGAGTGTTCGTGATTTTTTGGGATTGTAAGATCGTTTTAGTTTTTATATCTCAGGTATTGCAATCATCGGGAAAAGTTGGAGGCGGGGTATTTTTAACTGAGTGTTGAATCCCAATCCGTAAGTAGTTTCTGACAAAAATATAGCCCGTTACGGATGATAAATCACTTTACAATCATCTATGATTATTAATTATGCTTTTTGGAAACGGGCAAAAGAATGGCTTGTTCACTTGAGAATTTAATGAGCGTTTGTTATTCTCTTTAAAAGTTTTGGACCCATAGGTCATTTGCATCTTTAACATGTTTCAAGCATGCATATCAATTTTTAAAACACGTGTAGAAGAAATATCTTTCTTGTAAAATTCCTTGCAATTAGGGTTGAACTACTGGAATTTCCCAAAGTTGGAAAACAAAACTTTTGTGTTCATTTGTGATGTGAAAATAAATTTTCTATACTTACATTTGTTATTGTTATTGCAATTTTCATTTTGTTGTGATCTATTTGCCTTTTTTTGTTTACGACATGAAGGGAGAACGAAAACTCAAAGTTTTGATTTAAGAAAAAAGTCTACATCTAAAACGGAGATGCACAATGCACAAATGTAGAGATATATAATTCCAAAGAGTGACTGTGATTTTTAAGGATTGTAAACTCATTTCAGTTTTTAGTTCTCAGGTTTTGCAATCGTCGGAAAAAGGTGGTGGTGGGGGATTTTTAACTGAGTGTTGACTCACTATCCGTAAGTCATTTCTTACAAAAATATAGCCCATTACACATGATAAAGCACTTTACAATCCTCTATGATTGTTTGGTCAGCTTTTTGCAAACGGGTAAAATAATGGCCAACTTGACTCGGGTGAATATCCCACCGCAAGTTCACTTAAGAATCTAATGAGCATTTGTTATTCTCTTTAAAAGCTTTGGATCCATAGGTCATTTGCATCTTTAACATGTTTCAATCTTGCATATCCATTTTTAAAACACATGTAGAAGAAATCTCTTTCTTGTAAAATTCAAGCTATTAGGGTTGAACTAGTGGAATTTCCCAAACTTGGATAACAAAACTTTTTTGTTCATTTTTCGTATGTGAATAAATTTTCTTTGTTTAAATTTTTTATTTTTTAATATTTTTTCCATACATAAACTCTAAAATTTTCATTTTGTTTTGATCTATTTGCCTTTTTTTGTTTACGGGATGAAGGGAGAGTGAAAACTCAAAGTTTTGATTTAAGAAAAAAGTGTACATCTAAAATAGAGATGCACAATGTAAAATGTATAGAGAGATAATTCCAAAGAGTGTTTGTAATTTTTAGGGATCGTAAGATCTTTTTAGTTTTTATATCTCAGGTTTTGCAATTGTCGGCAAAAGAGGGAGGCGTGGGATTTTTAACTGAGTTTTTACTCCCTATCCATAAGTCATTTCTTACAAAAATATAGCCTGTTACACATGATAAATCATTTTACAATTATCTATGATTGTTAGGTCAGCTTTTTGCAAATGGGCAAAATAATGGCTTATTTGACTCGGGTAAATATCCCACTGCACGTTCATTTGAGAATTTAATGAGCGTTTGTTATTCTCTTTAAAAGCTTTGGATCCATAGGTCATTTGCATCTTTAACATGTTTCAAGCTTGCTTATCCATTTTTTAAACATGTGTAGAAGAAATCTTTTTCTTGTAAAATTTCATGCTATAAGGGTTGAACTAGTGGAATTTCCCAAACTCTGATAAAAAAACTTGTGTTCTTATGTGGTTGTGTGAATAAATTTTCTTTACTTACATTTGTTTTTTTGTTTAATTTTTTCCATACATAAACTCTAAAATTTTCAGTTTGTTGTGATCTTTTTGCCTTCTTTGTTTACGGGATGAAGGGAGACAGAAAACTCAAAGTTTTGATTTAAGAAAAACGTGTACTTCTAAATAGGAGATGCACGATGCACAAATGTATAGAGAGATAATTCCAAAGAGTGTCTGTAATTTTTAGGGATTAAGATCTTTTTAGTTTTTATATCTCAGGTTTTGCAATCGTCGGGAAAAGGGGGAGGCGGAGGATTTTTAACCGAGTGTTGACTCCCTATCCATAAGTCATTTGTTTCAAAAAAATAGCCCGTTGCACATGATAAATCACTTTATAATCATCTATGATTGTTAGGTCAGTTTTTTGCAAACGGGCAAAATAATGGCTTGTTCCTCTCAGGTAAATATCCCACCGCACATTCACTTGAGAATTTAAAGAGCATTTGTTATTCTCTTTAAAAGCTTTGGATCCAAAGGTCATTTGCATCTTTAACTTGTTTCAAGCTTGCATATCCATTTTTAAAACACGTGTAGAAGAAATCTCTTTCTTGTAAAATTCCAAGCTATTAGGGTTGAACTAGTTGAATTTCCAAAACTTGGATAACAAAACTTTTTGGTTCATTTGTGGTGTGTGAATAAATTTTCTTTACTTACATTTGTTATTTTTAAAATTTTTTTCCAAACATAAACTCTAAAATTTTCTTTTTGTTGTGATCTTTTTACCTTTTTTGTTTACGAGAAGAAGGGAGAGAGAAAACTCAAAGTTTTGATTTAAGAAAAAAGTGTACATTTAAAATGGAGACGCACAATGCACAAATGTAGAGAGAGATAATTCCAAAGAGTGGCAGTAATTTTTTGGGAATTTGAGCTCTTTTTAGTTTTTATATCTCTGGTTTTGCAATCATCGGGAAAAGGGGAGGCGGGGTATTTTTAACTGAGTGTTGAATCCCAATCCGTAAGTAGTTTCTTACAAAAATATAGCCCGTTACGGATGATAAATCACTTTACAATCATCTATGATTATTAATTAAGCTTTTTGGAAACGGGCAAAAGAATGTCTTGTTTGACTGGGGTAAATATCCCACCGCACGTTCACTTGAGAATTTAATGAGCGTTTGTTATTCTCTTTAAAAGTTTTGGACCCATAGGTCATTTGCATATTTAACATGTTTCAAGCATGCATATCAATTTTTAAAACACGTGTAGAAGAAATATCTTTCTTGTAAAATTCCTTGCAATTAGGGTTGAACTACTGGAATTTCCCAAAGTTGGAAAACAAAACTTTGTGTTCATTTGTGATGTGTGAATAAAATTTCTATACTTACATTTGTTATTTTTTTATGTTTTTTCTATACATAAACTCTAAAATTTTCATTTTGCTGTGATCTATTTGCCTTTTTTTGTTTACGGGTTGAAGCGAGAGGGAAAACTCTTAGTTTAGATTTAAGAAAAAAGTGTACAACCAAAATGGAGAGGCACAATGCACAAATGTAGAAAGAGATAATTCCAAAGAGTGTTTGTAATTTTTAGGGATTGTAAGATCTTTTTAGTTTTTATATCTCAGGTTTTTCAATCGTCGGGAAATGGGGGAGGCGAGGGATTTTAAACTCTGTGTTGACTCCCAATCTGTAAGTCATTTCTTACAAAAATATAGCCCGTTACTCATGATAAATCACATTACAATCATCTATGATTGTTAGGTGAGCTTTTTGCAAACGGGCAAAATAATGGCATGTTTGACTCAGGTAAATATCCCACCGAACGTTCACAAGAGAATTTAATGGGAGTTTGTTATTCTTTTTAAAAGCTTTAGATCCTTAGGTCATTTGCATCTTTAACATGTTTCAAGCATGCATATCCATTTTTAAAACACGGGTAGAAGAAATCTCTTTCTTGTAAAATTTCAAGCTATTAGTGTTGAACTAGTGGAATTCCCCAAACTTGGATAACAAAATTTTTTTGTTGATTTTCGGTGAGTGAAAAAAATTTATTTACTTACATTTTTTATTGTTTTAAATTTTTTCCATACTTTACCCTCAAATATTTTCATTTTGTTGTTATCTTTTTACCTTTTTTTTTTACGGCATGAAGGGTGAGAGAAAACTCAAAATTTTTATTTAAGAAAAAAGTGTACATCTAAAATGGAGATGCACCACGCACAAATTTAGAAAGAGATAATTCCAAAGATTGTCTATAATTTTTAGGGATTGTAAGCACTTTTTAGTTTTTATATCTCAGGTTTTGCAATCGTCGGGAAAAGGGGGAGGCGGGGGATTTTTAACAGAGTGTTGACTCCCTATCCATAAGTCATTTCATACAAAAATATAGCCCGTTACACATGATAAATCACTTTACAATTGTCTATGATTGTTAGGTCAGCTTTTTGCAAACGGTCAAAATAATGGCTTGCTTGACTCGGGTAAATATCCCACCGCATGTTCACTTGAGAATTTAATGAGCGGTTGTAATTCTCTTTAAAAGCTTTGGATCCATAGGTCATTTGCATCTTTAACATGTTTCAAGCTTGCTTATCCATTTTTAAAACACGTGTAGAAGAAATCTCTTTCTTTTAAAATTCCAAGCTATAAGGGTTTAATTCCCAAACTTGGATAACAAAACTTTTGTGTTCATTTGTTGTGTGTGAATAAATTTTCTTTACTTACATTTTTAATTGTTTTAAATTTTTTCCAAACATAAACACTAAAATTTTCATTTTGTGTTGATCTTTTTACCTTTTTTTGTTTAAGGGATGAAGGGAGAGAGAAAACTGAAAGTTTTGATTTAAGAAAAAAGTGTACATTTAAAATGGACACGCACAATGCACAAATATAGAGAGAGATAATTCCAAAGAGTGTCTGTAATTTTTAAGGAATTTTAGCTTTTTTTAGTTTTTATATCTCAGGTTTTGCAATCGTCGAGAAAAGGGGGAGGCGGGGTATTTTTATCTGAGTGTTGACACCCAATCCGTAAGTCATTTCTTACAAAAATATAGCCCGTTACGGATGACAAATCACTTTACAATCATCTATGATTGTTAAGTAAGCTTTTGGTAAACAGGCAAAATAAGGCTTGTTTGACTCGGGTAAATATCCCACTGCACGTTCACTTGGGAATTTAATGAGCGTTTGTTATTCTCTTTAAAATCTTTGGATCCATAGGTCATTTTCATCTTTAACATGTTTCAAGATGCATATCCATTTTTAAAACATGTGTAGAAAAATCTCTTTCTTGTAAAATTCCTTGTAATTAGGGTTGAACTACTGGAATTTCCCAAACTTTGAAAACAAAACTTTTGTGTTCATTTGTGTTATGTGAATAAATTTTCTATATTTAAATTTGTTATTTTTTTAATTTTTTTCATACATAAACTCTAAAATTTTCATTTTGTTATGATCTATTTGCCTTTTTTTGTTTATAGGATGAAGGGAGAGGGAAAACTCAAAGTTTTGATTTATGAAAAAAGTGAACATTCTAAAAAGGAGATGCACAATGCACAAATGTAGAGAGAGATAATTCCAAAGAGTGTTTGTAATTTTTAGTGATTGTAAGATCTTTTTATTTTTTATATCTCAGGTTTTTCAATCGTCGAGAAAAGGGGGAGGCGGGGGATTTTAAATTGTGTGTACTTCCAATCCGTAGGCCATTTCTTAGAAAAATATAGCACGTTACTCATGATAAATCATATTACAATCATCTATGATTGTTAGGTCAGCTTTTTGCATATTGGCAAAATAATGGCTTGTTTGCCACGGGTAAATATCCCACCGCACGTTCACTAGAGAACTTAATGAGAGTTTGTTATTCTCTTTAAAAACTTTGGATCCATAAGTCATTTGCATCTTTAACATGTTTCAAGCATGCATATCCATTTTTAAAACACGTGTAGAAGAAATCACTTTCTTGTAAAATTTCAAGCTATTAGGGTTGAACTATGGAATTTCCCAAACATGGATAATAAAAATTTTATGTTCATTTGTGGTGTGTGAATAAATTTTCTTTACTTACATTTTCTATTGTTTTAAATTTTTTCCATACATAAACTCTAAAATTTTCATTTTGTTGTGATCTATTTGCCTTTTTTTGTTTACGGCATGAAGGGAGAACGAAAACTCAAAGTTTTGATTTAAGAAAAAGTTGTACATCTAAAATGGAGATGCAAAATGCACAAATGTAGAGAGATATAATTCCAAAGAGTGTCTGTGATTTTTAAGGATTGTAAGCTCTTTTCAGTTTTTAGTTCTCCGGTTTTGCAATCGTCGGGAAAAGGGGAAGGCGGGGGATTTTTAATTTAATGTTGATTCCCAATCCGTAAGTCATTTCTTAAAAAAATATAGCCCGTTACGCATGAAAAATCACTTTACAATCATCTATGATTGTTTGTTCAGCTTTTTGCAAACGGGCAAAATAATGGCTTGTTTGACTTGGGTAAATATCCCACCGCTCGTTCACTTAAGAATTTAATGAGCGTTTGTTTTTTTCTTTAAAAGCTTTGGATCCATAGGTCATTTGCATCTTTAACATGTTTCAAACATGCAAATCCATTTTTCAAACACGTGTAGAAGAAACCTCTTTCTTGTTAAATTCAAGCTAATAGAGTTGAACTTGTGGCATTTCCCAGACTTGGATAACAATACTTTTGTGTTCATTTGTGGTGTGTGAATTAATTTTCTTTACTTACATTTGTTAATGTTTTAATTTTTTTCCAAACATAAACTCTAAAATTTTCATTTTGTTGTGATCTTTTTACCTTTTTTTGTTTATAGGATGAAGGGAGAGAGAAAACTCAAAGTTTTGATTTAAGAAAAAAGTGTAGATTTAAAATGGAGACGCACAATGCACAAATGTAGAGAGAGTTAACTCCAAAGTGTGTCTATAATTTTTAGGGAATTTTTACTCTTTTTAGTTTTTATATCTCAGGTTTTGCAAACGTCGGGAAAAGGGAGAGGCGGGGTATTTTTAACTGAGCATTGACACCCAATCCGTAAGTCATTTCATACAAAAAAATAGCCCGTTACGGATGATAAATCACTTTACAATCATCTATGATTGTTAGGTAAATTTTTTGTAAACAGGTAAAATAATGGCTTGTTTGACTCGGGTAAATATCCCACCGCAAGTTCACTTGAGAATTTAATGAATGTTTGTTATTCTCTTTAAAAGCTTTGGATCCATAGGTCATTTGCATCTTTAACATGTTTCAAGCATGCATATCCATTTTTAAAACACGTGTAGAAGAAATCTGTTTCTTGTAAAATTCCTTGCAATTAGGGTTGAACTACTAGAATTTTCCAAACTTGGAAAACAAAACTATTGTGTTTGTTTGTGGTGTGTGAATAAATTTTCGATACTTAAATTTGTTATTGTTTTGATTTTTTTCCATACATAAACTCTAAAATTTTCATTTTATTGCGATCTATTTGCCTTTTTTTGTTTACAGGATGAAGGGAGAGCGAAAACTCAAACATTTGATTTAAGAAAAAATTTTACATCTAAAATAGAGATGCACAATGCACAAATGTAGAGAGAGATAATTACAAAGAGTGTTTGTAATTTTTAGGGATTGTAAGATCTTTTTTAATTTTTATATCTCAGGTTCTGCAATCGTCGGGAAAAGGGGGAGGCGGGGGATTTTTAACTGAGTGTAGACACCCAATCTGTAAGTCATTTATTACAAAAATATAGCCCGTTACTCTTGATAAATCACATTACAATCATCTATGATTGTTAGGTCAGCTTTTTGCAAACGGGCAAAATAATGGCTTGTTTGACTCAGGTAAATATCCCACCGCACGTTCACTAGAGAATTTAATGAGAGTTTGTTATTCTCTTTAAAAGCTTTGGATCCATAGGTCATTTTCATCTTTAACATGTTTCAAACATGCATATCCATTTTTAAAACACGTGTAGAAGAAATCTCTTTCTTTTAAAATTTCAAGCTATTAGGGTTGAACTATGGAATTTCCCAAAAATGGATAAGAAAAATTTTATGTTCATTTGTGGTGTGTGAATAAATTTTCTTTACTTATATTTGTGATTGTTTTAAATTTTTTCCATACATAAACTCTAAAATTTTCATTTTGTTGTGATCTATTTGCCTTTTTTTGTTTACGACATGAAGGGAGAATGAAAACTCAAAATTTTGATTTAAGAAAAAAGTGTACATCTAAAGTGGAGATGCACAATGCACAAATTTAGAAAGACATAATTCCAAAGAGTGTCTGTAATTTTTAGGGATTGTAAGCTCTTTTTATTTTTTTTATCTCAGGTTTTGCAATCGTCGGGAAAAGGGGGAGATGGGGGATTTTAAACTGAGTGTTGACTCCCTATCCATAAGTCATTTCTTACAAAAATATAGCCCGTTACACATGATAAATCACTTTACA
This sequence comes from Aristolochia californica, assembly GCF_029961685.1. NCBI lineage: Eukaryota > Viridiplantae > Streptophyta > Magnoliopsida > Piperales > Aristolochiaceae > Aristolochia > Aristolochia californica. The sequence goes on from NW_027181793.1 coordinate 13,954,537, forward strand.
ATCATCTATGATTGTTAGGTCAACTTTTTGCAAACGGGCAAAACAATGGCTTGTTTGACTCGGGTAAATATCCCACCACACGTTCACTTGAGAATTTAATGAGCGTTTGTTATTCTCTTTAAAAGCTTTGGATCCATAGGTTATTTGCATCTTTAACATGTTTCAAGCTTGCATATCCATTTTTAAAACACTTGAAGAAGAAATCTCTTTCTAGTAAAATTCCAAGCTATTACGGGTAACTAGTGGAATTTCCAAAACTTGGATAACAAAACTTTTGAGTTCATTTTTGGTGTGTCAATAAATTTTCTTTACTTACATTTGTTATTGTTTTAAATTTTTTCCAAACATAAACTCTAAAATTTTCATTTTGTTGTGATTTTTTTGCCTTTTTTTGTTTACGGGATGAAAGGAGAGAGAAAACTCAAAGTTTGATTTAAGAAAATAGTCTACATTTAAAATGGAGACGAACAATGCACAAATGTAGAGAGAGATAATTCCAAATAGTGTCTGTAATTTTTAGGGAATTTAAGCTCTTTTTAGTTTTTATATCTCAGGTTTTGCAATCTTTGAGAAAAGGTGGAGGAAGGGTATTTTTAACTGAGTGTTGACTCCCAATTCGTAAGTTGTTTCTTTCTAAAATATAGCCCGTTACGGCTGATAAATCACTTTACAATCATCTATGATTGTTAGGTAAGATTTTTGTCAACAAGCAAAATACTGGCTTGTTTTACTCGAGTAAATATCCCACCGCATATTCACTTGAGAATTTAATGAGCGTTTGTTATTCTCTTTAAAAGATTTGGATCCATAGGTCATTTGCATCTTTAACATGTTTCAAGCATGCATATCCATTTTTAAAACACGTGTAGAAGAAATCTCTTTCTTGTAAAATTCCTTGCATTTAGGGTTGAACCACTGGAATTTCCCAAACTTCGAAAACAAAACTTTTGTGTTCATTTGTGGTGTGTGAATAAATTTCTAAACTTACATTTGTTATTGTTTAAATTTTTTTCCATATATAAATTCTAAAATTTTCATGTTGTTGTGATCTATTTGCCTTTTTTGTTTACGGGATGAAGGGAGTGCGAAAACTCAAAGTTTTGATTAAAGAAAAATGTGTACATCTAAAATGAAGATGCACAATGCAAAAATGTAGAGAGAGATAATTCCAACGAGTGTTTGTAATTTTTAGGTATTGTAAGATCTTTTTAGGTTTTATATCTCAGGTTTTACAATCGTTGGGAAAAGGGAAAAGGGGGATTTTTAACTGAGTGTTGACTCCCAATCCATAACTTATTTCTTACAAAAATATTGCCCGTTACTCATGATAAATCATATTACAATCATCTATGATTTTTAGGTCAGCTTTTTGCAAACGGGCAAAATAATGGCTTGTTTGACTCGGGTAAATATCCCACCGCACGTTCACTTGAGAATTTAATGAGAGTTTGTTATTCTCTTTAAAAGCTTTGAATCAATAGGTCATTTTTAAAACAAGTGTAGAAGAAATCTTTTTCATGTAAAATTTCAAGCTATTAGAGTTGAACTAATGGAATTTTCCAAACTTGGATAACAAAAATTTTATGTTCATTTGTGATGTGTGAATAAATTTTCTTTACTTACATTTTTTATTGTTTTAATTTTTTTCCATACATAAACTCTAATATTTTCATTTTGTTGTGATCAATTTGCCTTTTTTTGTTGACGGCATGAAGGGAGAACGAAAAATCAAACTTTTAATTTAAGAAAAAAGTGTACATCTAAAATGGATATGCAAAATGAAAAAATGTAGAGAGATATATTTTAAAAGAGTGTCTGTGATTTTTAAGGATTATAAGCTCTTTTAAGTTTTTAGTTCTCAGGTTTTGCAATCGTCGGGAAAAGGGGGAGGCAGGGGATTTTTATTTGAGTGTTGACTCCCAATCCGTAAGTCATTATATACAAAAATATAGCCCGTTACACATGAAAAATAACTTTACAATCACCTATGATTTTTAGGTCAGCTTTTTGCAAACGGGCAAAATAATGGCTTTTTTGACTCGGATAAATATCCCACCGCATGTTCACTAAAGAATTTAATTAGTGTTTGTTTTTTTCTTTAAAAGCTTTGGATCCATAGGTCATTTGCATCTTTAACATGTTTCAAGCATGCATATCCACTTTTAAAACAAGTGTAGAAGAAATCTCTTTCTTGTAAAATTTCAAGCAGTTAGTGTTGAACTAGTGGAATTTCCCAAATTTAGATTTCAAAACTTTTGTGTTCATTTGTGGTGTGGGAATAAATTTTCTTTACTTACATTTTTTTATCGTTTTAAATTTTTTCCATACCTAAACTCTAAAATTTTCATTTTATGGTTATCTATTTGCCTGTTTTTTTTTACGGTATGAGAGGAGAGCGAAAACTCAAAATTTTGATTTAAGAAAAATGTGTACATCTAAAATGGAGATGCACAATGCACGGATTTAGAAAGAGAAAATTCCAAAGAGAGTCAGTAATTTTTTGGGATTGTATACTCTCTTTAGTTTTTATATCTCAGGTTATGCAATCGTCGGGAAAAGGGGGAGGCGGGGGATTTTTAACTGAGTGTTGACTCCCTATCCATAAGTCATTTCTTACAAAAATATAGCTCGTTACACATGATAAATCACTTTACAGTTATCTATGATTGTTAGGTCAGCTTTTTGCAAACGGGCAAAATAATGGCTTGTTTGACTCGGGTAAATTTCCCACCGCACGTTCACTTGAGAATTTAAGGAGCGTTTGTCATTCTCTTTAAAAGTTTTTGATGCATAGGTCATTTGCATCTTTAACATGTTTCAAGCTTGCATATCCATTTTTAAAACACGTGTAGAAGAAATCTCTTTCTTGTAAAATTCCAAGCTATTAGGATTGAACTAGTGGAATTTCCCTAACTTGGATAACAAAACTTTTGCGTTCATTTGTGGTGTGTGAATAAATTTTCTTAACTTACATTTGTTATTTTTTTTATATTTTTTTCAAACATAAACTCTAAAAGTTTAATTTTGTTGTGATATTTTTCCCTTTTTTTGTTTACGGGATGAAGGGAGAGAGAAGACTAAAAGTTTTGATTTAAGAAAAAATGGTACATTTAAAATGGAGACGCATAATGCACAAATGTAGAGAGAGGTAATTCCAAAGAGTGTCTGTAATTTTTAGGGAATTTAATCTTTTTTTAGTTTTTATATCTCAGGTTTTGCAATCGTCGGGAAAAGGGGGAGGCGGGGTATTTTTAACTGAGTGTCATTTCTTACAAAAATATAGCCCGTTACGGATGATAAATCACTTTACAATCATCCATGATTGTTAGGTAAGCTTTTTGTAAACGGGCAAAATAATGGCTTGTTTGACTTGGGTAAATATCCCACCGCACGTTCACTAAAGAATTTAATGAACGTTTGTTTTTCTCTTTAAAAACTTTGGATCCATAGGTCATTTCATCTTTAACATGTTTCAAACATGCATATCCATTTTTAAAACACGTGTAGAAGAAATCACATTCTTGTAAAATTCCTTGCAATTAGGGTTGAACTCCTGGAATTTCTCAAACTTGGAAATCCAAACTTTTGTGTTCATTTGTGGTGTGTGAATAAATTATTTATACTTACATTTGTTATTGTTTTAATTTTTTACCATACATAAACTCTAAAATTTTCATTTTGTTGTGATCTATTTGCCTTTTTTAGTTTACGGGATGAAAGGACTGTGAAAACTCAAAGTTTTGATTAAAGAAAAAAGTGTACATCTAAAATGTAGATGCACAATGCACAAATGTAGAGAGAGATAATTCCAAAGAGTGTTTGTAATTTTCAGGGATTGTAAGCTCTTTTTATTTTTTATATCTCAGGTTTTCCTATCGTCGGGAAAAGGGGGAGGCAGGTGATTTTTAACTGAGTATTGACTCCCAATCCGTAACTCATTTCTTACAAAAATATAGCCCGTTACTCATGATAAATCACATTACAATCATCTATGATTGTTAGGTCAACTTTTTGCAAACGGGCAAAATAGTGGCTTTTTTCACTCGGTTAAATCCACACGTTCACTAGAGAATTTAATGAGAGTTTGTTATTCTCTTTAAAAGCTTTGGATCAATAGGTCATTTTCATCTTTAACATGTTTCAAGCATGCATATCCATTTTTTAAACACGTGTAGAAGAAATCTCTTTCTTGTAAAATTTCAAGCTATTAGGGTTGAACTAGCGGAATTTCCGAGACTTGGATAACAAAACTTTTGTGTTCATTTGTGGTGTGTGACTAAATTTTATTTACTTAATTTTTTTATTTTTTTAAATTTTTTCCATACATAAACTCTAAAATTTTCATTCTATTGTTATCTGTATGCTTTTTTTTTTTTTTACGGTATGAAGGGAGAGCGAAAACTCAAAATTTTGATTTAAGAAAAAAGTGTACTTCTAAAATGGAGATGCACAATGCACAAATTTAGAAACAGATAATTCCAAAGAGTGTCTGTAATTTTAAGGGATTGTAAAATCTTTTCAGTTTTTATATCTCAGGTTTTGCAATCGTCAGGAAAAGGGGGAAGGGGGTGATTTTGAACTAAGCGTTGACTCCCTATCCATAAGTCATTTCTTACAAAACTATAGCCCGTTACACATGATAAATCACTTTACAATCATCAATTGATTGTTAGGTCAGTGTTTTGCAAACGGGCAAAATAATGGCTTGTTTGACTTGGGTAAATATACCACCGCACGATCACTTGAGAATTTATTGAGCGTTTGTTATTCTCTTTAAAAGATTTGGATCCAGAGATCATTTGCATCTTTAACATGTTTCAAGCTTGCCTATCAATTTTTAAAACCCGTGTAGAAGAAATCTCTTTCTTGTAAAATTCCAAGCTATTAGGGTTGAATTAGTGAAATTTCCCAAACTTGGAAAACAAAAATTTTGTGCTCATTTGTGGTGTGTGATTAAAATTTCTAAACTTACATTTTTTATTATTTTTTTTCCATACATAAACTCTAAAATTTTCATTTTGTTGTGATCTATTCGCCTTTTGTTGATCACGGGATGAAGCGAGTGCAAAAACTCAAAGCTTTGTTTAAAGAAAAAAGTGTACATCTAAAATGGAGAAGCACAATGCACAAATGTAGATTGAGATAATTCCAAAGAGTGTTTGTAATTTTTAGGGATTGTAAAATCTTTTTAGTTTTTATATCTCAAGTTTTGCAATCGTCTGGAAAAGGGGGAGGCGCGGGATTTTTAACTGAGAGTTGACTCCCAATCCGTAACTCATTTCTAACAAAAATATAGCCCGTTACTCGTGACAAATCACATTACAATCATCTCTGATTGTTTGGTCAGCTTTTTGCAAACGGGCAAAATAATGGCTTGTTTGACTCAGGTAAATATCCCACCGCACGTTCACTAGAGAATTTAATGAGAGTTTGTTATTCTCTTTAAAATCTTTAGATCAATAGGTCATTTGCATCTTTAACATATTTCAAGCATGCATTTCCATTTTAAAAATATGTGTAGACGAAATCTCTTTCTTGTAAAATTTTAAGCTATTAGGGTTGAACTAGTGGAATTTCCCAAACTTGGATAACAAAAATTGTGTTCATTTGTGGTGTGTGAATAAATTTTCTTTACTTACATTTGATATTGTTTTAATTTTTTTCCATCCATAAACTCTAATATTTTCATTTTGTTGTGATCTATTCGCCTTTTTTTGTTTACGACATGAAGGGAGAACGAAAACTCAAAGTTTTGATTTAAGAAAAAACTGTACATCTAAAATGGAGATGCACAATGCACAAATTTAGAAAGAGATAATTCGAAAGAGTGTCTGTATTTTTTAGGGAATGTAAACTCTTTTTAGTTTTTATATCTCAGGTTTTGCAATTGTCGGGAAAAAGGGGAGGCGGGGGATTTTTAACTAAGTGTTGACTCCCTATCCGTAAGTCATTTGTTACAAAAATATCGCCTGTTACACATGATAAATCACTTTACAATCATCTATGACTGTTAGGTCAGCTTTTTGCAAACGGGCAAAATAATGGCTTGTTTGACTCCGGTAAATATCCCACCGCACGTTCACTTGAGAATTTAATGAGCGTTGGTTATTCTCTTTAGAAGCTTTGGATCAATAGGTAATTTCATCTCTAACATGTTTCAACCTTGCATATCCAATTTTAAAATACATGTAGAAGAAATCTCTTTCTTGTAAAATTCCAAGCTATAAGGGTTGAACTAGTGGAATTTCCCAAACTTGGATAACAAAAATTTTGTGTTCATTTATCGTCTGTAAATAAATTTTCTTTTCTTAAATTTCTTATTGTTTTAAATTTTTTCTATACATTAACTCTAAAATTTTTATTTTGTTGTGATCTATTTGCCTTTTTTGTTTACGGGATGAAGGGAGATAGAAAACTCAAAGTTTTGATTCAAGAAAAAAGTGTACATTTAAAATGGAGACGTACAATGCACAAATGTAGAGAGAGATAATTCCAAAGGGTGTCTATAATTTTTAGGGAATTTGAGCTCTTTTTAGTTTTTATATCTCAGGTTTTGAAATCGTCAGGAAAATGGGGAGGCCGGGTATGTTTAACTGAGTGTTGACTCCCAATCCGTAAGTCATTTCTTACAAAAATATAGCCCGTTATGGCTGATAAATCACTTTACAATCATCTATGATTGTTAGGCAAGCTTTTTCTAAACGGTCAAAATAATGGCTTGGTTGACACGGGTAAATATCTCACCGCACGTTGACTTGAGAGTTTAATGAGCGTTTGTTATTCTCTTTAAAAGCTTTGGATCCATAGGTCATTTGAATCTTTAACATGTTTCAAGCATGCATATCCATTTTTAAAACAGGTGTAGAAGAAATTTCTTTCTTGTTAAATTCCTTGCAATTAGGGTGGAACTACTGGAATTTCCCATACTTGGAAAACAAAACTTTTGGGTTCATTTGTGGTGTGTGAATAAATTTTCTATACTTACATTTGTTATTGTTTTAATTTTTTCCATACATAAATGAGAAAATTTTCATTTTGTTGTGATCTACTTGCCTTTTTTTTTACGGGATGAAGGGAGAGAGAAAACTCAAAGTTTTGATTTAAAAAAAAAGTGTACATTTAAAATGGAGACACACAATGCACAAATGTAGAGAGAGATAATTCCAAAGAGTGTCTGTAATTTTTAGGGAATTTAAGCTCTTTTTAGTTTTTATATCTCAGGTTTTGCAATCATCGGGAAAAGGGGGAGACCGGGTATTTTTAACTGAGTGTTGACTCCTAATCCGTAAGTCGTTTCTTACAAAAATATAGCCCGTTATGGATGATAAATCACTTTACAATCATCTATGATTTTTTGGTAAGCTTTTTGTAAACGGGTAAAACAATGGCTTGTTTGACTCGGGTAAATATCCCACCGCACATTCACTAGGGAATTTAATGAGAGTTTATTATTCTCTTTAAAAGCAATGGATATATAGGTTATTTGAATCTTTAACATGTTTCAAACATGCATTTCCAATTTTAAGACACGTGTAGAAGAAATCTCTTTCTTGTAAAATTTCAAGCTATTAGGGTTGAACTAGTGGAATTTCCCAAACTTGGATAACAAAAATTTTGTGTTCATTTTTGGTGTGTGAATAAATTTTCTTTACTTACATTTTTTATTGTTTTAATTTTTTTCCATCCATAAACTCTAATATTTTCATTTTGTTGTGATCTATTTGCCTTTTTTTGTTTACGGCATGAAGCGAGAACGAAAACTCAAAGTTTTGATTTAAGAAAAAAGTGTACATCTAAAATGGAGATGCACAATGCACAAATGTAGAGAGATAGAATTCCAAACAGTGTCTGTGATTTTTAAGGATTGTAAGCTCTTTTCAGTTTTTAGTTTTCTGGTTTTGCGATCGTCGGGAATAGGGGGAGGCGGGGGATTTTTATTTGAGTGTTGATTCCGATTCCGTAAGTCATTTCTTAAAAAAATATAGACCGTTACGCATGAAAAATCACTTTACAATCATCTATGATTGTTAGGTCAGCTTTTTGCAAACGGGCAAAATAATGGCTTGTTTGACTCGGGTAAATATCCCACCGCACGTTCACTTCAGAACTTAATGAGCATTTTTTTTTTAAAGCTTTGCATCCATAGGTCATTTGCATCTTTAACATGTTGCAAGCATGCATATCCATTTTAAAAACACGTGTAGAAGAAATCTCTTTGTTGTAAAATTCCATGCTAATAGGGTTGAACTAGTGGAATTTCTCCAACTTGGATAACAAAACTTTTGTGTTCATTTGTGGTGGGTGTATAAATTTTATTTACTTACATTGTTTATTGTTTTAAATTTTTTCCCTGCATAAACTCTAAAATTTTCATTTTGTTGTTATCTATTTGCCTTTTTTTTTTACGGTATGCAAGGAGAGCGAAAACTAAAAATTTTGATTTAATTAAAAAGCGTACATCTAAAATGGAGATGAAAAATACACAAATTTGGAAAGAGATTATTCCAAAGAGTGTCTGTATTTTTTAGGGATTGTAAGCTCTTTTTAGATTTTATATCTCAGGTTTTGCGATCGTCGGAAAAAGGGGGAGGAAGGGGATTTTTAATTGAGTGTTGACTTCTTATGCATAAGTCATTTCTTACAAAAATATAGTCCATTACACATGGTCAATCACTTTACAATCATCTGTGATTGTTACGTCAGTTTTTTGCAAACGGGCAAAATAATGGCTTGTTTGACTCAGGTAAATATCTCACCGCACGTTCACTTGCGAATTTAATGAGCGTTTGTTATTCTCTTTAAAAGCTGAGGATCCATAGGTCATTTGCATCTTTAACATGTTTCAAGCTTGCATATCCAGTTTTGAAACACGTGTAGAAGAAATCTCTTTCTTGTAAAATTCCAAGCTATTAGAGTTGACTAGTGGAATTTCCCAAACTTGGGTAACAAAACTTTTGTGTTCATTTGTGGTTTGTGAATGAATTTTCTATAATTACATTTTTTATTGTTTAATAATTTTTTTCCATACATAAACTCTAAAATTTTCATTTTGTTTTGATCTATTTGCCTTTTTTTGTTTATGGGATGAAGGGAGAGAGAAAACTCAAAGTTTTGATTTGAGAAAAAAGTAAACATTTAAAAAGGAGACGCACAATGCAAAAATGTAGAGAGAGAAAATTCCAAAGAGTGTCTGTAATTTTTAGGGAATTTAAGCTCTTTTTAGTTTTTATATCTCAGGTTTTGCATTCGTCGGGAAAAGGGGGAGGCGGGGTATTTTTAACTGAGTGTTGACTCCAAATCCGTAAGTCATTTCTTACAACAATATAGTCCGTTACGGCTGATAAATCACTTTACAATCATCTATGATTTTTAGGTAAGCTTTTTGTAAACGGGCAAAACAATGGTTTGTTTGACTCTGGTAAATATCCCACCGCAGATTCACTGGGGAATTTAATGAGAGTTTGTTATTCTCTTCAAAAGCTTTGGATCAATAGGTCATTTGTATCTTTAAAATGTTTCAAGCATGCATTTCCATTTTTAAAACACTTGTACAAGAAATCTATTTCCTGTAAAATTTAAAATTATTAGAGTTGAACTAGTGGAATTTCCCAAACTTGGGTAACAAAAATTTTGTGCTCATTTATGCTGTGTGAAAAAATTTTCTTTACTTACATTTTCTATTGTTGCTATCTATTTGCCTTTTTTTATTTACGAGATGAAGGTAGTGCGAAAACTCAAAGTTTTGATTAAAGAAAAAAGTGAACATCTAAAATGGAGATACATAATGCACAAATGTAGAGAGACATAATTCCAAGGAGTTTTTTAAATTTTTAGGGATTGTAAGATCTTTTTAGTTTTTATATCTCAGGTTTTGCAATTTTCGGGAAAAGGGTGAGGCGGGGGCTTTAAAAATATAGCCCGTTACTCATGATAAATCACATTACAATCATCTATGATTGTTAGGTCAGCTTTTTGCAAACGGGCAAAATAATGGCTTGTTTGACTCGGGTAAATATCCCACCGCACGGTCACTAGAGAATTTAATGAGAGTTTGTTATTCTCTTTAAAAGCTTTGGATTAATAGGTCATTTGCATCTTTAACATGTTTCAAGTATGCATATCCATTTTTAAAACACGTGTAGAAGAAATCTCTTTCTTGTAAAATTTCAAACTATTAGGGTTGAACTAGTGGAATTTTCCAAACTTGGATAACAAAAATTTTGTGTTCATTTGTGGTGTGTGAATAAATTTTCTTTACTTACATTTGTTAGTGTGTTAATTTTTTTCCATACATAAACTCTAATATTTTCATTTTGTGGTTATCTATTTGCCTTTTTTTTTTACGGTATGAAGGGAGAACGAAAACTCAAAGTTTTGATTTAATAAAAAAGTGTACATCTAAAATGGAGATGCACAATGCACAAATGTAGAGAGATATATTTACAAAGTGTGTCTGTGATTTTTAAGGATTGTAAGTCTTTTCAGTTTTTAGTTCTCAGGTTTTGCAATCGTTGGGACAAGGGAGAGGCGGGGGATTTTTTTTTGAGTGTTGACTCCCAATCCCTAAGTCATTTTTTACAAAAGTATAGTCTGTTACGCATGAAAAATCACTTTCAATCATCTATGAATGTTAGGTCATCTTTTTGAAAACGGGGAAAATAAAGGCTTGTTTTACACGAGTAAATATCCCACCGCACGTTCACTTAAGAATTTGATGAGCGTTTGTTTTTTTCTATGATAGCTTTGGATCCATAGGTCGTTTTCATCTTTAACATGTTTCAAGCATGCATATCCATTTTTAAAACACGTGTAGAAGAAATCTTTCTTGTAAAATTCCAAGCTATTAGGGTTTAACTAGTGGAATTTTCCAAAGTCTGATAACAAAACTTTTATGTTCATTTGTGGTGTGTGAATAATTTTTTTACTTAAATTTTTATTGTTTTAAATTTTTTCCATACATAAACTCTAAAATTTTCATTTTTTTGTTATCTATTTTCTATATTTTTTTACTGTATGAAGGGTGAGTGAGAATTCAAAATTTTTATTTAAGAAAAAAATGTACATCTAAAATCGTAATGCACAATGCACAAATTTAGAAAGAGATAATTCCAGAGAGTGTCTGTAATTTTTAGGGATTGTGATTGTCTTTTTAGTTTTTATATCTCAGGTTTTGCAATCGTCAAGAAAAGGGGGAGGCGGGGGATTTTTAACTGAGTGTTGACTCCCTATCCATAAGTTATTTCTTACAAAAATATAGCCCGTTACACATGATAAATCACTTTAAAATTCATCTATGATTGTTAGGTCAACTTTTTGCAAACGGGCAAAATAATGGCTTGTTTGACTCGGGTAAAAATCCCCCTGCACGTTCACTTGAGAATTTATGAGCGTTTGTTATTCTCTTTAAAAGCTTTGGATCCATAGGTCATTTGCATCTTTAACATGTTTCAAGCTTGCATATCCATTTTTAAAACACGTGTAGAAGTAATCTCTTTCTTGTAAAATTCTCAGCTATTAGGGTTGAACTAGTGGAATTTCCCAAACTTGGATAACGAAACTTTTGTGTTCATTTGTGGTGAGTAAATAAATTTTCTTTAATTACATTTGTTATTGTTTTAAATTTTTTCCACACATAAACTCTAAAATTTTCATTTTGTTGTCATCTATTTGCCTTTTTTGTTTAAGGGATGAAGGGAGAGAGAAAACTCAAAATTTCGATTTAAGAAAAAACTGTACATTTAAAATGGAGATGCTCAATTCACAAATGTAGAGAGAGATAATTCCAAAGAGTGTCTATAATTTTTATGGAATTTAAGCTCTTTTTAGTTTTTATATCTCAGGTTTTGCAATCGTCGAGAAAAGGGGGAGGCAGGGTATTTTTAACTGAGTGTTAACTCCCAATCCGTAAGTCATTTCTTACAAAAAATGTAGCCCGTTACGGCTGATAAATCACTTTATAATCATCTATGATTGTTAGGTAAGTTTTTATTAAACAGGCAAAATTTTAGACTCAGGTAAATAACCCACAACACGTTCACTTGAGAATTTAATGAGCATTTGTTATTCTCTTTAAAAGCGTTGGATTCATAAGTCATTTGCATCTTTAACATGTTTCAAGAATGCATATCCATTTTTAAAACACTTGTAGAAGGAATCTCTTTCTTGTAAAATTCCTTGCAATTAGGGTTGAACAAATGGAATTTCCCAAACTTGGAAAACAAAACTTTTGTGTTCATTTTGGTGTGTGAATAAAATTTCTATTCTTACATTTGTTATTTTTTTAATTTTTTTCCAAACATAAACTGTAAAATTTTCATTTTGTTGTGATCTATTTGCCTTTTTTTGTTTACAGGATGAAGGGAGTGCAAAAACTCAAAGTTTTGATTAAAGAAAAAAAAGTACATCTAAAATGGAGATGCACAATGCACAAATGTAGAGAGAGATAATTCCAAAGAATGTTTGTAATTTTTAGAGATTCTAAGATCATTTTAGTTTTTATATCTCAAGTTTTACTATTGTCGGGAAAAGGGGAGGATTTTTAACTGAGTGTTGACTCCCAATCCATAACTCATTTCTTACAAAAATATAGCCCGTTACTCATGATAAATCGCATCACAATCATCTATGATTGTTAGGTCAGCTTTTTGCAAACGGGCAAAATAATGGTTTGTTTGACTCGGGTAAATATCCCACCGCACGTTCACTTGAGAATTTAATGAGAGTTTGTTATTCTCTTTGAAAGCTTTGGATCAATAGGTCATTTGCATCTTTAACATGTTTGAAGCAGTCACATCCATTTTTAAAACACGTGTAGAAGAAATCTCTTTCTTGTAAAATTCCATGCTATTAGGGTTGAACTAGTGGAATTTCCTAAACTTGGATAACAAAACTTTTGTGTTCATATGTGGTGTGTGAATAAATTTTCTTTACTTACATTTGTTATTGTTTTAATTTTTTTTCCATACATAAACTCTAAAATTTTCTATTTGCCTTTTTTTTTTACGGTATGAAGGGAGAGAGAAAACTCAAAATTTTGATTTAAGAAAAAAGTGTACATCAAAAATGGAGATGCACAATGCACAAATTTAGAAAGAGATAATTCAAAAGAGTGTCAGTAATTTTTAGGGATTGTAAGCTCTTTTTAGTTTTTATATCTCATGTTTTGCAATCCTTGGGAAATGGGGAGGAGGGGGATTTTTAACTGAGTGTTGACTCCCTATACCTAAGTCATTTCTTACAAAAATATAGCCCGTTACACATGAAACATCACTTTACAATCATCTATGATTGTTAGGTCAGCTTTTTGCAAACGGGTAAAATAATGGCTTGTTTGACTTGGGTAAATATCCCACCGCACGTTCACTTGAGAATTTAATGAGCGTTTGTTATTCTCTTTAAAAGCTTTTAATCTTTAACAATTTCAAGCTTGCATATCCATTTTTAAAACACGTGTAGAAGAAATCTCTTTCTTGTAAAATTTCAAGCTATTAGGGTTGAACTAGTGGAATTTCACAAACTTGGATAACAAAACTTTTGTGTTCATTTGTGGTGTGTGAAAAAATTTTCTTTACTTAAATTTTTTATTGTTTTAATTTTTTCCATACATAAACTCTAAAATTTTCATTTTATTGTGATCTATTTGCCTTTTTTGTTTACGGGATGAAGGGTGATCGAAAACTCAAAATTTTGATTTCAGAAAAAAGTGTACATTTAAAATGGTGACGCACAATGCACAAATGTAGAGAGAGATAATTTCAAAGAGTGTCTATAATTTTTAGGGAATTTAAGCTCTTTTTAGTTTTTATATCTTAGGTTTTGTAATGTAAAAGGGGGAGGCGGGGTATTTTTAACTGAGTGTTGACTCCCAATCTGTAAGTCGTTTCTTACAAAAATATAGCCCATTACTGCTGATAAATCACTTTACAATCATATATGATATTAGGTAAGCTTTTTTTAAACGGGCAAAATTTTGATTCGGGTAAATATCCCACCGCACGTTCACATGAGAATTTAAGGTGCGTTTGTTATTCTCTTTAAAAGCTTTGGATCCATAGGTGATTTGAATCTTTAACATGTTTCAAGCATACATATCCATTTTTATAACACGTGTAGAAGAAATCTCTTTCTTGTAAAATTCCTTGCAATTAGGGTTGAACTACTGGAATTTCCCAAACTTGGAAAACAAAACTTTGGAGTTCATTTTTGGTGTGTGAATAAGTTTTCTATACTTACATTTGTTATTGTATTAATTTTCTTCCATACATAAACTCTAAAATTTTCATTTTGTTGTGATCTATTTGCCTTTTTTTTGTTTACGGAATGAAGGGACTGCGAAAACTCAAAGTTTTGATTAATGAAAAAAGTGTACTTCTAAAATGAAGATGCACAATGCACAAATGTAGAGAGACATAATTCCAAAGAGTGTTTGTAATTTTTAGGGATTGTAAGATCTTTTTAGTTTTTATATCTCTGGTTTTGCAATCGTTTGGAGAAGGGGGAGGCGGGGGATTTTTAACTGAGTGTTGACTCCCAATCCGTAACTCATTTCGTACAAAAATATAGGCCGTTACTCATGATAAATCACATTACAGTCATCTATGATTGTTAGGTCAGCTTTTTGCAAACGGGCAAAAGAATGGCTTGTTTGACTCGGGTAAATATCCCACCGCACGTTCACTAGAGAATTTAATAAGAGTTTGTTATTCTCTTTAAAAGCTTTGGATCAATAGGTCATTTGAATCTTTAACATGTTTCAAGCATGCATTTCCATTTTTAAAACATGTGTAGAAGAAATCTCTTTCTTGTAAAATTTCAAGCTATTAGGGTTGAACTAGTGGAATTTCCCAAACTTGGATAAGAAAATTTTTGTGTTCATTTGTGGTGTGTGAATAAATTTTTTTTACTTACATTTTTAATTGTTTTAAATTTTTTCCATCCATATACTCTAATATTTTCATTTTGTTGTGATCTATTTGCCTTTTTTTGTTTACGGCATGAAGGGACAATGAAAACTCAAAGTTTTGATTTAAGAAAAAAGTGTACATCTAAAATGGAGATGCACAATGCACAAATGTAGAGAGATATATTTTCAAAGAGTGCCTGTGATTTTTAAGGATTGTAAGCTCTTTTCAGTTTTTAGTTTTCAGGTTTTGCAATCGTCGGGAAAAGGGGGAGGCGGGGGATTTTTATTTGAGTGTTGATTCCAATTCTGTAAGTCATTTCTTAAAAAAATATAGCCCGTTACGCATGAAAAATCACTTTACAATCATCTATCACTGTTAGGTCAGCTTTTTGCAAACTGGCAAAATAATGGCTTGTTTGACTCAAGTAAATATCCCACCGCACGTTCACTTAAGAATTTAATGAGCGTTTTTTTTTCTTTAAAAGCTTTGGATCCTTAGGTCATTTGAATCTTTAACATGTTTCAAGCATGTATATCCATTTTTAAAACACGTGTAGAAGAAATCACTTTCTTGTAAAATTCCAATCTATTAGTGGTGTGTGAATAAATTTTCTTTACTTACATTTTTTATTGTTTTAAATTTTTTCCTTACATAAACTCTAAAATTTTCATTTTTTTTTTTATCTACCTGGCTTTTTTTTTTTACGGTATGAAGGGATAGCGAAAACTAAAAATTTTTATTTAAGAAAAAAGTGTACATCTAAAATGGAGATGAAAAATACACAAATTTAGAAAGAGATTATTCCAAAGAGTGTCTGTATTTTTAGGGATTGTAAGCTTTTTTTAGTTTTTATATCTCAGGTTTTGCGATCGTAGGAAAAAGGTGGAGGCGGGGGATTTTTAACTGAGTGTTCACTTCTTATCCATAAGTCATTTCTTAAAAAAATATAGTCTGTTACACATGATCAATCACTTTACAATCATCTATGATTGTTAGGTCAGCTTTTCATAAACGGGAAAAATAATGGCTTGTTTGACTCGAGTAAATATCTCACCCACGTTCACTTGAGAATTTAATGAGCATTTTTTATTCTCTTTAAAAGCTTTGGATCCATAGGTCATTTGCATCTTTAACATGTTTCAAGCTTCCATAACCATTTTTAAAACACATGTAGAAGAAATCTCTTTCTTGTAAATTTCCAAGCTATTAAAGTTGAACTAGTGGAATTTCCCAAACTTGGATAACAAAACTTTTGTGTTCATTTGTTGTGTGTGAATGAATTTTCTTTAATTACATTTGTTATTGTTTAATAATTTTTTCGATACTTAAACTCTAAAATTTTCATTTTGTTGTGATCTACTTGCCTTTTTTTTTACGGGATGAAGGGAGAGAGAAAACTCAAAGTTTTGATTTAAAAAAAAAAGTGTACATTTAAAATGGAGACACACAATGCACAAATGTAGAGAGAGATAATTCCAAAGAGTGTCTGTAATTTTTAGGGAATTTAAGCTCTTTTTAGTTTTTATATCTCAGGTTTTGCAATCGTCGGGAAAAGGGGGAGACCGGGTATTTTTAACTGAGTGTTGAATCCTAATCCGTAAGTCGTTTCTTACAAAAATATAGCCCGTTATGGATGATAAATCACTTTACAATCATCTATGATTTTTTGGTAAGCTTTTTGTAAACGGGCAAAACAATGGCTTGTTTGACTCGGGTAAATATCCCACCGCACATTCACTAGGGAATTTAATGAGAGTTTATTATTCTCTTTAAAAGCAATGGATATATAGGTTATTTGAATCTTTAACATGTTTCAAACATGCATTTCCAATTTTAAGACACGTGTAGAAGAAATCTCTTTCTTGTAAAATTTCAAGCTATTAGGGTTGAACTAGTGGAATTTCCCAAACTTGGATAACAAAAATTTTGTGTTCATTTTTGGTGTGTGAATAAATTTTCTTTACTTACATTTTTTATTGTTTTAATTTTTTTCCATCCATAAACTCTAATATTTTCATTTTGTTGTGATCTATTTGCCTTTTTTTGTTTACGGCATGAAGCGAGAACGAAAACTCAAAGTTTTGATTTAAGAAAAAAGTGTACATCTAAAATGGAGATGAACAATGCACAAATGTAGAGAGATAGAATTCCAAACAGTGTCTGTGATTTTTAAGGATTGTAAGCTCTTTTCAGTTTTTAGTTTTCTGGTTTTGCGATCGTCGGGAATAGGGGGAGGCGGGGGATTTTTATTTGAGTGTTGATTCCGATTCCGTAAGTCATTTCTTAAAAAAATATAGACCGTTACGCATGAAAAATCACTTTACAATCATCTATGATTGTTAGGTCAGCTTTTTGCAAACGGGCAAAATAATGGCTTGTTTGACTCGGGTAAATATCCCACCGCACATTCACTTCAAAACTTAATGAGCATTTTTTTTTTAAAGCTTTGCATCCATAGGTCATTTGAATCTTTAACATGTTGCAAGCATGCATATCCATTTTAAAAACACGTGTAGAAGAAATCTCTTTGTTGTAAAATTCCAAGCTAATAGGGTTGAACTAGTGGAATTTCCCCAACTTGGATAACAAAACTTTTGTGTTCATTTGTGGTGGGTGAATAAATTTTATTTACTTACATTGTTTATTGTTTTAAATTTTTTCCCTGCATAAACTCTAAAATTTTCATTTTGTTGTTATCTATTTGCCTTTTTTTTTTACGGTATGCAAGGAGAGCGAAAACTAAAAATTTTGATTTAATTAAAAAGCGTACATCTAAAATGGAGATGAAAAATACACAAATTTGGAAAGAGATTATTCCAAAGAGTGTCTGTATTTTTTAGGGATTGTAAGCTCTTCTTAGATTTTATATCTCAGGTTTTGCGATCGTCGGAAAAAGGGGGAGGAAGGGGATTTTTAATTGAGTGTTGACTTCTTATGCATAAGTCATTTCTTACAAAAATATAGTCCATTACACATGATCAATCACTTTACAATCATCTGTGATTGTTACGTCAGTTTTTTGCAAACGGGCAAAATAATGGCTTGTTTGACTCAGGTAAATATCTCACCGCACGTTCACTTGCGAATTTAATGAGCGTTTGTTATTCTCTTTAAAAGCTGAGGATCCATAGGTCATTTGCATCTTTAACATGTTTCAAGCTTGCATATCCAGTTTTGAAACACGTGTAGAAGAAATCTCTTTCTTGTAAAATTCCAAGCTATTAGAGTTGACTAGTGGAATTTCCCAAACTTGGATAACAAAACTTTTTTGTTCATTTGTGGTTTGTGAATGAATTTTCTATAATTACATTTTTTATTGTTTAATAATTTTTTTCCATACATAAACTCTAAAATTTTCATTTTGTTTTGATCTATTTGCCTTTTTTTGTTTATGGGATGAAGGGAGAGAGAAAACTCAAAGTTTTGATTTGAGAAAAAAGTAAACATTTAAAAAGGAGACGCACAATGCACAAATGTAGAGAGAGAAAATTCCAAAGAGTGTCTGTAATTTTTAGGGAATTTAAGCTCTTTTTAGTTTTTATATCTCAGGTTTTGCATTCGTCGGGAAAAGGGGGAGGCGGGGTATTTTTAACTGAGTGTTGACTCCAAATCCGTAAGTCGTTTCTTACAACAATATAGTCCGTTACGGCTGATAAATCACTTTACAATCATCTATGATTTTTAGGTAAGCTTTTTGTAAACGGGCAAAACAATGGTTTGTTTGACTGTGGTAAATATCCCACCGCAGATTCACTGGGGAATTTAATGAGAGTTTGTTATTCTCTTCAAAAGCTTTGAATCAATAGGTCATTTGTATCTTTAAAATGTTTCAAGCATGCATTTCCATTTTTAAAACACTTGTACAAGAAATCTATTTCCTGTAAAATTTAAAATTATTAGAGTTGAACTAGTGGAATTTCCCAAACTTGGGTAACAAAAATTTTGTGCTCATTTATGCTGTGTGAAAAAATTTTCTTTACTTACATTTGCTATTGTTTTAATTTTTTTCCATACATAAACTCTAATATTATCATTTTTTTTGTGTTTTGCTTGCCTTTTGTTTGTTTACGACATGAAGGGACACGAAAACTCAAAGTTTTGATTTAAGAAAAAAGTGTACATCTAACATGGAGATGCACAATGCACCAAAGTAGAGAGATATATTTCCAAAGAGTGTCATTGATTTTTTAGGATTGTAACCTCTTTTAAGTTTTAATTCTCAGGTTTTGCAATCGTCGAGAAAGGGGGGAGGCGGGGGATTTTTATTTGAGTGTTGACTCCAATTCTGTAAGTCATTTCTTACAAAAATATAGCCTGTTACGCATGAAAAATCACTTTACAATCATCTATGATTGTTAGGTCAGCTTTTTGCAAACGGGCAAAATAATGGCTTGTTTGACTTGGGTAAATATACCACCGCATGTTCACTTGAGAATTTAATAAGCATTTGTTATTCTCTTTAAAAGCTTTGGATCCATAGGTCATTTGCATCTTTAACATGTTTCAAGCTTGCAAATTCATTTTTAAAATACTTGTAAAACAAATCTTTTTCTTGTAAAATTCCAAGCAGTTAGGGTTGAACTAGTGGAATTTCCCAAATTTGGATAACAAAACTTTTGTGTTCATTTGTGGTGTGTGAATAAATTTTCTTTACTTACATTTGTTATTGTTTTAAATTTTTTCCATACATAAACTCTAAAATTTTCATTTTGTTGTGATCTATTTGCCTTTTTTGTTTACTGGATGAAGGGAGAGAGAAAACTCAAAGTTTTGATTTAAAAAAAAAAGTGTACATTTAAAATGGAGACGTACAATGCACAAATATATAGAGAGATAATTCCAAAGAGTGTCTGTAACTTTTAGGGAATTTAACCTATTTTTAGTATTTATATCTTAGGTTTTGCAATTGTCGGGAAAAGGGGGAGGCGGGGTATTTTTATCTGAGTGTTGACTCCCAATCCGTAAGTCATTTCTTACAAAAATATAGCCCGTTACGGCTGATAAATCACTTTACAATCATCTATGATTGGTTGGTAAGCTTTTTGGAAACGGGCAAAATAATGGCTTGTTTGACTCGGGTAAATATCCCACTACATGTTCACTTGAGAATTTACTGAGCGTTTGTTATTCTCATTAAAAGCTTTGGATCCATAAGTCATTTGCATATTTAACATGTTTCAAGCATGCATCTTTCTTGTAAAATTCCTTGCTATTAGGGTTGAACTAATGGAATTTTCCAAACTTGGAAAACAAAACTTTTGTGTTCATTTGTGGTGTGTGAATAAAATTTCTATACTAACATTTGTTATTTGTTTTAATCTTTTTCTAGACATAAACTCTAAAATTTTCATTTTGTTGTGATCTATTTGCCTTATTTTGTTTACGGGATAAAGGGAGTGCGAAAACTCAAAGTTTTGAATAAAGAAAAAAGTGCACATCTGAAATAGAGATGCACAATGCACAAATGTAGAGAGAGATAATTCCAAAGAGTGTTTGTAATTTTTAGGGATTGTATGATCTTTTTAGCTTTTATATCTCAGGTTTTGCAATCATTGGGAAATGTGGGAGGCAGGGCATTTTTAACTGAGTGTTGACTCCCAATCCGTAACTCATTTCTTACAAAAATATAACTCGTTACTCATGATAAATCACATTACAATCATCTATGATTGTTAGGTCAGCTTTTTGCAAACACGCAAAATAATGGCTTGTTTGACTCGGGTAAATATCCCACCGCACGTTCACTAGAGAATTTAATGAGAGTTTGTTATTCTCTTTAAAAGCTTTGGATCAATAGGTCATTTCCATCTTTAACATGTTTCAAGAATGCATATCCATTTTTAAAACACATGTAGCAGAAATCTTTTTCTTGTAAAATTTCAAGCTATTAGGGATGAACTTGTGAAATTTCCCAAACTTGGATAGCAAAAATTTTGCGTTCATTTGTGGTGTGTGAATAAATTTTCTTTACTTACATTCTTTATTGTTTTAATTTTTTTCCATACATAAACTCTAATATTTTCATTTTGTTGTGATCTATTTGCCTTTTTTTGTTTACGGCATGAAGGGAGAACGAAAACTCAAAGTTTTGATTTAAGAAAAAAAGTGTACATGTAAAATGGAGAAGCACAATGCACAAATGTGGAGAGATATATTTCCAAAGAGTGTCTGTGATTTTTAAGGAATGTAAGCTCTTTTCAGTTTTTTTCTTCTCAGGTTTTGCAATCGACGGGAAAAAGGGGGGGGGGGGGGGGGGGGGGGGGTGGGCTTTTATTTGAGTTTTGACTCTCAATCCGTCAATCATTTCTTAAAAAAATATAGGCCGTTATGCATGAAAAATCAATTTACAATCATCAATGATTGTTAGGTCAGCTTTTTGTAAAGGGGCCAAATAATTGCTTGTTTGACTCGGGTAAATATCCCACGGCACATTCACTTAAGAATTTAATGAGCGTTTGTTTTTTTATTTAAAAGCTTTGGGTCCATAGGTCATTTGAAATTTTAACATGTTTCAAGCATGTATATCCATTTTTAAAATACGTGTAGAAGAAATCTCTTTCCTGAAAAATTCCAATCTATTAGGGTGAACTAGTGGAATTTCCCAAACTTGGATAACAAAACTTTTGTGTTCAATTGTGGTGTGTGAATAAATTTTGTTTACTTATATTTTTTATTGTTTTAAATTTTTTCCATACATAAACTCTAAAATTTTCATTTTGTTGTTATCTTTTTGCCTTTTTTTTTATAATGTTTGAAGGCAGAGCGAAAACTCAAAATTTTGATTTAAGAAAAAAGTGTACCTCTAAAATGGAGATGCACAATGCACACATTTAGACAGAGATAATTCCAAAGAGTGTCTATAATTTTTAGGGATTGTGAGCTCTTTTTAGTTTTTATATATAAGGTTTTGCAATCGTCGGGAAAAGGGGGAGGCGGGGGATTTTTAACTGTGTGTTGACTCCCTATCCATAAGTCATTTCTTACAAAAATATAGCCCGTTACACATGATAATCACTTTACAGTCATCTATTATTGTTAGGTTAGCTTTTTGCAAACGGAAAAAATAATGGTTTGTTTGACTCGGGTAAATATCTCACCGCACGTTCACTTGAGAATTTAATGAGCGTTTGTTATTCTTAATAAAAGCTTTGGATCCAGAGGTCATTTTCATCTTGAACATGTTTCAAGCTTGCATATCCATTTTTAAAACACATGTAGAAGAAATAACTTTCTTGTAAAATTCCAAGCTATTAGCGTTGAACTAGTGAAATTTTCCAAACTTGGATAACAAAAACTTTTGTGTTCATTTGTGGTGTGTGAATAAATTTTCTTTACTGACATTTGTTATTGTTTTAAATTTTTCCATACATAAACTCTTAAATTTTCATTTTAATGTACTCTATTTACCTTTTGTTTACAGGATGAAAGGAAAGAGAAAACTCATAGTTTTGATTTAAGAAAAAAGTGTACATTTAAAATGGAGACACACAATGCATAAATGTAGAGAGAGAAAATTCCAAAGAGTGTCTGTATTTTTTACGGAATTGAAGCTCTTTTCAGTTTTTATATCACAGGTTTTGTAATCGTTGGGAAAAGGGGGAGGCGGGGTAATTTTAACTGAGTGTTGACTCCAAATCGGTAAGTCATTTCTTAAAAAAATGTCGCCCGTTACGGTTGATAAATCACTTTATCATCATCTATGATTGTTTGGTAAGCTTTTTGTAAACGGGCAAAATAATGGCTTGTTTGACTCGGGTAAATATCCCATCGCACGTTCACTTGAGAATTTAATGAGCATTTGTTATTCTCTTTAAAAGCTTTGGATCCATAGGTCATTTGCATCTTTAACATGTTTCAAGCATGCATATCCATTTTTAAAACACGTGTAGAAGAAATCTCTTTCTTGTAAAATTCCTTGCAAATAGGGGTGAACTACTGGAATTTCCCAAACTTTAGAAAACAAAACTTTTGCGCTCAATTGTGGTGTGTGGTTAAAATTTTTATACTTTCATTTGTTATTGTTTTAATTTTTTTTCCATACATAAACTCTAAAATTTTCATTTTGTTGTGAACTATTTGGCTTTTTTTGTTTACGGGATGAAGGGAGTGCGAAAACTCAAAGTTTTGATTAAAGAAAAAAGTGTAGTTGTAAAATGGAGATGCACAATGCAAAAATTTAGAAAGAGATAATTCCAAAGAGTGTCTGTAATTTTTAGGGATTGTAAGTTCTTTTTAGTTTTTATATCTCAGGTTTTGCAATCGTCAGGAAAAATGGGAGGCGGGGGATTTTTAACTGAGGATAGACTCCCTATCCATAAGTCATTTCTTAAAAAAATATAGCCCGTTACACATGATAAATCACTTAACAATCATCTATGATTATTAGGTCAGCTTTTTGCAAACGAGCAAAATAATGGCTTGTTTGACTCGGGTAATTATCCCACCGCACGTTCACTTGAGAATTTAATGAGCTTTTGTTATTCTCTTTAAAAGCTTTGGATCCATAGGTCATTTGCATCTTCAACATGTTTCAAGCTTGCATATCCATTTTTAAAACACGTGTAGAAGAAATCTCTTTCTTGTAAATTTCCATGCTATTCGGGTTGAACTAGTGGAATTTCCCAAACTTGGATAATAAAGCTTTTGTCTTCATTTGTGGTGTGTGAATAAATTTTCTTTACTTACATTTGTTATTGTTTTAAATTTTTTCCATACATAAACTCTAAAATTTTCATTTTGTTGTGATCTATTTGCCTTTTTTGTTTACGGGATGAAGGGAGAGAGAAAACTCTAAGTTTTGATTTTAGAAAAAAGTGTACATTTAAAATGGAGACCCACAATACACAAATGTAGAGAGAGATAATTACAAAGAGTGTCTGTAATTTTTAGGAAATTTAAGCTCTTTATAGTTTTTATATCTCAGGTTTTGCAAACGTCAGGAAAAGGGGGAGGCGGGGTATTTTTAACTGTGTGTTGACTCCCAATCCGTAAGTCATTTCTTACAAAAATATAGCCCGTTACGCCTGATAAATCACTTTGCAATCATCTATGATTGTTAGGTAAGCTTTTGGTAAGCGGGCAAAATAATGGCTTAGTTGACTCGGATAAATATCCCATCCCACGTTCACTAGGGAATTTAATGCGTTTGTTATTCTCTTTTAAAGTTTCTGATACACATGCCATTTGCATCTTTAAGATGTTTCAAGCATGCATATCAATTTTTAAAACACATGTAGAAGAAATCTCTTTCTTGTAAAATTCCTTGCAATTAGGGTTGAACTACTAGAATTTCCCAAACTTGGAAAACAAAACTTTGGTGTTCATTTGTGGTGTGTGAATAAATTTTCTTTACTTACATTTGTTATTGTTTTAATTTTTTTCCATACATAAACTCTAAAATTTTCATTTTTTTGTGAACTATTTGCCTTCTTTCGTTTACCGGATGAAGGGAGTGCGAAAACTCAAAGTTTTGATTAAAGAAAAAAGAATACATCTAAAATGGAGATGCACACTGCACAAATGTAGAGAGAGATAATTCCAAAGAGTGGTTGTAATTTTTAGGGATTGTAAGATCTTTTTAGTTTTTATATCTCAAGTTTTGCATTCGTCGGGAAAAGGGGAGGCAGAGGATTTATAACTGAGTGTTGACTCCCAATCTGTAACTCATTTCTTACAAAAATATACCCCGTTACTCATGATAAATCACATTACAATCATCTATGATTGTTAGGTCAGGTTTTTGCAAACGGGCAAAATAATGGCTTGTTGACTTGGGTAAATATCCCACCGCACGTTCACTAGAAAATTTAATGAGAGTTTGTTATTCTCTTTAAATGCTTTGGATATATAGGTCATTTTCATCTTTAACATGTTTCAAGTATGCATATCCATTTTTAAAACACGTGTAGAAGAAATCTCTTTTCTTTGTAAAATTTCAAGCTATTAGGGTTGAACTAGTGGAATTTCCCAAACTTGGATAACAAAAATTTTGTGTTCATTTGTGGTGTGTGAATAAATTTTCTTTACTTACATTTGTTATTGTTTTATTTTTTTCCATACATAAACTCTAATATTTTCATTTTATTGTGATCTATTTGCCTTTTTTTGTTTACGGCATGAAGGGAGAACGAAAACTCAAAGTTCTAATTTAAGAAAAAATTGTACATCTAAAATGGATATGCACAATGCACAAATGTAGACAGATATATTTCCAAAGATTGTCTGTGATTTTTAAGGAATGGAAGCTCTTTTTAGTTTTTAGTTCTACGGTTTTGCAATCGTCGGGAAAAGGGAGAGGCAGGGGATTTTTAGTTGAGTGTTGACTCCCAATCCGTAAGTCATTTCTTACAAAAATATAGCCCGTTACGCATGAAAAATCATTTTACAATCATCTATGATTGTTAGGTCAGCTTTTTGCAAACGGGCAAAATAATGGCTTGTTTGACTCAGGTAAATATCCCACCGCATGTTCACTTCAGAATTTAATGAGCGTTTTTTTTTCTTTAAAATCTTTGGATCCAATGGGAATTTGTATCTTTAACATGTTTCAAGCATTCATATCCATTTTTAAAACATGTGTAATAGAAATCACTTTTTGTAAAATTCCAACGTATTATGGTTGCACTAGTGGAATTTCCCAAACTCTGAAAACAAAACTTTTGTGTTCATTTGTGGTGTGTTAATAAATTTTATTTACTTAAATTTTTAATTGATTCAAATTTTTTTCGTACATAAACTTTAAAATTTTCATTTTGTTGATATCTATTTGCCTTTTTTTTTTTTTACGGTATGAAGGGAGAGCGAAAACTCAACATTTTAATTTAAGAAAAAAGTGTACATCTAAAATGGAGATGCACAATGCAAATTTTTTCAAAGACATAATTTCAAAGAGTGTCTACAATTTTTAGGAATTGTAAGCTCCTTTTAGTTTTTATATCTCATGCTTTGCAAACGTCGGGAAAAGTGGGAGGCGGGGGATTTTTAACTTAGTGTTGACTCCCTATCCATCAGTCATTTCTTACAAAAATATAGCCCGTTACACATGATAAATCACTTTACAATCATCTATGATTGTTAGGTTAGCTTTTTGAAAACGGGTAAAATAATCGCTTGGTTGACTCAGGTAAATATACCACCGCACGTTCACTTAAGAATTTAATGAGCGTTTGTTTTTTTCTTTAAAAGCTTTAGATCCATAGCTCATTTGCATCTCAAACATGTTTGAAGCATGCATATCCATTTTTAAAGCACGTGTAGAAGAAATCTCTTTCTTGTAAAATTCCAAGCTATGAGGGTAGAACTAGTGGAATTTCCCAAACTTGGATAACAAAACTTTTGTGTTCATTTGTGGTGTGTGAATAAATTTTCTTTACTTAAATTTTTTATTGTTTTAAATTTTTTTCCATACATAAACTCTAAAATTTTCATTTTGTTGTTATCTATTTGCCTTTTTTTTTTTTACGGTAAGAAGGGTGAGCAAAAACTCACAATTATCATTTAAGAAAAAAGTGTACATGTAAAATGGAGATGCACAATGCACAAATTTAGAAAGAGATGATTCCAAAGAGTGTCTGTAATTTTAAGGGATTTTAAGCTCTTTTTAGTTTTTATATCTCAGGTTTTGCAATCGTTGGGAAATGGGGGAGGCGGGGGATTTTTAACTGTGTTGACTCCCTATCCATAAGTCATTTCTTACAAAAATATAGCCCGTTACACATTATAAATCACTTTACAATCATCTATGATTGTTAGGTCACCTTTTTGCAAACGGGCAACATAATAGCTTGTTTGACTCGGGTAAATATCCCACCGCACATTCACTAGAGAATTTTATGAGCGTTTGTTATTCTCTTTAAAAGCTTTGGATCCATAGCTCATTTGCATCTTTAACATATTTCAAGCATGCATATCCATTTTTAGAACACATGTAGAAGAAATCTCTTTCTTGTAAAATTTCAAGCTATTAGGGTTGAACTAGTGGAATTTCCCAAACTTCGATAACAAAATTTTTGTGTTCATTTGTGGTGTGTGAATAAATTTTCTTTATTTACATTTGTTATTTTTTTAATTTTTTCCATACATAAACTCCAAAATTTTCATTGTGTTGTGATCTATTAGTCTTTTTTGTATACGGGATGAAGGGAGAGAGAAAACTCAAAGTTTTAATTTAAGAAAAAAGTGTACATTTAAAATGGAGATGCACAATGCACAAATGTTGAGATTGATAATTCCAAAGAGTGTCTGCAATTTTTAGGGAATTTAAGCTCTTTTTAGTTTTTATATCTCATGTTTTCCAATTGTCAGGAAAAGGGGGTGGCGGGGTATTTTTAACTGAGGGTTGACTCCCAATCCGTAAGTCGTTTCTTACAAAAATATAGTCTGTTTTGGGAGATAAATCACTTTACAATAATCTATGATTGTTATGTAAGCTTTTTGTAAACGGGCAAAATAATGGCTTGTTTGACACGAGTAAATATCCCACCGCACATTCACTTGGGAATTTAATGAGCGTTTGTTATTCTCTTTAAAAGCTTTGGATCCATAGTCATTTGCATCTTTAACATGTTTCATGCATGCATAACCATTTTTAGAACACGTGTATAAGAAGTCTCTTTCTTGTAAAATTCCTTGCAATTAGGGTTGAACTACTGGAATTTCCCAAACTTGGAAAACAAAACTTTTGTGTTCATTTGTGGTGTGTGAATAAATTTTCTACACTTACATTTGTTATTGTTTTAATTTTTTTCCATACATAAACTCTAAAATTTTCATTTTGTTGTGATCCATTTGCCTTTTTTTCTTTACGGGATGAAGGGAGGGCGAAAACTCAAAGTTTTGATTAAAGAAAAAAGTGTACATCTAAAATGGAGATGCACAATGTACAAATGTAGAGAGAGATAATTCCAAAGAGTGTTTGTAATTTTTAGGGATTGTAAGATCTTTTTAGTTTTTATATCTCAGGTTTTGCAATTGTCGGGAAAAGGGGAAGGCAGGGGATTCTTAACTGAGTGTTGACTCCCAATCCGTAACTCATTTCTTACAAAAATATAGCCCGTTACTCATGATAAATCACATTACAATCATCTATGATTGTTAGGTCAGCTTTTTGCAACCGGGTAAAATAATGGCTTATTTGACCCGGGTAAATATCCCATCGCCCGTTCACTGGAGAATTGCGTGAGAGTTTGTTATTCTCTTTAAATGTTTTCGATCAATAGGTCATTTGCATATTTAACATGTTTGAAGCATGCATATCCATTTTTAAAACACGTGTACAAGAAATCACATTCTTGTAAAATTTCAAGAGATTAGGGTTGAACTAGTGGAATTTCCCTAACTTGGATAACAAAAATTTTGTGTTCATTTTTGTTTACGGCATGAAGGGAAAACGAAAACTCAAAGTTTTGATTTAAGAAAAAAGTGTAAATCTAAAATGGAGATGCACAATGCACAAATGTGGAGATATATATTTCCAAAGAGTGTCTGTGATTGTTAAGGATTGCAAGCTCTTTCAATTTTTAGTTCTCAAGTTATGCAATTGTCGAGAAAAAGGGGAGGTGGGGGGATTTTTATTTGAGTGTTGACTCCCAATCTGTAAGTCATTTCTAACAAAAACATAGCCCGTTACGCATGAAAAATCACATTACAATCATCTATGATTGTTAGTCAGCTTTTTGCAAACGGGCAAAATAATGGCTTGTTTGACTCGGGTAAATATCCCACCGTACATTCACTTATGAATTTAATGAGCGTTTAATTTTTTCTTTAAAAGCTTTGGATCCATAAGTCATTTGCATCTTTAACATGTTTCAAGCATGCATATCCATATTTAAAACACGTGTAGAAGAAATTTCTTTCTTGTAAAATTTCAAGCTATTAGGGTCTAACTAGTGGAATTTCCCAAACTTGGATAACAAAACTTTTGTGTTCATTTATGCTGTGTGAATAAATTTTTCTTACTTACATTTTTTATTGTTTTCAATTTTTTCCATACATAAACTCAAAAATTTTCATTTTTTAGTGATCTATTTGCCTTTTTTTGTTTACGACATGAAGGGAGAACGAAAACTCAAAGTTTTGATTTAAGAAATAAGTGTACATATAAAATGGAGATTCACAATGCACAAATGTAGAGAGATATATTTTCAAAGAGTGTCTGTGATTTTTAAGGATTGTAAGCTCTTTTAAGTTTTTAGTTCTCAGGTTTTGCAATCGTCTGGAAAAGGGGGAGGCGGGGGATTCTTATTTGAGTGTTGACACCCAATCCTTAAGTCATTTCTTACAAAAATATAGCCTGTTACGCATGAAAAATCACTTTACAATCATCTATGATTGTTCGGTCAGCTTTTTGAAAACGGGCAAAATAATGGCTTGTTTGACACGGGTAAATATCCCACCGCACGTTCACTTAAGAATTTAATGAGCATTTTTTTTTCTTCAAAAGCTTTTGATCCATAGGTCATTTGCATCTTTAACATGTTTCAAGCATGCATATCCATTTTTAAAGCACATATAGAAGAAAACTCTTTCTTGTAAAATTGCATGCTATTAGGGTTGAACGAGTGGAATTTCCCAAACTTGGATAACAAAACTTTTGCATTCATTTGTGGTGTGTGAATTAATTTTCTTTACTTACATTTTCTATTGTTTTAAATTTTTTCCGAACATAAACTCTAAAATTTTCATTTTGTTGTTATTTATTTGCCTTTTTTTATTTTTACGGTATGAATGGAAAGCGAAAACTCAAAGTTTCGATTTAAGAAAAAAGTGTACATAAAAAATGGAGATGCACATTGCACTTATTTAGAAAGAGATAATTCCAAAGAGTTTCTGTAATTTTTAGGGATTGTAAGCTCTTTTTAGTTTTTAAATCTCAGGTTTTGCAATCGTCGGGAAAAGGGGGAGGCGCGGGATTTTTAACTGAGTGTTGACTCCCTATGCATAAGTCATTTCTTACAAAAATATAGCCCGTTACACATGATAAATCACATTACATTCATCTATGATTGTTACGTCAGCTTTTTGCAAACGGGCAAAATAATGGCTTGTTTGACTTGGGTAAATATCTCACCGCACGTTCACCTAAGAATTTATGAGCGTTTGTTTTTTTGTTTAAAAGCTTTGGATCCATAGGTCATTTGCATCATTAACATGTTTCAAACATGCATATCAATTTTTAAAACACGTGTAGAAGAAATCTCTTCCTTCTAAAATTCCAAGCTATTAGGGTTGAACTTCTGGAATTTGCCAAACTTGGATAACAAAGCTTTGTGTTCATTTGTTTGGTGTGTGAATAAATTTTCTTTACTTACATTTTCTATTTTTTAAAATTTTTTCCATACATAAACTCTAAAATTTTCATTTTATTGTGATCTATTTGCCTTTTTTGTTTACGGGATAATGGGAGAGAGAAAACTCAATGTTTTGATTTAAGAAAAAAGTGTTCATCTAAAATGGAGATGCACAATGCACAAATGTAGAGAGAGATAATTTCAAAGAGTGCCTGTAAATTTTAGGGAATTTAAGCTCTTTTTAGTTTTTATAACTCAGGTTATGCAATCGTTGGGAAAAGGGGGAGGTGGGGGGATTTTTATTTGAATGTTGACACCCAATCCGTAAGTCATTTCTTGCAAAAATATAGCCCGTTACGCATGAAAAATCACCTTACAATCATCTATGATTGTTAGGTCAGCTTTTTGCAAACGGACAAAATAATGGCTTGTATGACACGAGTAAATATCCCACCGCACGTTCACCTGAGAATTTAATGAGCGTTTTTTTTTTCTTTAAAAGCTTTGGATCCATAGGTCATTTGCATCTTTAACATGTTTCAAACTTGCATATCCATTTTTAAAACACGTGTAGAAGAAATCTCTTTCTTGTAAAATTCCAAGCTATTAGGGTTGAACTAGTGGAATTTCCCAAACTTGGATAACAAAACTTTTCTGTTCATTTGTGGTGTGTGAATAAATTTTCTTTACTTACATTTTTTATTCTTTTAAACATTTTCCATACATAAACTCTAAAAATTTCATTTTGTTGTGATCTATTTGCCTTTTTTGTTTACGGGATGAAGGGAGAGAGAAAACTCAAAGTTTTGATTTAAGAAAAAAGTGTACAATTATAATGGAGACGCAGAATGCACAAATGTGGAGAGAGATAATTTCAAAGAGAGTCTGTAATTTTTAGGGAATTTAAGCTCTTTTTAGTTTTTATATCTCAGGTTTTGCAATCGTCGAGAAAAGGGGAGGCGCGGTATTTTTAACTGAGTGTTGACTCCCAATCCGTGAGTCGTTTCTTACAAAAATATAGCCCATTGCGGCTGATAAATCACTTTACAATCATCTATGATTGTTAGGAAAGCTTTTCGTAAACGAGTAAAATAATGGCATGTTTGACTCGGGTAAATATCCCACCGCACGTTCACTTGAGAATTTAATGAGCGTTTCTTATTCGCTTTAAAAGCTTTGGATCCATAGGTGATTTGCATCTTTAACATGTTTCAAGCATGCATATCTATTTTTAAAACACGTGTAGAAGAAATCTCTTTATAGTAAAATTCCTTTCAATTAGGGTTGAACTACTGGAATTTCGTAAACTTGGAAAACAAAACTTTTGTGTTCATTTGTGGTGTGTGAATAAATTTTCTATACTTACATTTGTTATTATTTTAATTTTTTTCCATACATTAACTCTAAAATTTTATTTTCCTGTGATCTGTTTGCCTTTTTTTGTTGACGGGATGAATGGAGTGCGAAAACTCAAAGTTTTGATTAAAGAAAAAGAGTACATCTAAAATTGAGATGGACAATGCACAAATGTAGAGAGAGATAATTCGAAAGAGTGTTTGTAATTTTTCGGGATTGCAAGATCTTTTTAGTTTTTATATCTCAGGTTTTGCAATCGTCGGGATAAAGGGGAGGCGGGGAATTTTTAACTAAGTGTTGACTCCCAATCCATAACTCATTTCTTACAAAAATATAGCTTGTTACTCATGATAATTCACATTACAATCATCTATGATTGTTAGGTTAGCTTTTTGCAAATGGGCAAAATAATGGCTTGTATGACTCGGGTAAATATCCCACCGCACGGTCACTAGAGAATTTACTGAGAGTTTGATATTATAATTAAAAGCTTTGGATCAATAGGTCATTTTCATCTTTAAAATGTTTCAGGCATGCATATCCATTTTTAAAGCACGTGTAGAAGAAATCTCTTTCTTGTAAAATTTCAAGCTATTAGGGTTGAACTAGTGGAATTTCCCAAACTAGGATAACAAAAATTTTGTGTTCATTTGTGGTGTATCAATAAATTTTATTTACTTACATTTTTTATTGTTTTAATTTTTTTCCATTCATAAACTCTTATATTTTCATTTTGTTGTGATCTATTGTGATCTATTTGCCTTTTTTTGTTTTTGGCATGAAGGGAGAACGAAAACTCAAAGTTTTGATTTAAGAAAAAAATGTACATCTAAAATAGAGATGCACAATGCACAAATTTAGAGAGATATGTTTCCAAAGAGTGTCTGTGATTTTTAAGGATTGTAAGCTCTTTTTAGATTTTAGTTTGCAGGTTTTACAATTGTCGGGAAAAGGGGGAGGCGGGGTATTTTTAACTGAATGTTGACTCCCAATCCTTAAGTCGTTTCTTACAAAAAAATATAACCCTTTTACGGCTGATAAATCACTTTACAATCATCTATGATTGTTAGGTATGCTTTTTATAAACGAGCAAAATAATGGCTAGTTTGACTCGGGTAAATATCTCACCGCACGTTCACTTGAGAATTTAGTGAGCGTTTGTTATTCTCTTTAAAAGCTTTGGATACATAGGTCATTTGCATCTTTAACATGTTTCAAGCATGCATATCCATTTTTAAAACACGTGTAGAAGAAATCTTTATCATGTAAAATTCCTTGCAATTAGGGTTGACCTACAGGAATTTCCCAAACTTGGAAAAAAAAACTTTTGCGTTCATTTGTGGCGTGTGAATAAATTTTCTGTACTTACATTTGTCATTGTTTTAATTTTTTTCCATACATAAACTCTAAAATTTTCATTTTGTTGTGATCTATTTGCCTTTTTTTGTTTATAGGATGAAGGGAGTACGAAAACTCAAAATTTTGATTAAAGAAAAATGTGTACATCTAAAATGGAGATGCACAATGCACAAATGTTGAGAGAGATAATTCCAAAGAGTTTTTGTAATTTGTAGGGACTGGAAGATCTTTTTAGTTTTTATATCTCAGGTTTTGCAATCATCGGGAAAACGGGGAGACGCGGGATTTTTAACTGTGTGTTGACTCCCAATCCGTAACTCATTTCTTACAAAAATATAGCCCGTTACTCATGATAAATCACAATACAATCATCTATGGTTGTTAGGTCAGCTTTTTGCAAACGGGCAAAATAATGGCTTGTTTGACTCGGGTAAATATCCCACCGCACGTTCACTCGAGAATTTAATCAGATTTTGTTATTCTCTTTAAAAGCTTTGGATCAATAGGGAATTTGCATCTTTAACATGTTTCAACCATGCATATCCATTTTTAAAACACGGGTAGAAGAAATCACTTTCTTGTAAAATTTCAAGCAATTAGGGTTGATCTAGTGGAATTTCCCAAACTTGGATAACAAAAATTTTGTGTTCCATTGTTGTGTGTGAATAAATTTTCTTTACTTACATTTGTTATTGTTTTAATTTTTTTCCATACATAAACTCTAATATTTTCATTTTGTTGTGATCTATATTTGCCTTTTTTTATTTACGGCATGAAGGGAGAACGAAAACTCAAAGTTTTGATTTAAGAAAAAGTGTACATCTCAAATGGAGATGCACAATGAACAAATTTAGAAAGATATATTTCCATAGTGTGTCTGAGATTTTTAAGGATTATAAGCTCTTTTCAGTTTTTAGTTCTCAGGTTTTGCAATCGTCGAGAAAAGGGGGAGGCGGGAAATTTTTATTTGAGTGTTGACTCCCAATCTATAAGTCACTTCTAACAAAACTATAGCCCGTTACACATGTAAATCACTTTACAACCATCAATGATTGTTAGGTCAACTTTTTGCAAACAGGCAAAATAAGTGTTTGACTCGGGTAAATATCCCACCGCACTTTCACTAGAGAATTTAATGAGAGTTTTTTATTATCTTTAAAAGCTTTGGATGAATAGGTCATTTGCATCTTTAACATGTTTCAACCATGCATATCCATTTTTAAAACATGTGTAGAAGAAATCTCTTTCTTGTAAAATTCCAAGCTATTAGGGTTGAACTAGTGGAATTTCCCAAACTTGGATAAAAAAACTTTTGTGTTCATTTGTGGTGTGTGAATAAATTTTCTTGACTTACATTTGTTGTTGTTTTAATTTTTCTCCATACATAAACTGTAATATTTTCATTTTGCTGTGATCTATTTGTCTTTTTTTTGTTTAGTGCATGAAGGGAGAACGAAAACTCCATGTTTTCAATTAAGAAAAAAAATTTCATCTAAAATAGAGATGCACAATGCACAAATGTAGAGAGATATATATTTCCAAAGAGTGTCCATGATTTTTAAGGATTGTAAGCTCTTTTCAGTTTTTAGTTCTCAGGTTTTGCTATCGTCGGGAAAAGAGGGAGGCGGGGGATTTTTATTTGAGTGTTGTCTCCCAATCCGTAAGTCATTTCAAACAAAAATATAACCCGTTATGCATTAAAAATTACTTTACAATCATCTATGATTGTTAGGTCAACTTTTTGCAAACGGGCAAAATAATGGCTTGTTTAACTCGGGTAAATATCCCACCGCACGTTCACTTAAGAATTTAATGAGCGTTTATTTTTTTCTTTAAAAGCTTGGGATCCTTAGGTCATTTGCATCTTTAACACGTTTCAAGCATGCATATCCATTTTTAAAACACGTGTAGAAGAAATCTCTTTCTTGTAAAATTCCAAGCTATTAGGGTTGAACTAGTGGAATTTCCCAAACTTGGATAACAAGACTTTTGTGTTCATTTGTGGTGTGTGAATAAATTTTATTAACTTAAATTTTTATTGTTTTAAATTTTTTCCATACATAAACTCTAAAATTTTTATTTTGTTGTTATCTATTTGCCTTTTTTTTTGTCGGTGTGAAGGGAGAGCGAAAACTCAAAATTTTGATTTAAGAAAAAAGTATTCATCTAAAATGGAGATGCACAATGCACAAATTTAGAAAGAGATAATTCCAACGAGTGTCTGTAATTTTGAGGTATTGTAAGCTCTTGCTAGTTTTTATATCACAGGTTTTGATGTCGTCGGGAAAAAGGGGAGGCGGGGGATTTTTAACTCAGTGTTGACTCCCTATCTATAAGTCATATCTTACAAAAATATAGCCCGTTACACATGATAAATCACTTTACAATCATCTATGATAATTAGGTCAACTTTTTGCAAACGGGCAAAATAATGGCTTCTTTGACTCGGGCAAATATCCCACCGCACGTTCACTTGTGAATTTAATGAGCATTTGTTATTCACTTTAAAAGCTTTGGATCCATAGGTCATTTGCATCCTTAACATGTTTCAAGATTGCATATCCATTTTTAAAACACGTGTAGAAGAAATCTCTTTCTTGTAAAATTTCAAGCTATTAGGATTGAACTAGTGGAAGTTCCCAAACTCGGATTAAAAATTTTTTTTGTTCATTTGTGGTGTGTGAATAAATATTCTTTACTTACATTTGTTATTGTTTTAATTTTTTTTCCATACATAAACTCTAATATTTTCAATTTGCTGTGATCTACTTGCGAGTTTTTGTTTACGGCATGAAGAGAGAACGAAAACTCAAAGTTTTGATAGAAGAAAAAAGTGTTCATCTAAAATGGAGATGCACATTGCACAAACGTAGAGAGATATATTTCCAATGAGTGTCTGAGATTTTTAAGGATTATAAGGTCTTTTCAGTTTTTAGTTCTCAGGTTTTGCAATCGTCGGGAAAAATGGGAGGCGGGGGATTTTTATTTGAGTGTTGACTCCCAATCTGTAAGTCATTTCTTAAAAAACTATAGCCCGTTACACATGAATAATCACATTACATGATTGTTAGGTCAGCTTTTTGCAAACGGGCAAAATTATGACTTGTTTAACTCGGGTAAATATCCCACCGCACGTTCACTAGAGAATTTAGTGAGAGTTTGTTATTCTCTTTAAAAGCTTTGGATCAATAGGTCATTTGCATCTTTAACATGTTTCAAACTTGCATATCCATTTTTAAAACACGTGTAGAAGAAATCTCTTTCTTATAAAATTCCAAGCTATTAGGGTTGAACTAGTGGAATTTCCCAAACTTGGATAACAAAACTTTTGTGTTCATTTGTGGTGTGTGAATAAATTTTCTTTACTTACTTTTGTTGTTGTTTTAATTTTTTTCC
Source organism: Aristolochia californica (assembly GCF_029961685.1). Lineage (NCBI taxonomy): Eukaryota > Viridiplantae > Streptophyta > Magnoliopsida > Piperales > Aristolochiaceae > Aristolochia > Aristolochia californica. The sequence continues at coordinate 13,990,841 of NW_027181793.1, forward strand.
ATACATAAACTCTAATATTTTCATTTTGTTGTGATTTATTTGTCTTTTTTTGTTTAAGGCATGAAGGGAGAACGAAAACTCCATGTGTTGATTTAAGGTAAAAGTGTACATCTAAAATGGAGATGCACAATGCAAAAATGTAGAGAGATATATTTCAAAAGAGTGTCTTTGATTTTTAAGGATTGTAAGCTCTTTTCAGTTTATAGTTCTCAGGTTTTGCAATCTTTGAGAAAAGGGGGAGGCGGGGGATTTTTATTTGAGTGTTGACTCCCAATCCGTAAGTCATTTCTTACAAAAATATAGCCCGTTATGCATGAGTAATCACTTTACAATAATCTATGATTGTAAGGTTAGCTTTTTCCAAAAAGGCAAAATAATGGCTTGTTGGACTCGGGTAAATATCCCACCGCACGTTCACTTAAGAATTTAATGTGCATTTGTTTTTTTGTTTAAATGCTTTGGATCCATAAGTCATTTGCATATTTAACATGTTTCAATCATGCATATCCATTTTTAAAACACGTGTAGAAGAAATCTCTTGCCTTTTAAATTCCAAGCAATTAGGGTTGAACTAGTGGAATTTCCCAAACTCGGATAACAAAACTTTTGTGTTCATTTGTTGTGTGTGAATAAATTTTATTTACTTACATTTTTTTTTGTTTTACATTTTTTCCATACAGAAACTCTAAAATTTTCTTTTTGTTGTTATCTATTTACCTTCTTTTTTTTTTTACGATACGAAGGCAGAGCGAAAACTCAAATTTTTTATTTAAGAAAAAAGTGTACATTAAAAATGGAGATGCACAATGCAAAAATTTTGAAAGAAATAATTCCAAAGAGTGCCTATAATTTTTAAGGATTGAAAGCTCTTTTTAGTTTTTATATCTCAGGTTTTGCAATCGTCGGGAAAAGGGGGAGGCGGGGGATATTTAACTGAGTGCTCACTCCCTATCCATAAGTCATTTCTTACAAAAATATAACTCGTTAGACTTGATAAATCACTTTACAATCATCTATTGCTGTTAGGTTAGCTTTTTGCAAATGGGAAAAATAATGGCTTGTTTGACTCCGGTAAATATCCCACCGCACGTTCACTTAAGAATTTAATGAGCGTTTGTTTTTTTCTTTAAAAGCTTTGGATCCATAGGTCATTTGCATCTTTAACATGTTTCAAGCATGCATATCCATTTTTAAAACATGTGTAGAAGAAATCTCTTTCTTGTAAAATTCCAAGCTATTAGGGTTGAACTAGTGGAATTTCCCAAACTTGGATATCAAAAATTTTGTGTTCATTTGTGGTGTGTGAATAAATTTATTTACTTAAATTTTTTAATGTTTGAAATTTTTTCCATACATAAACTCTAAAATATTCATTTTGTTGTTATCTATTTGCGTTTTTTTTCTCGGTATGAAGGGAGAGCGAAAACTCAAAATTTTGATTTAAGAAAAAAGTGTTCATCTAAAATGGAGATGCACAATGCACAAATTTAAAAAGAGAGAATTCCAAAGAATGTCTGTAATTTTTAGGGATTGTAAGCTCTTTTTAGTTTTTACATCTCAGGTTTTGCAATCTTCAGGAAAAGGGGGAGGCGGGGGATTTTTAACTGAGTGTTGACTCCCTATCCTTAAGTCATTTCTTACAAAAATATAGCCCGTTACACATGATAAATCACTTTACAATCATCTACAATTTTTAGATCAGGTTTTTGCAAACGGGCAAAATAATGGCTTGTTTGACTTGGGTAAATATCCCACCACACGTTTACTTGTGAATTTAATGAGCGTTTGTTATTCTCTTTAAAAGCTTTGGATCCATAGGTCATTTGCATCTTTAACATGTTTCAAGCTTGCATATCCATTTTTAAAACATGTGTAGAAGAAATCTCTTTCTTGTAAAATTCCAAGCTATTAGGGTTGAACTAGTGGAATTTCCCAAACTTGGATAACAAAACTTTTGTGTTCATTTGTGGTGTGTGAATAAATTTTCTTTACATACATTTGTTATTGTTTTAATTTTTTCCATACATAAACTCTAAAATTTTCATTTTGTTGTGATCTATTTGCCTTTTTTGTTTAGGGGATGAAGGGAGATGGAAAACTCCAAGTTTTGATTTAAGAAAAAAGTGTACATTTAAAATGGAGACGCACAATGCACAAATGTAGAGATAGATAATTCCTAAGAATGTCTGTAATTTTTAGGGAATTTAAGCTCTCTTTAGTTTTTATATCTCAGGTTTAGAAATTGTCGGGAAAAGGGGGAGGCGGGGTAGTTTTAACTGAGTGTTGACTCCCAATCCTTAAGTCGTTTCTTTCAAAATTATAGCTCGTTACGGCTGGTAAATCACTTTACAATCATCTATGATTGTTAGGTAAGCTTTTTGTAAGCGGGCAAAATAATGGCTTGTTTCACTTGTGTAAATATCCCACTGCACATTCCCTTGAGAATTTAATGAGCGTTTTTTATTCTCTCTAAAATCTTTGGATCCATAGGTCATTTGCATCTTTAACATGTTTCAAGCATGCATATCCATTTTTAAAACACGTGTAGAACAAATCTCTTTCTTGTAAAATTCCTTGCAATTAGGGTTGAACTACTGGAAGTTCAAAAACTTGGAAAACAAAACTTTTGTGTTCATTTGTGGTGTGTGAATAAATTTTATATACTTACATTTTTTATTGTTTTAATTTTTTCCATACTTAAACTCTAAAATTTTCATTTTGTTGTGATTTGTTAGCCTTTTTTTGTTTACTGGATGAAGGGAGTGCGAAAACTCAAAGTTTTGATTAAAGAAAAAGTGTACATAAAAAATGGAGTTGCACAATGCACAAATGTAGATAGAGATAATTCCAAAGAGTGTTTGTAATTTTTAGGGATTGTAAGATCTTTTTATTTTTTATATCTCAGGTTTTGCAATCGTCGGGAAAAGAGGGAGGCCGGGGATTTTTAACTGAGTGTTGACTCCCAATGCGTAACTCATTTCTTAGAAAAATATAGGCCGTTACTCATGATAAATCACATTACAATCATCTATGATTGTTAGGTCAGCTTTTTGCAAACGGGAAAAATAATGGCTTGTTTGACTCGGGTAAATATCCCACTGCACGTTCACTAGAGAATTTAATGAGAGTGATGTTTCAGGCATGCATATCCATTTTTAAAACACATGTAGAAGAAATCTCTTTCTTGTAAAATTTCAAGCTATTAGGATTGAACTAGTGGAATTTCCCAAACTTGGATAACAAAAATTTGTTGTTCATTTGTGGTGTATGAATAAATTTTCTTTACTTACATTTGTTATTGTTTTATTTTTTTTCTATATATAAACTCTTATATTTTCATTTTGTTGTGATCTATTTGCCTTTTTTTGTTTACGACATGAAGGGAGAATGAAAACTCAAAGTTTTTATTAAAGAAAAAAGTGTACATCTAAAATGGAGATGCACAATGCACAAATTTAGAGAAATATATTTCCAAAGAGTGTCTGTGATTTTTAAGGATTGTAAGCTCTTTTCAGTTTTTAGTTTGAAGGTTTTGCAATCGTCTGGAATAGGGGGAGGCGGGGTATTTTTACCTGAGTGTTGTCTCCCAATCCTTAAGTCGTTTCTTACAAAAATATAGTCCTTTACGGCTGACAAATCACTATACGATTATGATTGTTAGGTAAGCTTTTTGTAAACGAGCAAAATAATGGCTAGTTTGACACGGGTAAATATCTCACCGCACGTTCACTTGAGAATTTAATGAGCGTTTGTTATTCTTTTTAAAAGCTATGGATCCATTGGTCATTTGCATTTTTAACATGTTTCAAGCATGCATATCCATTTTTAAAACACGTGTAGAAGAAATCTTTTTCTTGTAAAATTCCTTGGAATTAAGGTTGAACTATTGGAATTTCCCAAACTTGGAAAAAAAAATTGTGGCGTGTGAATAAATTTTCTATACTTACATTTGTTATTGTTTTAATTTTTTTCCATACATAAACTCTAAAATCTTCACTTTGTTGTGATCTATTTGCCTTTTTTTGTTTACAGGATGAAGGGAGTACGAAAACTCAAAGTTTTGGTTAAAGAAAAATGTGTACATCTAAAATTGAGATGCACAATGCTAAAATGGAGAGAGAGATAATTCCAAAGATTGTTTGCAATTTTTAGGGATTGTAAGATCTTTCTAGTTTTTATATCTCAGGTTTTGAAATCATCGGGAAAAGGGGGAGACAGGGGATTTTTAACTGAGTGTTGACTCCCAATCCGTAACTCATTTCTTACAAAAATATAGCCCTTTACTCATGATAAATCACATTACAATCATCTATGATTGTTAGGTCAGCTTTTTGCAAACGGGCAAAATAATGGCTTGTTTGACTTCGGTAAATATCCCACCGCACGTTCTCTAGAGAATTTAATCAGATTTTGTTATTCTCATTAAAAGCTTTGGATGAACAGGGCATTTGCATCTTTAACATGTTTCAAGCATGCATATCCATTTTTAAACCACGGGTAGAAGAAATCTCTTTCTTGTAAAATTTCAAGCTATTAGGGTTGAACTAGTAGAATTTCCCAAACTTGGATAACAAAAATTTTGTGTTCCATTGTGGTGTGTGAATAAATTTTATTTTCTTACATTTTTTATTGTTTTAATTTTTTCCATAAATAGACTCTAATATTTTCATTTTGTTGTGATCTATTTGCCTTTTTTTGTTTACGGCATGAAGGGGGAACGAAAACTCAAAGTTTTGATTTAAGAAAAAAGTGTTCATCTAAAATGGAGATGCACAATGCACAAATGTAGAGAGATATATTTCCAAAGTGTGTCTGAGATTTTTAAGGATTATAAGCTCTTTTCAGTTTTTAGTTCTCAAGTTTTGCAATCGTCGGGAAAAGGAGGAGGCAGGGGATTTTTATTTGAGTGTTGACTCCCAATCCGTAAGTCATTTCTTACAAAATTATAGCCCATTACACATGATAAATCACATTACAATCATCTATGATGGTTTGGTCAGCTTTTTGCAAACGGGCAAAATAATGACTTGTTTGACTCGGGTAAATATCCCACCGCTCATTCACTAGAGAATTTAATGAGATTTTGTTATTATCTTTAAAAGCTTTGGATCAATAGGTAATTTGCATCTTTAACATGTTTCAAGCTTGCATATCCATTTTTAAAGCACATGTAGAAGAAATCTCTTTCATGTAAAATTCCAAGCTATTAGGGTTGAACTAATGGAATTTCCCAAATTTGGATAATAAAACTTTTGTTTTCATTTGTGGTGTGTGAATAAATTTTCTTTACTTACATTCATTGTTGTTTTAATTTTTTTCCATACATAAACTCTAATATTTTCATTTTGTTGTGATCTATTTGTCTTTTTTTGTTTCTAGCATGAAGGGAGAACGAAAACTCCAAGTTTTGAATTAAGAAAAAAGTGTAAATCTAAAATGGAGATGCACAATGCACAAATGTAGAGAGATATATTTCCAAAAGTGTGTCCGTGATTTTTAAGGATTGTAACCTCCTTTCTATTTTTAGTTCTCAGGTTTTGCTATCATCAGGAGAAGGGGGAGGCGAGGGATTTTTATTTGAGTGTTGACTCCCAATCCGTAAGTCATTTCTTAAAAAAATATAGCCCGTTATGCATGAAAAATCACTTTACAATCATCTATGATTGTTAGGTCAGCTTTTTCCAAACGGGCAAAATAATGGCTTGTTTGACTCGGGTAAATATCCCACCGCACGTTCACTTTAAAAGCTATTAGGGTTGAACTTGTGGAATTTCCCAAACTTGGATAACAAAACTTTTGTGTTCATTTGTGGTGTTTGAAAAAAATTTCTTTACTTACATTTTTTCCATACATAAACTCTAAAATTTTCTTTTTTTTGTTATCTTTTTGCCTTATTTTTTTTACGGTATGAAGGGAGAGCGAAAACTCAAAATTTTGATTTAAAAAAAAAAGTGTACATCTAAAATGGAGATCCACAATGCACAAATTTAGAAAGAGATAATTCCAAAGACTGTCTGTAATTTTTAGGGATTGTAAGCTCTTTTTAGTTTTTATATCTCAGGTTTCGCAATTGTCGGGAAAAGGGGGAGGCGGGGATTTTTAACTTAGTGTTGACTCCCAATCCGTAACTCATTTCTTAAAAAATATAGCCCGTTACTCATGATAAATCACATTACAATCATCTATGATTGTTAGGTCAGGTTTTTGCAACGGGCAAAATAATGGCTTGTTTGACTCGGGTAAATTTCCCACTGCACGTTCACTAGAGAATTTAATGAGAGTTTGTTATTCTCTTTAAAAGCTTTGGATCCACAAGTCATTTGCTTCTTTAACATGTTTCAAGCTTGCATATCCATTTTTAAAACACGTGTAGAAGAAATCTCCTTCTAGTAAAATTCCAAGCTATTAGGGTTGTTGAACAAGTGGAATTTCCCAAACTTGTATAACAAAAATTTTGTGTTCATTTGTGGAGTGTGAGTAAATTTTATTTACTTAAATTTTTTTTGTTTTAAATTTTTTCCATACATAAACTCTAAAAGTTTCATTTTGTTGTTATCAATTTGCCTTTTTTTTTTCGGTATAAAGGGAGAGCGAAAACTTAAAATTTTGATTTAGGAAAAAAGTGTTCATCTAAAATGGAGATGCACAATGCACAAATTTGGAAAGAACTAATTCCAAAAGTGTCTATAATTTTGAGGGATTGTAAGCTATTTTTAGTTTTTATATCTTAGGTTTTGCAATCGTCGGAAAAAGGGGGAGGCGGGGGATTCTTAACAGAGTGTTGACTCCCAATCCGTAAGTCATTTATTACAAAAATATAGCCCGTTATACATAATAAATCACTTTACAATCATCTATGATTGTTAGTTCAGCTTTTTGCAAACGGGCAAAATAATGGCTTGTTTGACTCGGGTAAATATCCTACTGCACGTTCACTTGTGAATTTAATGAGTGTTTGTTATTCTCTTTAAAAGATTTGGATCCAAAGGTCATTTGCATCTTTAACATGTTTCGAGCTTGCATATCCATTTTTAAAACACATGTAGAAGAAATCTCTTTGTTGTAAAATTCCTAGATATTAGGGTTGAACTAGTGGAATTTCCCAAACTTGGATAACAAAACTTCTGTGTTCATTTGTGGTGTGTGAATAAATTTTCTATACTTACATTTGTTATTGTTTTAAATTTTTTCCATACATAAACTCTAAAATTTTCATTTTGTTGTGATCTATTTGCCTTTTTTTGTTCACGGGATGAAGGGAGTGCAAAAACTCAAAGTTTTGATTTAAGAAAAAAGTGTACATAAAAAATGGAGATGCACAATGCACAAATGTAGAGAGAGATAATTCCAAAGAGTGTTTGTAATTTTTAGGGATTGTAAGATCTTTTTAATTTTTATATCTCAGGTTTTGCAAACATCGGGAAAAGGGGGAGGCGGGGAGTTTTTAATTGAGTGTTGACTCCCAATCCGTAAGTCATTTCTTACAAAAATATAGCCCGTTATGGCTGATAAATCACATTACAATCATCTATGATTGTTAGGTAAGCTTTTTGTAAACGGGCAAAATAATGGCTTGTTTGACTCGGGTAAATATCCCACCGCACGTTCACTTGATAATTTAATGACCGTTTGTTATTCTCTTTCAAAGCTTTGGATCCATAGGTCATTTGCATCTTTAACATGTTCCAAGCATGCATATCCATTTTTAAAACACGTGTAGAAGAAATCTCTTTCTTGTAAAATTCTTTTCAATTAGGGTTGAACTACTGGAATTTCCCAAACTTGGAAAACAAAACTTTTGTGTTCATTTGTGGTGTGTGAATAAATTTTCTATCCTTACATTTGTCATTGTTTTAATTTTTTTCCATACATCAACTCTAAAATTTTCATTTTGTTGGGATCTATTTGCTTTTTTTTGTTGACGGGATGAAGGGAGTGCGAAAACTCAAAGTTTTGATTAAAGAAAAAAGTGTACATCTAAAATGGAGATGCACAATGCAGAAATGTAGAGAGAGATAATTCCAAAGAGTGTTTGTAATTTTTAGGGATTGTAAGATCTTTTTAGTTTTTATATCTCAGGTTTTGCAATCGTTTGGAAAAGGGGGAGGCGGGGGATATTTAACTGAGTGTTGACTCCCAATCATTAACTCATTTCCTAAAAAAATATAGCCCGTTACTCATGATATATCACATTACAATCATCTATGATTGGTAGGTCAACTCTTTGCAAATGGTCAAAATAATGGCTTGTTTGACTCGGGTAAATATCCCACCGCACATTCACTAGAGAATTTAATGAGAATTAGATATTCTCTTTAAAATGCTTTGGATCAATAGGTCATTTTCATCTTTAACATGTTTCAGGCATGCATATCCAGTTTTAAAACATGTGTAGAAGAAATCTCTTTCTTGTAAAATTTCAAGCAATTAGGGTTGATCTAGTGGAATTTCCCAAACTTGGATAACAAAAATTTTGTGTTCATTTGTGGTGTGTGAATAAATCTTTTTTACTTAAATTTGTTATTGTTTTAATTTTTTTCCATACATAAACTCTAATATTTTCATTTTATTGTGATCTATTTGCCTTTTTTTGTTTACGGCATGAAGGTAGAACGAAAACTTAAAGTTTTGATTTAAGAAAAAAGTGTACATCTAAAATGGAGATGCACAATGCACAATGTAGAGAGATATATTTCCAAAGAGTGTCTGCGATTTTTAAGGATTGTAAGCGCTTTTCAGTTTTTAGTTCGTAGGTTTTGCAATCGTCGGGAAAAGGGGGATGCGGGGTATTTTTAACTAAGTGTTGACTCCAAATCCGTAAGTCATTTCTTTTAAAAATATAGCCCATTACGGCTGATAAATCACTTTACAATCATCTATGATTGTTAGGTAAGCTTTTCTAAACGGGCAAAATAATTGCTAGTTTGACTTGGGATCCATAGGTCATTTGCATCTTTAACATGTTTCAAGCATGCATATGCAATTTTAAAATACGTGCAGAAGAAATCTTTTTCTTGTAAAATTCCTTGCAATTAGGATTGAACTACAGGAATTTCCCAAACTTGGAAAAAAAACTTTTGTGTTCATTTGTGGAGTGTGAATAAATTTTCTGTACTTACATTTGTTATTTTTTTAATTTTTTTCCATACATAAACTCTAAAATTTTCATTATGTTGTGATCTATTTTTCTTTTTTTGTTTATGAGATGAAGGGACTGCAAAAACTCAAAGTTTTGAATAAATAAAAAAGTGTACATCTAAAATGGAGATGCACATTGCACAAATGTAGAGAGAGATAATTCCAAAGAGTGTTTGTAATTTTTAGGGATTGTTAAATCTTTTTAGTTTTTATATCTTAGGTTTAGCAATCGTCGGGAAAAGGGGGAGGCGGGGGATTTTCAACTGAATGTTGATTCCCAATCCGTAACTCATTTCTTTAAAAAATATAGCCCATTACTCATGATAAATCACTTTAAAATATAGCACAAATGTAGAGAGATATATTTCCAAAGAGTGTCTGAGATTTTTAAGGATTGTAAGCTCTTTTCTGTTTTTAGTTCTCAGGTTTTGCAATCGTCGGGAAAAGGGGGAGGCGGGGAATTTTATTTGAGTGTTGACTCCCAATTCGTAAGTCATTTATTACAAAAATATAGCTCTTTACACATGATAGATCACATTACAATCATCTATGATTGTTAGGTCAGCTTTTTCCAAACGGGCAAAATAATGACTTGTTTGACTCAGGTAAATATCCCACCGCACGTTCACTAGAGAATTTATTGAGAGTTTGTTATTCTCTTTAAAAGCATTGGATCAATAGGCCATTTGCATCTTTAACATGTTTCAAGCTTGCATATCCATTTTTAAAACACGTGTAGAATAAATCTCTTTCTTGTAATATTTTGAAGCTATAAAAATACAAGCTGAGATATAAAAACTAAAAAGAGCTTAAATTCCCTAAAAATTACAGATAGACTTTGGAATTATCTCTCTCTACATTTGTGCATTGTGCGTCTCCATTTTAAATGTACACTTTTTTCTTAAATCAAAACTTTGAGTTTTCTCTTTCCCTTCATTCCGTAAACAAAAACAGGCAAATAGATCACAACAAAATGAAAATTTTAGAGTTTATATATGGAAAAAATTTAAAACAATAACAAATGTATGTAAAGAAAATTTATTCACACACCAAAAATGAACACAAAATTTTTGTTATCCAAGTTTGGGAAATTCCACTAGTTCAACCTTAATAGCTTTGAATTTTACAAGAAAGAGATTTCTTCTACATGTGTTTTAAAAATGGATATGCAAGCTTGAAACATGTTAAAGAAGCAAATGACCTATGGATCCAAAGCTTTTAAAAAGAATAACATGCGCTCATTAAATTCTCAAGTGAACGTGCGGTGGGATATTTACCCGAGTCAAACAAGCCATTATTTTGCCCGTATGCAAAAAGCTCACCTAACAATCATAGATGAATTGTAAAGTAATTTATCATGTGTAACGGGCTATATTTTTGTAAGAAATGACTTATGGATAGGGAGTCAACACTCAGTTAAAAATCCCCCGCCTCCCCCTTTTCCCGACGATTGCAAAACCTTAGATATAAAAACTAAAAAGAGTTTACAATCCCTAAAAATTACAGACACTCTTTGGAATTATCTCTTTCTAAATTTGTGCATTGTGCATCTCCATTTTAGACGTACACTTTTTTCTTAAATCAAAATTTTGAGTTTTCGCTCTCCCTTCATAACGTAAAAAAAAAAAGGCAAATAGGTAACAACAAAATGAAAATTTTAGAGTTTATGCATGGAAAAAATTTAAAAAAATAAAATATGCTAGTAAAGAAAATTTATTCACAAACCGCAAATGAACACAAAAGTTTTGTTATCCAAGTTTGGGAAATTCCACTAGTTTAAACCCTAATAGCTTGGAATTTTACAAGAAAGAGATTTCTTCTACACGTGTTTTAAAAATGGATATGCATGCTTGAAACATGTTAAAGATGCAAATGACCTATGGATCCAAAGCTTTTAAAGAGAATAACAAACGCTCATAAAATGTTTAAGTGAACGTGCGGTGGGATATTTACCCGAGACAAACATGCCATTATTTTGCCCGTTTGCAAAAAGTTGACCTAACAATCATAGATGATTGTAAAGTGAATTTTCATTCGTAACGGTCTATATTTTTGTAAGAAATGACTTACGGATTGGGAGTCAATACTCAATTAAAAATCCCCCGCCTTCCCCTTTTCCTGACGATTGCAGAACCTGAGAACTAAAAACTAAAAAGAGCTTAGAATCCTTAAAAATCACAGACACTCTTTGGAATTATATCTCTCTACATTTGTAAATTGTGCATCTCCATTTTAGATGTACACTTTTTTCTTAAATCAAAACTTTGAGTTTTCGGTCTCCCTTCATGCAGTAAACAAAAAAAGGTAAATAGATCATAAAAAAATGAAACTTTTAGAGTTTATGTATGGAAGAAAATTAAAACAATAACAAATGTAAGTAATGAAAATTTATTCACACACCACAAATGAACACAAATTTTTTATTATCCAAGTTTGGGAAATTCCATTAGTTCAACCCTAATAGCTTGAAATTTTACAAGAAAGAGATTTCTTGTACACGTGTTTTAAAAATGGTTATGCATGCTTGAAACATGTTAAAGATGCAAATGAACTATGGATCCAAACCTTTTAAAGAGAATAACAAACTCTCATTAAATTCTCTTTTGAACGTGCGGTGATTTACCCAAGTCAAACAAGCCATTATTTTGCTCGTTTGCAAAAAGATGACATAACAATCATAGATGATTGTAAAGTGATTTTTCTTTCGTAACGGGCTATATTTTTGTAAGAATTGACATACGGATTGGGAGTCAACACTCAATTAAAAATCCCCCGCCTCCCCCTTTTCCTGACGATTGCAAAACCTGAGAACTAAAAACTGAAAAGAGCTTACAATCCTTAAAAATCACAGACACTCTTTGGATATCTCTCTACATTTGTGCATTGTGCATCTCCATTTTAGATGTACACTTTTTTCTTAAATCAAAACTTTGAGTTTTCGTTCTCCCTTCATGCCGCAAACAAAAAAAGGTAAATAGATCACAACAAAATGAAACTTTTAGAGTTTATGTATGGAAAAAAATTAAAACAATAACAAATGGAAGTAATGAAAATTATTCACACACTACAAATGAATACAAAATTTTTGTTATCCAAGTTTGGGAAATTCAACTTGTTCAACCCTAATAGCTTGAAATTTTACAAGAAAGAGATTTCTTCTGCATGTGTTTTAAAAATGGATATGCATCCTTGAAACATGTTAAAAATGCAAATGACCTTTGGATCCAAAGCTTTTAAAGAAAATAACAAACTCTCATTAAATTCTCTAGTGAACGTGCAGTGGGATATTTACCCGAGTCAAACAAGCCATTATTTTGCCCGTTTGCAAAAAGTTGACCTAACAATCATAGATGATTGTAATGTGATTTATCATGAGTAACGGGCTATATTTTTGTAAGAAATGACTTATGGATAGGGAGTCAACACTCAATTAAAAATCCCCCGCCTCCCCCTTTTCCTGACGATTGCAAAACCTGAGAACTAAAAAATGAAAAGAGCTTACAATCCTTAAAAATCACAGACACTCTTTGGATATCTCTCTACATTTGTGCATTGTGCATCTCCATTTTAGATGTACACTTTTTTCTTAAATCAAAACTTTGAGTTTTTGCTCTCCCTTCATCCAATAAACAAAAAAAGGCAATTAGATCACTACAAAATGAAAGTTTTAGAGTTTATGTATGGAAAAAAATTAAAAGAATAACAAATGTGAGTATAGAATATTTATTCACACACCACAAATGAACAGAAAAGTTTTGTTTTCCAAGTTTGGGAAATTCCAGTAGTTCAACCCTAATTGCAAGGAATTTTACAAGAAAGAGATTTCTTCTACACTTGTTTTAAAAATGGATATGCATGCTTGAAATATGTTAAAGTTGCAAATGACCTATGGATCCAAAGCTTCTAAAGAGAATACCAAACGCTCATTAAATTCTCAAGTGAACGTGCGGTGGGATATTTACCCGAGTCAAACAAGCCATTGTTTTGCCCGTTTACAAAAAGCATACCTAACAATCACAGATGATTGTAAAGTGATTTATCATCCGTAACGGGCTATATTTTTGTAAGAAATGACTTACGGATTGGGAGTCAACACTCAGTTAAAAATACCCCGCCTCCCCCTTTTCCCGACGATTGCAAAACCTGAGATATAAAAACTAAAAAGAGCTTAAATTCCCTAAAAATTACAAACACTCTTTGGAATTATCTCTCTCTACATTTGTGCATTGTGTGTCTTCATTTTAAATGTACACATTTTTCTTAAATCAAAACTTTGAGTTTTCTCTCTCCCTTCATCCAGTAAACAAAAATAGGCAAAGAGTCACAACAAAATGAAAATTTTAGAGTTTATGTAAGGAAAATATTTTAAAAAATAAAAAATGTAAGTAAAGAAAATATTTTCACACACCAAAAATGAACACAAATTTTTGCTATCCAAGTTTGGGAACTTCCACAAGTTCAACCCTAATAGCTTGGAATTTTACAAGAAAGAGATTTCTTCTACATGTGTTTTAAAAATAGATATGCAAGCTTGAAACATGTTAAAGATGCAAATGACCTATGGATCCAAAGCTTTTAAAGATAATAACATACGCTCATTAAATTCTCAAGTGAACGTGTGGTGGGATATTTACCCGAGTCAAACAAGCCATTATTTTGCCCGTTTGCAAAAAGTTGACCTAACAATCATAGATGAATTGTAAAGTGATTTATCATGTGTAACGGGCTATATTTTTGTAAGAAATGACTTATGGATAGGTAGTCAACACTCAGTTAAAAATCCCCCGTCTCACCCTTTTCCCGACGATTGCAAAACCTGAGATATAAAAACTAAAAGAGCTTACAATCCCAAAAAATTACAGACACTCTTTGGAATTATGTCTTTCTAAATTTTTGCATCTCCATTTTAGATGTACACTTTTTTCTTAAATCAAAATTTTGAGTTTTCCCTCTCCCTTCATACCGTAAAAAAAAAAGGCACATAGATAACAACAAAATGAAAATTTTTGAGTTTATGTATGGAAAAAATTTTGAAAAATACAAAATGTAAGTAAATAAAATTTATTCACAAACCACAAATGAACACAAAAGTTTTGTTATCCATGTTTGGGAAATTCCACTAGTTAATAGCTTGGAATTTTACAAGAAAGAAATTTCTTCTTCACGTGTTTTAAAAATGGATATGCATGCTTGAAACATGTTAAGGATGCAAATGACCTATGGATCCAAAGCTTTTAAAGAGAATAACAAACGCTCATTAAATTTTGAAGTGAACGTGCGGTGGGATATTTACCCGAGTCAAACAAGCGATTATTTTGCCCGTTTGCAAATAGCTGGCCTAACAATCATAGATGATTATAAAGTGATTTTTCATTCGTAACAGGCTATATTTTTGTAAGAAATTACTTACGAATTGGGAGTCAACACTCAATTAAAAATCCCCCGCCTCCCCCTTTTCCTGATGATTGCAAAACCTGAGATATAAAAACTAAAAAGATATAACAATCCCTAAAAATTACAAACTCTCTTTGGAATTATCTCTCTCTACATTTGTGCATTATTCATCTCCATTTTAGATGTAAACTTTTTTCTTAAATCAAAACTTTGAGTTTTCGCTCTCCATTCATCCCTTAAACAACAAAAGGCAAATTGATCACTAAAAAATGAAAATTTTAGAGTTTATGTATGGAAAAATATTAAAGGAATAACAAATGTGAGTATAGAAAATTTATTCACTCACCACAAATG
>NW_027181793.1:14010726-14023226 GCF_029961685.1 Aristolochia californica
CAACGGTGACAAGGGACTGGGAACTCGGTCCGAGGAGGGCAGTAGGCACCTGGGAGCAAAACAAACACGAAAGGGGACGAGGGAGGGGCACGGGTACCCCAAAATTGGCACCAAGCAGCAGAGCTCGCCGGCAAAGGAGATCAACAAAATCCACGCACACAAGAGGTTTCCCCAAAATGTCAATGAAACGGCATGTGCACCCACCTTGTCTCTACCAACAAACATGACCGCAGAGACAGACAAGGACGCAACACACCTACCAGGCGAAGAGGGGCATACGCGCACACGAGACACCAAAAACGGGGATACCCTACCTAGGCGGGCGCAAAAACCCGATCGGCAAGGTGATTTCGCCAAAGTGTATGTACCATCACACAAGGGCAACATGCAAGCGACTGGCCTGCTGGCTTGCGGAAAGGGCCAGCAACGCACACGAGGGCGCGCGGGTGCTTGGACAGGCGACCACGTGCCCAAGCTTGGCAAGGCGCCCGTGCCCCTGTTAGGTTCTTCCCTTGCCATGGATCGAGTCACCCTTCTTTCCTCTCTTCCCTCCATGGATGATCTTGACGTTGGAAGAGAATTCTTGTTTCTTGAACGAGTAATGGTGGAACTCAATTAGAACGAAGGAGCTTTGGAGGAAGCTCAACCTTGGACCTCGAAGGGAGAATCTGACCTAGGCCTCTGAGGAAGAATCTGACCTGTAAATTATAATTTTCTCAACAGTTGCCACTCTTTTCCTTCACGTCCCCCTAAATAGGGTTGAGGACGAAAATACAAAGATGACCCATAGGTCAAGTGGTTCACGCCACATTACACTGAACCAACCCAAAGTAAACCAAACCAAATAAAGTAAACCAAACCGAATTGAAATTACATGAAAAGTAAATTGACATAATTTAATTCCTATGCCTATGGATAACTCGTGATGCTCTGGAGTCCATAACATCACCCCCCCCCCCCCCCTGGAGAAAGAGCTTGTCCTCAAGCTCAAAGTATGGGTAGAGGCTTCGAAACACCGCTAATGGCTCCCATGTCGTGTCACTGGGGTCAGCATCTGCCCATCGGACTAAGATCTCCCAATCACCCTAAATACGGTGAGTTTGTAATACTTGTGCCGGGGTAGAAAGTACACATCCCTCATGGAGTGGGGGCAACGGGGTGTGCATCAAAGGCGAATCAGCTTGGAAGGCCTTTAATTGTGAGACATGAAAGACGTTGTGAATTCTGGCCTCTGGAGGAAGCTGCAATCTGTAGGCCACTGTCCCAATGCGGTCCATCACCTGAAAGGGACCATAATATTTTGGAGAGAGCTTGTGACGTTTGGAGGCTGTCAATGACAGCTGCATGTAGTGTTGGAGACGCAACCGAACATAATCTCCAGGAGAAAAGAAGACTTCCCGGTGCTTCTTGTCATAATATTTTTTCATAGAGTGTTGTGCCTGTTGTAGATGAGTGCGCACCTCAGTGATGAATGTGTCTCTTTCAGCTAATGCTTGGTCCAAAGTGGCGACTTTAGAGGCCCCTGGTTCATAGGCTAAAAGACGGGGAGGTTCTCTAGCATATACCACCTTGAATGGGGTTGTGCCGAGTGCGCTGTGGTAGGAGGTGTTGTAACAGAACTCAGCCCAGGCAAGCCACTTAACCCACCTCTTAGGTGAGTCCCCCACGAAACAGCGGAGATACATTTCAATGGTTCTATTGACGATCACTGTCTGACCATTAGTCTGCGGATGGTAGGCTGAAGAAAAGGCTAACGTTGTGCCCTGTAACTTGAAGAGTTCTTTCCAGAAGGTACTTGTAAAGATTGCATCCCTATCATTGGTAATTGAATTAGGCATCCCATGTAAGCGGACAATGTGTTATGGTCCTGGGTTAAGTACCTATGTCTTCCGCTCCTAACAGGCCGGTCTTTTGGGTAGTATTGGCTAGGTGCTTAACATTTGGTATCAGAGCGGGCTCCCACGTCGCGAGTTCGAGTCCCGGGGCGCGCAAAGGCTGGATTAAAATTACTGGTAGGTTTGGAAGGGGCGACCTAGCGGAGGGGGCGACCTGGAGAACTGCGAAGGGGCACTAGGAGTAGGCCGCCGCTAGAGTAGGCCACCGGGTTGGGCCAGTGTCGTTACGCCGCCATGGTCGTCGGCTCGCGAAGGTGGGATGTGATGTTATGGTCCTGGGTTAAGTACCTATGTCTTCCGCTCATAACAGGCCGGTCTTTTGGGTAGTATTGACTAGGTGCTTAACACAATGTTATCCATAAAAAGTTGAGTGACCTGAGTTGCAAAGTCAGGATGTGCCAGAGGAATGAAATGCCCATATTTAGATAAACGATCCACCACTACAAAGATAACAGATTTACCAGACGAAGAGGGAAGTCCATCTATGAAGTCCATAGAAATATCATACCAAACCTGTGATGGAAGCTGAAGAGGTTGGAGCAACCCCGCTGGACTTACTGCTTCAGCTTTATTCCGTTGACAAGTCTGACAAGCCGCCACATAATCAGCTATACTGCACTTCATGCCCCTCCAATAAAATTCCCTACTGATCCGAAAATATGTTTTCTGTCGGCCCTCATGTGTACTGTCATGGAAGGACTCTAAAATGTTGTTAATCAGAGGGGATGTGTGGTGTAGAAAAATTCTGTTTTGGTAGAGGATGAGATTGTCCTGAACCCTCCAATGTGGTGCCGCTGTCCCCTGCCGGATGTCCTGGCATAAGGAGATAATATCCGGGTATTGTTGTGCCTCTTCCCGTATAGAATCCAACAAGAGAGCTCTGGCTGACTGATGGCGTTTAATTGCGGCTTTGGAACGTCCCGGTGAGATAAGGCATCAACCCCTACATTCAAACTTCCTGGTTTATACTCGACAGAAAAGTCAAACCCCATAAGCTTACTTAACCAATGATGTTGTGGTGAAGTAGTGAGACGCTGCTCAAGAAGATACTTGAGGTTGCAATGATCAGTGCGAATCAAAAAAGAACGTCCCCATAGATAAGGGCGCCAATGCTGTATAGCTTTCGCCAATCCGATCAATTCCCTCTCATAAGCTACCAACTTGTGGTGGTGTTGGCCTAGTTGACGGCTAAAATAAGCAATCGGGTGGCCTTGTTGGTGCAACACTGCGCCAATACCGCCCCCCGAAGCATCACATTCCACTACAAAGGACTCCTCAAAGTCGGGGAGTTGCAAAACTGGGGCTGATGATAAGGCGTCTTTCAATTGCTGAAAGGAATGAGCTGCTTTCTCTAACCAGGTAAAAGCATTTTTCTTGAGGAGATTGTTGACCGGAGCTGCAAGCTGGCCATAGCTACGAATAAATTTTCTATAATATCCAGCTAGGCCCAAAAATCCTCTTAAGGTTGTAATAGATGTAGGAATAGGCCAATCTGTGACCACTTGTATCTTACTCTGGTCTACCTTCACCCCCGATGCTAAAATAACGTGGCCCAAATATGCCACTTCGGATGTGACCATAGAACATTTTGACCGACTTAAAACCAAATGATGTGAACGTATAAGAGAAAATACCTGGTGAAGGTGCTGAAGATGTTCTTCCCAGCTGTTGCTATAGACCAAAATATCGTCGAAAAATACCAATACATATTTTCTCAAGAGAGAGGAAAATACCTCATTCATGAGGGCCTGGAAGGTGGAAGGAGCATTTGACTGACCAAATGGCATTACGAGGAATTCAAAATGGCCGCGATGCGTGCGGAACGCTGTTTTCTCCACATCTGATGGATGAACTCGGATTTGATGATAGCCAGATTTCAAATCGAGTTTAGTAAAAATAGTAGCTCCATGTAGCTCGTCTAACAGATCGTCCACCACTGGAATAGGAAATTTATCTTTAATCGTATGGGCATTGAGTTGCCGGTAATCCACACAGAACCTCCATGACTTATCATGCTTGCAGACTAGTAATACCGGTGAAGAAAAAGGAGACCTGCTGGGCTGAATAATACCCTATGCTAACATCTGCTGGCACTACCTTTCAATCTCATCCTTCTGTAAGTGACGGTAACGATACGGACGCACCACTACCGGCTTGGTACCCGTTTTCAAACGGATACGGTGATCACAATGCCTAAGTGGCGGTAAGGTAGTAGGGTCCTGAAAGATATCTTCAAATTCTGTAAGTGAGATAACTTACATGTGTTTGTGGACTGTACCTGGGCAACCTGTAGTGCGCAGGTGAGTGGTGCTTGTGTGCCATGCAATATAATCTGTTGTTGGTCCTCTATAAAAGACATGGGCAGAGCTTGGAAATCCCATAGTATTGGTCCCAACAATTGTAGCCATTTAATTCCTAGCACCAAATCGAATCCTGATAGTGGAATCACCAGAAAATCTGCAACAAATGCATATCCCTCAATATCAAAGTGTGTGGCTGGTGATATGCCTACACTAGTAATTTTAGCCCCATTGGCTACTGATACAGAAAGACCAGTCTGTTGTTGTACTACTAACCCAAGTTGTTCTGCCGCTTGCTGACTGATGAAATTATGTGTACTACCCGAGTCAACTAAAGCCAGTAACCGTAAATGATGTAATTGGGCTTTAACCTGCATTGTGCTTGCACTGCGTAGACCAATCATAGCATGAAGGGAAATCTCTGGACCTTCTTGGTCAGTTTCCACAATTTCCTCCTCTGGTGGTATTTCTTCTCCATCCTCCCACAGACATATACTGAATAATCTTTTGCAGTGGTGTCCAATGACATACTGTTCATCATAGTTAAAACAGAGGCCCTTGGCCTTTCTCTAGTCCATTTCCTGTCTAGTAAGTTTTTTGAAGTAAGGAGCAGGTGGAGCCGAATTAGAGATGTCTGGGCGTGGGGCTGCACTGTCTCTAAATATTGGAGGTCCAGAGGAAGGGTTTGGCGCTGAGGCATTTTGCCTCCCTGGCCAAGATGGTTTTCTGACCAGTGACTCCTTTAGAACACGCTACTTGTGCTCAATTGCCCTGGCTAAATTCATAGAGTGGTCTAAATTTGCAGGAGCATGTAATTCAACTTCTAAATGCAGAGCTTCTGTCAAACCAGCAGAAAAAATAAGAACATACTATGTGTGGCTAACAAACTAGTTTGCTCGGGCTAACCTTTCCTTAAAGGTCTTTTGGTACACCTCTAGTGTTCCAGTTTGTTTGTAATTGATTAATTCTCCCAATGGATTGCTACTAGCTGGAGGACCAAATCTCATCATGCAAGACTGTCTAAAAGTTGCCCAATCCTAAACCATGTGGTCATTTCGGAATTGGTGGTACCATAGAAGCGCTTCATTGAGCATGTGGTAGGCGGCCAAATACACTTTCTCATCTGCAGTTGTTTTTTTATGGTAAAAGAACTTATCACACTTGGCTAACCAAATCAAAGGGTCCTTAGACCCATCTTACGTAGGAAAGTCAAGTTTTAAATACCTAGGCACAGTGTTTGGTCCTTGAATGGCAGGCCCCAGATGGGGATGGTGTTGACGCATTGGTGGTTGTGGGGGAGGTGGTGGGTGGAATGGATGGTGGTCGGCCGGTGGAAAGTAGGAAGCTGGTGGTTGGGCTCGTGTATCATGGTCCTCTTGTCGTTGGAGGAGAGCTTGGATGGCAGCATCCATTGATTTTATTGTCACACGGAAATCAGAGGTTGTTTGACGCACCTCTTCCAGGGCATGAGCCTGGTTATCTGTCCTCTGCCTAGTATCTTCCACTAACTGTCTCAAATCGTCAGGGGAAGAGGAATCCCCAAGGTTGGACCTGTCTGATACCAAGATGTTAGGTTCTTCCCTTGCCATGGATCAAGTCACCCTTCTTTCCTCTCTTCTCTCCATGGATGATCTTGATGTTGGAAGAGAATTCTTGTTTCTTGAACGAGTAATGGTGGAACTCAATTAGAACGAAGGAGCTTTGGAGGAAGCTCAACCTTGGACCTCAAAGGGAGAATCCGACCTAGACCTCTGAGGGAGAATCTGACTTGTAAATTATAATTTTCTCAATACTTGCCTCTCTTTTCCTTCACATCCCCCTAAATAGGGTTGAGGACGAAAATACAAAGATGACCCAAAGGTCAAGTGGTTCACGCCACATTACACTGAACCAACCCAAAGTAAACCAAACCAAATAAAGTAAACCAAACCGAATTGAAATTACATGAAAAGTAAATTGACATAATTTAATTCCTATGCCTATGGATAACTCGTGATGCTATGGAGTCCATAATAGCACCAAGGCTTGACCAGGCGCTAGCACTCCCATGTCGCCTGTCGCCCGTGCACACTCGCCTGGGTTGCTGCTCACACGAACTCGCTCGATTTTTGCACGCTAGCACGTAGTAGCCTTGCATACCAGACTTGCATGGGGCGATCTGTCTTTGGGGAATGGGCCTATATTTGGAGTAGGGCAGTAGGCGCCTGGGAGCGACATGAACACGAAAGGGGACGATAGACGGGGCCACGGGTCAAATGGGACGGGACGAGCATTGGTCTTGCTTTTGCCAGCACACGAAAACACTAACGCGAAAAAGGAGAAAAAGATACGCAGGGGCAACACAAAAAAAGGGGTTCTCCTACCTAGGCGGGCGCAAAAACCCCGTTGGCCAGGACGTTTTGCGAAAGTGTCTGTACTGTCACACAGGGTCGATAGCATGAGCATGGCCTGCCGCCGCACGTGCAGCGGCTTACAAACGCACGATTTGGCGGCACAGGTGCCCGGCAGCTTTGGCGCCATGGGGTGGAGGGGCCCGGGAGCCTGGCGGCATGGGGGGCTTGCCACCTGGCTGCCAGCCGGCAATTGTGCACAGGGCCGGGGGCCACAAGAACACGAAAGAGGGACAAGAGCGGGGCGATGGTCCACAGAGACGAGCCATGCGCGCAGCTTGTGTTTGTCGACACGCGCGAATGCGAATGAGGACAAGGACAAGGACTCGATGTGCGGTGCGGGTGCGAGGTCAAAGAAGGGCACGCGCGTAAAAACACAAAAAAAGGGGTGAGCGGCTGAGAAACGTGAAAAAAATCGAGTCACCTACCTAGGCGAACGCCTAAAATCGCTTCGGCCATGAGGTTTCGCCAAAGTGTCTATACTGTCACACGGTTTGTATAGGCTGTAGAATTTAGGATCTCATGAAAGGAACTTTAGATCAACAAGAAAGAAGAAGAAGAAGAAGAAGAGAGAAGGAGAAGAGAAGAAGAAGAACATGGAAGAAGAGAGTTTGGATTAAGGGAGAAGAGGGTTGCGTCAAAAAGAAAAATGAGGGCTGGACGAATTTGTGGAAAGAGAGGAGAGTGCTTCAATGCCCTACCTCTTAGCCAATGCCTTTATTTATAGTTTTACAATACCCTTAGGGCTACAACTTTGATAAAACAAAAGACATAAAAGGAACACATATTTACACTTCTATGCCATCTTTATGGAAAGTACCATATTTTACACATATGCCACTCCTTTGACGTGTGGGCTTCTTGTCTTGAGCTTGTGGGCTTGAGCCCATCTTCCAACACTCCCCCTCAAGCTGGAGGAGAAAAGACATCATAAATACCCAGCTTGCCACATATAAACAATAGGATTTTAGATGTAACGGGTTTAGTGAGAATATCAGCTACTTGCTCTTGAGATGACACATGTTTGAGAGAGATTATTCCTGCTTGAAACTTCTCCCGTATAAAATGACAATCCACCTCCATGTGTTTAGTTCTTTCATGAAAAACTGGATTTGAAGTTATATGAATGGCTGCTTGATTATCCCAATGCATATTCATGGACCCCTTTTTATAAAAACCTAGTTCAGTAAGAAGGGTCCTAATCCATAAAAGTTCACTAACGGTATGGGCCATAGCTCTGTATTCTGCTTCGGCGCTAGATCTTGCAACCACATTTTGCTTCTTACTTTTCCATGTAACCAAGTTTCCCCCAACCAAAGTACAATATCCTGATGTAGATTTTCTATCATCAGGAGATCCAGCCCAATATACATCTGAGAAGCCTTCTATGTTGAAGTGCCCATGTTTTTTATACAGCAATCCTCTTCCTGGAGCTTCTTTTAGATAACGTAATATTCTCTCTAAAGCCTGCCAGTGGGTAATTTGTGGTTTTTGCATGAATTGACTCACCACACTTACAGCATATGATATGTCTGGCCTAGTTACCGTGAGATAAATCAGTTTTCCCACGAGTCTTTGGTATTTGCCAATATCAATATCTTCTTCATTTGTGGTACATAATTTTACATTTGTATCCATAGGTGTGTCAACTGGTCTACAACCCTTCATTCCTGTTTCTTCAAGGAGATCCAAGACATATTTCCTTTGAGACAATATTATCCCATGTTTGGATTGAAGAACTTCTATACCCAAAAAATATTTAAGCATACCAAGGTCTTTAGTCTTGAATTCCTGACATATCATCTGTTTCACCTCTTGTATGCTCAAAGCCTCATCACCGGTTAAGATAATATCATCCACATATACGGCCAATAATATTTTCCCTTTGACCGTATCTTTATAATATACGGAATGATCAACTGAGCACCGATGAAAACCAAACCGTAGGAGTGTTTGACTAAATTTATCAAACCATGCCCGAGGGGACTGCTTAAGCCCATATAAAGACTTTTTTAACCGGCATACTGACTCCCCCTCAACCACATAACCAGATGGTTGAACCATATAAATTTTCTCACTGATATCACCATTTAAAAAAGCATTTTTAGCATCCAACTGATAGACGGGCCATGAGGAGTTAGCAGCAATAGATAAGATGATGCGTACCGAATTCAATTTTGCAACAGGAGAGAAGGTCTCCTCATAATCTATCCCATAGCACTGCGTATAGCCCTTAACAACCAGTCGAGCTTTAAGATGAGCAACCGATCCATCCGGATTATGTTTCACCAAAAAAACCCGTCGACAACCAACAAGTCTTTTACCTTTCGGGAGTGATGTTAAGTACCAGGTTTGGTTTTCGTATAAGGCGTGCATTTCTTCATCCATAGCCGCCTTCCATCCTGGATGTCTCAAGGCTTCTTGATACGACTGCGGAACAGAAGTAGAAGAAAGGGACGCAAGAAACTGAAAACACTCAGAAGACAAGCGATGGTGAGACATAAAATTTGAGATAGGATGCGAAGTAGTACAGGAGCGACGTTCTTTTCTTAAAGCAATAGGCCGAGTATCAAATTCAGGCCCATACATAGAAGGAGAAGGACTTACCTCGGTGGATCCGACAACTCCACAGGTGAAGGTACAGCCGGTGTATCAGGGGATGGATCCACTTCAAGATTGAACGGCACAAGCGGACAAGGAGTAGAAGAAGGACAAGTCCATCCTGGAGGAGCATCATGGGAGGAGTAGAAGGGAGTGTCCTCAAAGAAAGTCACATCCCTAGAGATAAATATCCTCTGAAGGGTAGGATTGTAACAGACATAACCTTTCTGAGTGACAAGGAGTAGAAGAAGGACAAGTCACTATTAAATAACACAGAGTAAGGAGTTTTATGATGAAGGACTGATGAAGGTAACCTATTAATGAGAAAGCATGCTGTAAGTATAGCATGAGGCCAATAGAAATAGGGTACCTTCATGGAGTAGAGGAGGCCCCGAGCAACTCCAAGAAGATGACGATTCTTCCTTTCAGCAACACCATTTTGTTGAGGAGTATAGGCACATGATGTTTGATGAATAAGCCCATTACTCTCACAAAATGATTTGAAGTCATGAGACATGTATTCCTTAGCATTATCAGATCTAAGGGTTTGAATTTTCTTCCCAAATTGTGTCAAGACCATAGCATGAAAATTTTTAAACAAAGGAAGAATTTCGGAACGCTCTTTAAATAGATATAACCAAGTCAGTCGAGTAAAATCATCAACAAAAATGACAAAATATTTAACTTGGGAAATATTTGAGACACATAAAGGGCCCCATACATCAGAATGTATTAGCTCAAATGGAGCAGTACTTGTAGTTGTAAGACGAGGAGAATATGTACTCCTGACATGTTTACTTAATTGATAAACCTCACAACTGATATTAGAAAGTCCTTTTAAAGATGGAACCAAAGAACGAAGTGAAGGGGTAGACGGATGACCAAGTCGGTTGTGCCAAAGTTGGGCCTCAGATGTAGTGGAAGATAATGCAGCTAATGGTGGAAGAGTGAAGTAGTACAAACCCCCCTTTTCATGGCCGCCACCAATCACCCGCTTCGTAGTGAGATCCTGAAAGACACAAGAAGACGGTGAGAAGGTGATAGAGCAATTTAATTGTTTGGTCAATTGGCTAACCAAGAGCAAATTTAAAGGAAATTGAGGAACAAACAAAACATCTTGAAGGGGAATAGATGAAGTAAGAGAGGACGAACCTTTGCCAAGGACCTGGTTTGGGTACCATCAGCAATAGTAACGAATTTATGAGGATAACAACAAGATAAGGACTGCAACAAGTGTTTGTTACCTGATAGATGTTCGGAGGCCCCGGAGTCGATGATCCAAGAGGAAGAGGAAGAAGATGTGTCCTACCACAAGTGGGTTAAGGATAATAACATGGTGATAAGTTGGCTCATTAATATCATGGAAGAGCAGGTGATTCCATGAAGGACTTCATTTTCTGAAATGCAACATAGTCCTCAGCCGTAAGAGTCACATTTCCGGATGATGATTCAGCCTTATCTTCATTTTTCTCAACGTTAACTGAGACTGGGTTAGTTGTGGCCCAATCAGGCTTGCCATGAAGTTTCCAGCATGATGCCACAAGGTGGTTCTGACGGCCACAATAAGTGCAAAGTTGAGGCTCAGTTCGGAAAGAATTCTGACCCGTTCTACCACCTCTATTTTCAGCCCCTCTCATATTTCTGCTCTGTCCTCGGAATGAGGAAGATGTTCCCCGATTGCCAAAGAACATCGCCGATGGAGCATCAATAGGAGAAGGAGGGGATGGATCCGGTATCCTAAGTAATGTAGCACTAATATCATCAAATGATGGAAGAGCAGAAGAACTTAGAAGTTGAGTTTTGGCCACCTCAAGGTATGGTTTAATATTCGATAAGCAAATGGCTGCTGCCAAAGCTTCTCTTTGTCGTTCTTGAATGGCAATATCAGTGGAATATGGCTGAGCTAGTTTTCATTCTTGAAGAAGACCGCGAAACCGTGCCAAAAATTCATGAATATCTCCATGTTTCGTATGCAGCATGTTTTGTAAGACATCATATATTTTTTGTAATGAAGCAGTGCTTGAGTAAAGCTTGGCACAAGTGTCCCATATGTTCTTGGCGGTTTCCAAGTGGACCACATTGTTGGCCACCTGCTCTTCCATGCTATTAATGAGCCAACTTATCACCATGTTATCATCCTTAACCCACTTGTGGTAGGACACATCTTCTTCATCAATCGGAGGAAAGTTAACAACGTGGCTCAAGAGGTCACGAGTAATAAGAACCCTCCAAACCGATTGTGACCAGCTCATGTAATTGGAGAGACCTCTAAGTGGAATTGTAGTAATACGGAGCATATCACTCTTATTACTATTGTATCCAATCTCCATAATGAGGCAAGTAAAATATGGAGGTCAAGGGAAAAAGGCCTTCTTCAAAGAACAATTACTCTATGTAATTTGAAGAACCCGTAGACCAAATCAATCACCAACAAAAGAGAACAAGAACCAATTTCTTTCACACGGGCAAACACCAAATTATCAACAAATTTGTGCCTTTAGAAAGTGATAATAACATCCAACCATCACTCAACTTCTCTTGTATTCATAAGAACAAAGAGAAGAAAGTAGATGCAACCGATTAGGCCTTAATCCAAACTCCAACACAAACGAGCAATAGACAAAAATTTAGAGAAGATTTAACGACAAACCAAGACACTTGGAAGAGATTTATCTTTAGCTCATGGGAGACTTCAACATAAGAAAAAATTCAATTTGTTGAAGTTAAAAAAAAACGGAACTACAAAGGGTAAATGGCTGTTGGCATTTCATCAAACATATAATGGGCATCCAACAACATAACACAAACCCATGAGCAACCTTAATTAGGAGAAGATACAGCAACATGTGCTAGAATTCTACCTCAAATGAGATGGATCCAAATTACATAAAGGTAATTGAATTTCACCCATCAATCTTAATAAGATGCAAATAGCAAATGATCTTGATCACTCTTGTAATTGATTTACAAGGAGTCAAGATTATAACATCAATTTAGTCATAGAAATAAATCTTTACAACATATAAAGATTTATCTTGACTTGATGTGACTCAAAATTCAAGAAGTAAAGAAAAACAGTAAAAAGGAGTATGTAAATAAGAAAAGGAAACAAAAAAAACGTAAATAAGAAGATGATGAACTTATCTCTTTATGACTGAACTCCTTTTACAACTTCTTGAACAGATTTCATAATAACTCCATGAAGAGATCCTAAACTCCTTGCTCTGATACCATGTAGAATTTAGGATCTCATGAAAGGAACTTTAGATCAACAAGAAAGAAGAAGAAGAAGAAGAGAGAAGGAGAAGAGAAGA
>NW_027181793.1:14028226-14230726 GCF_029961685.1 Aristolochia californica
GCAACACCTCACTAACTTGTGTAATTGCTGCTAAGGCATGTAATCGTAAAGTCACATTTTCTGTTTCTACGCCAAGATGGTCTTCCATGCGCGTGCACGTGCCTTCCACAAAGCGCATGTCTCCTGCGCCTACGCGTGCACCGCGTGCCTCTTCATGTGCTACAGCTACCACACCGCGCATTGTGCACATGAAGCAAGTGCCAGTTGCTGCCGCTCGAATGCAAGGTGTCGCGCATGTTTCCTCTTTAGCCATGCGCGCGCTTGTTGTTGGTGCTAGCTGCGCCATGTGCGCCAAGCTCTGGCTGGTCTCTTCCTCGTAAGAGTTAGGTGTGTCCACCTTCTAGCTCAGTGCGTCTACAGCACCATTGGCCTTCCCCACCTTTTACATCATCTCAAAGTCAAACTCGGCCAAGAAGTCTTGCCACCAAGCTTGTTTTGGCCTAAGCTTTTTTTGTGTCAAGGAGTAGCTAGCAGCAACATTATCAGTTTTTACAATAAGTAATAGAAGGAAGAGAAGAGATGAGGGTGACAAGATCCATGGCTCGTGAGGATCCTAACATTGTGCTTACTTATCTTTCAAAAAATAAGAGCAATCTTGCATTCTTTCTGGAATGACCTACAAAACAAAACTCATCACACAAGTTACCAAGGAAAATAAATTGAAAGTTCCCAACAAAGCAAAACATGAATAAGACACTGAGTAGCTTTCAGTACATCTACCCAACATCTCCATCCAGATTCTAGGCCCAAGATTTTAAGGGTTCGAGTAAGTGAGTGGATGTGGAGAGGAGAGAGGAGAGAGAACTTCGTGATAGCATGACCTAAGAATCTACTCAATGATTATCAAGCAGACAGTAAACACACTATCAACCTTCAATTTAGAATGTAATGATACCAACTATAGGGAAACTATGGGCACACTGGAGTATATTCAAGATTTTGGACATACATTTATTGGCCTTCCAATCTTATGTACACCCATGAACAGAATAGGCGGGTGGAAGGCTTGCCTATGAAGACCAAATTGCCTAAAAAATAAGTATCCTACCTTATGGGTCAACTTGCAATTAAGACCCAAACACACGCGCTTAAGAAATTTTGTGCACAATACAATCTTATTTGGATCATGAATATATGAACACTTCTTATCTTCCTTGCTGCACTTCCCAAATCTAGTAACAAATAGGCAGTACTGTTTTTTGCCAACTTCAATCTTGCGCTATCCAAGTTCGATCTGACCTTTTCACTTGACAATATGTCTTTTAACTTTCTTGTATCTCTAACAAGAATGTTTCCCTTGCAAGTACAAATTTATATGTTAAAAATCATTAATTCACATAAACTATTGGATGCAACATATAAAGCAAAGGTTGTACAAGAGTACATGCAAACACATGAGAGAAGTGGCATCCATATGTTTCAAGCCTTCACTGTATAATGGCAGTTGTTACATATTGATTTCATATCTCTCTCGTAAATTTAAAAACATATGAATTTGAAAGTAAACATATGGATTTTGTTCACATACTCAACCTTGACGATAATTTACCATCTTGGCTCAAATCATTTTGTGGAGTCACTTCCACCTCCAATATTAGTTGCAGTTGACATTTTGTCATCTGCATATAGAACAATTTTAAAAGTTTTGACACTAAATTTCACTATCAACTACTTCAATCACAAAACATGAAATGGGAAAACAAATGCAAACATCATCTACTTTAACACAAGTTATTTTAGAGCCTTAGTATGATTAAGCGAGAATATCCACATTGACCATCAACAAGAACCCAACAATATGATCTTCCAAGGGAAATTTTTTACATTATGAGGACACAAAGAAAAGAAAATACAAGTTCTATTAAGAGTTAATCCCACTCGATGCCATCGGCAGATTTAGAGCCTTAGTTTGATTTATACAAGTAAATCCAAATTAGCCATCAATGAATATACAGGAACATCACATGTATGGGAAATCCTTTAATCCATAAAGTCATAAAAAGAAGAAGAAGAAGAAAATGATAATGATGATAATGTGGATATTCTTGCTTAATCATACTAAGGCTCTAAAATAACTTACGTTTTAGTAAATGATGTTGTCCTTTGTTTTCCCATTTGATTGAAGTAGCTGATTGTGAAATTTTGTTTCGAGGCTTTTATAGTTGTTCTATATGTAGGCGAGAAAATGTCAACTGCCATTGATATTGGAGTTGGAAGTGACTCCACAAAATGTTTTGAGTAAAGAAGGTTGTTTATAGGCAAGGATGAGTATTATAAGAAAATCCATATGTTTATTTTGCAAATTCATAGGTTTATACATTTACGAGTGATATGAAATCAATATGTAACTACTAGCATTATACTTTGAAGACTTGAAACATATGGATGCCTATTCTCTCATGTGATTGCATGTACTCTTGTACAACATTTGCTCTATATGTTGCATGTAATAATTTATGTGAATTAATGTTTAGTAACATATAAATTCGTACTAGCAAGGGAAACAAACTTGTTAGGGATACAAGAAAGCTGAAAGACACATTGGCAAGTGAGAAGGTCAGATGGAGCTTCGATACCGCAAGTTTGAAGTTGGCAGAAAAGCAGAAGTACTACCTATTTTTTACTTGATTTGGGAAGTGCAACAAGGAAAATGGGAAGCGTCTATATATTCATGATCCAAAGAAGATTTTAGTGTGCACAAAATTTCTTAAGAGTGTGTGTTTGGGACTTAATTTCAAGTTGACCCATAAGGTAGGATACTTATTGTTTAGGCAATTTCGTCATGATAGGCTTACCTTCCACCCCCTTATTCTGATCATGGGTATACATAACTTTGGAAGGCCAATAAATATATGTCTAACATCTTGAATATGCTCCAGTGTGCCCATAGTTTCCTTATAGTTGGTATCATTACATTCTACAATGAAGGTTAACAATGTGTTTATTGTCAGCTTGATAAGCATTGAGTAGATTCTTAGGTCATGCTATCAAGAAGTTCTCTCTCCTCCCTCCTCTCCACACCCACTCACCTACTTAAACCCTTTAAGTCATGGGCCTGGAATCTGGATGGAGGAGTTGTTGTGTAGATTTATTGAAAGCTACTTAGTGCCTTATATCTGTTGTTCTTTGTTTGGAATTTTCAATTTATTTTCCTTGGTAACCTGTGTGATGAGTTTTATTTTGTAGGTCATTCCAGAAAAAATGCAAGATTGCTCATATTTTTTGCAAGATAATTAAACATTGTCCACTGCTTCATATTGTGGGCCAATCATTGTTGAAGTTTCAATATGCAGGCTAGTTTGACACTTTCTTTACAGGGTTATGTACAAATGAGAATTGTCCATATTAGGCATGAATATGTAAACCCAACGCTACTGTTTGTGGAGGTTTCCTTAGGGGCTACTTTGCTGATGGCAAAGTTCATAATAAGCTTAAACAAAGTTGTGACAATCAAAAACCGCATGTGTAAAGAAAGTAGCCACTAAGGAAACCTTCACAAACAGTAGTCATGGGGTCTACATTTACATGCCTATACAGACAATTCCCATTTGCACATTACCCTATAAAGAAAGTGTCAAACTAGCTTGCATATAGAAACTTCAACAATGATTGGAATACAATATGAAGCAATGGACAATTCTTACTTATCTTGGAAAAAATAAGAGCAAACTTGCATTCTTTCTGGAATGACCTAAACAATAAAATTCATCACACAGGTTACCAAGGAAAATAAATTCCAAATTCCCAACACAGCAAAACAGATATAAGGCACTGAGTATCTTTCAGTAAACTTCATGGAGAGGAGAGAGACTTCGTGACAGCACGACCTTAGAATCTACTCAATGCTTATCAAGTTGATAGTAAACAAACTATCAACCTTCATTTTAGAATGTAATGATACCAACCATAGGGAAACTATGGGCACACTGGAGCATATTCAAGATTTTGGACATACCTTTATTGGCCTTCCAATCTTATGTACCATGAATAGAATAGGCAAGTGGAAGGCTTGCCTATCATGACCAACTTGCAATTATGACCCAAACAGACGCCTTTAAGAAATTTTGTGCACACTACAATCTTATTTGGATCATGAATATATGGACACTTCTTATTTTCCTTGTTGCACTTCCCAAATCAAGTAAAAAATAGGCAGTACTGCTTTTTTGCCAACTTCAATGTTGTGGTGTCCAAGCTTGATCTGACCTTCTCACTTGCCAATATGTCGTTCAGCTTGCTTGTATCCCTAACAAGCTTGTTTCCCTTTCCAGTACGAATTTATATGTTACAAAACATTAATTCACATAAACTATTACATGCAACATATAAAGCAAAGGTTGTACAAGAGTACATGCAAACACATGAGAAAACTTGCATCCATATGTTTCAAGCTTTCACAGTATAATGGCTGTAGTTAATTATTAATTTCATCTCTCTCATAAATTTCTAAACATATGAATTTGAAAGTAAACATATGGATTTTCTTCACATACTCATCCTTGCTGATAAACAACCTTCTTGGGTCAAAGCATTTTGTGGAGTCACTTCCAGCTCCAAAATTTGTCGCAGTTGACATTTTCTCATCTGCATATAGAACAAATTTAAAAGCCTTGAAACTAAATTTCACAATCAGCTAATTCATTCATAAAACATCAAATGGGAAAACAAATGCAAACATCATCTACTACAATGCAAGTTATTTTATGGCCTTAGTATGATTAAGCAAGAATATCCACATTGACCATCAACAAGAACACAACAACATGATCTTCCAAGGGAACGTTTTACACTATGACGAAACAAAGAAAAGAAAATGCAAGTTCTTTTACGAGTGAATCTCACTCGATGCCATTGGCAGATTTAGAGCCTTAGTATGATTTATACAAGTAAATCAAAATTGGACACCAATGAAAATAAAGGAACATAACATGCATGGGAAATGCTTTAATCCATGAGGACATGAAAAAAAGAAGAAGAAGAAGATGATAATGATGATAATGTGGATATTCTGGCTTAATCAGACTAAGGCTCTAAAATAAGTTGCGTTGTTATAGATGATGTTGTCCTTTGTTTTCCCATTTGATGTTTTGTGATTGAAGTAGTTGTTTATGAAATTTTTTTTTAGGCTTTTTTAGTTGTTCTATATGCAGGCAAGAAAAGGTCCAGTGCCATTGATATTGGAGCTGGAAGTGACTCCACAAAATGTTTTGAGCCAAGAAGGCTATTGATCGGCAAGGATGAGTATTATAAGAAAATCCATATATTTATTTACAAATTCATATGTTTATACATTTAGGATAAATATGAAATCAATATGTAACTACTGGCATTACACTTTGAAGGCTTGAAACATATGGATGCCAAATCTCTCATGAAGTTACATGTACTCATGTACAACCTTTGCTCTATATGTTGCATGTAATAGTTTATGTGAATTACTGTTTTGTAACATATAAATTCGTACTAGCAAGGGAAACAAGCTTGTTAGGGATAGAAGAAAGCTGAAAGACATATTGGCAAGTGAGAAGGTCAGATGGAGCTTGGATACCACAAGATTGAAGTTGGTAGAAAAGCAGGAGTACGACCAATGTTTTACTTGATTTGTGAAGTGCAACAAGGAAAATGGGAAGTTTCTATATATTCATGATCCAAATAAGATTGTAGTGTGCACAAAATTCTGAAGGGCGTGTGTTTGGGTCTTAATTGCAATTTGACCCATAAGGTAGGATACTTATTTTTTAGGCAATTTGGTAATGATAGGCTTACCTTCCACCTGCTTACTTTGGTCATGGGTATACATAAGATTGGATGGCCAATAAATGTATGTCCAACATCTTGATTATGCTCCAGTGTGACCATAGTTTCCTTATAGTTGGTATCATTGCATTTTAAAATGAAGGTTGACAGTGTGTTTACTGTCTGCTTGATATGCATTGAGTAGATTCTTAGGTCATGCTATCAAGAAGTTTTCTCTCCTCCCTCCTCTCCACATCCACTCACCTACTTAAACTCTTAAAATCATGGGCCTAGAATCTGGATGGTGGAGTTGTTGTGTAGATTTACTGAAAGCTACTCAGTGCCTTATATTTGTTTCTCTTTGTTTGGAATTTTCAATTTATTTTCCTTGGTAACCTAAGTGATGAGTTTTATTTTGTAGGTCCAAAAAGAATGCAATATTGCTCTTATTTTTTGGTAGATAAGTAAACTCTGTCCACTGCTTTATATTGTGTGCCAATTATAATTGAAGTTTCAATTTTCGAGCTAGTTTGACACTTTCTTTACATGGTTATGTACATATGAGAATTGTCCATATTAGGCATGTAAATGTAAACCAGGGCTATTGTTTGTGAAGGTTTCCTTTGGGGCTACTGTGCTGATGGCAAAGTTAGTAATAAGCTTAAAACAAGTTGTGAGAATCAAAAACCTCATGTGTAATAAAAGTAGCCACTAAGGAAACCTTCACAAACAATAGCCATGGGGTTTACATTTACATGCCTATATGGACAATTCCCATTTGCACATAACCTTGTAAAGAAAGTGTCAGAATAGCTTGCAAAAAATAAGAGCAATCTTGCATTCTTCTGGAATGACCTACAAAACAAAACTCATCACTCAGTTTACCAAGGAAAATAAATTGAAAATTCCCAACCAAACAAAACAAATATAAGGCACTGAGTAGCTTTAAGTAAATCTACCCAACATCTCCTCCATCCAGATTCCAAGCATGATTTTAAGGGTTTAAGTAGGTGAGTGGGTGTGGAGAGGAGAGAGGAGAGAGAACTTCGTGATAGCATGACCTAAGAATCTACCCAATGATTATCAAGCAGACAGTAAACACACTATCAACCTTCATTTTAGAATGTAACGATACCAACTATAGGGAAACTATGGGCACACTGGAGCATATTCAAGATTTTGGACATACATTTATTGGCCTTCCAATCTTATGTACACCCATGAACAGAATAGGCGGGTGGAAGGCTTGCCTATCAAGACCAAATTGCCTAAAAAATAAGTATCCTACGTTATGGGTCAACTCAAAATTAAGACCCAAACACACGCCCTTAAGAAATTATTTTCACACTACAATCTTATTTGGATCATGAATATATGGACACTTCCTATTTTCCTTGTTGCACTTCCCAAATCTAGTAAAAAATAGGCAGTATTGCTTTTTTGCCAACTTCAATCTTGCGGTATCGAAGCTCGATCTGACCTTCTCACTTGCCAATGTCTTTCAGCTTTCTTGTATCCCTAACAAGCTTGTTTCCCTTGCATGTACGGATTTATATGTTACAAAGCATTAATTCACCTAAAGTATTACATGCAACATATAAAGTAATGGTTGTACAAGAGTACATGCCAACACATGAGAGAACTGGCATCCATATGTTTCAAGCCTTCACAGTATAACGATAGTAGTTAGATATTGATTTCATATCTCTCTCGTAAATTTATAAACATATGAATTTGGAAGTAAACATAAGGATTTTCTTCACATACTCATCCTTGTCGATCAACAACCTTCTTGGTTCAATGCATTTTGTGGAGTCACTTCCAGCTCCAATATCAGTGGTAGTTGACATTTTCTCATCTGCATATAGAACAATTTTAAAAGCCTTGAAACTAAATTTCACAATCAGCTACTTCAATCACAAAACATCAAATGGAAAAATAAATGCAAACATCGTCTAGTACAATGCAAGTTATTTTAGAGTCTTAGTATGACTAGGCAAGAATATACACATTGACCTTCAACAAGTTGACAACAACATGATCTTCCAAGGAAAATGTTTTACTATATGTGAACACAAAGAAAATAAAATACAAGTTCTATTATGAGTTAATCCCACTTGATGACATCAGCAGATTTAGAGCCGTAGTATGATTTATACAAATAAATCCAAATTGGCCATCAATGAAAATACAGGAACATAAGATGTATGGGAAATGCTTTAATCCATGAGGACATGAAAAAAAGAAGAAGAAGAAGATGATAATGATGATAATGTGGATATTCTTGCTTAATCAGACCAAGGCTCTACAATAACTTGCGTTGTTATAGATGATGTTGTCCTTTGTTTTCCCATTTGATGTTTTGTGATTGATGTAGTTGTTTATGAAATTTTGTTTCTAGGCATTTATAGTTGTTCTATATGCAGGCAAGAAAATGTCAAGTGCCATTGATATTGGAGTAGGTAGTGACTCCACAAAATGTTTTGAGCCAAGAAGGTTGTTTATCGGCAAGGATGAGTATTATAAGAAAATCCATACATTTATTTTAAAATTCATATAATTATACATTTAGGAGAGTTATGAAATCAATATGTAACTACTGGCATTATACTTTGAAGGCTTGAAACATATTGACGCCAGATCTCTCATGTGTTTTGCATGTACTCATGTACAACCTTTGCTCTATATGTTGCATGTAAAAGTTTATGTGTATTACTATTTTGTAACATATAAAATCGTACTTGAAAGGGAAAGAAGCTTGTTAGGGATACAAGAAAGCTGAAAGACATATTGGCAAGTGAGAAGGTCAGATCAAGCTTGGATACCGCAAGCTTCAAGTTCGCAGAAAAGCATGAGTACTGCCTATTTTTTACATGATTTGGGAAGTGCAACAAAGAAAATGGGAAGTGTCTATATATTCATGATCCAAAGAAGATTGTAGTGTGCACAAAATTTCTTAAGGGCGTGTGATTGGGTCTTAATTGCAAGTTGACCCATAAGGTAGGATACTTATTTTTTAGGCAATTTGGTCATGATAGGCTTGCCTTCCTCCCGCTTATTCTGGTCATGGGTATACATAAGATTGGAAGGCCAATAAATGTATATCCAACATCTTGAATATGCTCCAGTGTGCCCATAGTTTCCTTATAGTTGGTATCATTACAACTTAAAATGAAGGTTGACAGTGTGTTTACTGTCAGCTTAATAAGCATTGAGTTGATTCTTAGGTCATGCTATCAAGAAGTTCTATCTCCTCCCTCCTCTCCAATCCCACTCACCTACTTAAACCCTTAAAAATCATGGGCCTGGAATCTGGATAGAGGAGTTGTTGTGTAGATTTACTGAAAGCTACTCAATGCCTTGGTAACCTGTGTGATGAGTTTTATTTTGTAGGTCATTCCAGAAAGAATGCAAGATTGCTCTTATTTTTTGAAAGATCAGTAAGCACTGTCCACAACTTCATATTGTGTGCCAATCATTGTTGAATTTTCAATATGCAGGCTAGTTTGACACTTTCTTTACAAGGTGATGTACAAATAAGAATTGTCCATATTAGGCATGTAAATGTAAACTCAGGGCTACTGTTTGTGGAGGTTTCCTTTGGGGCTACTGTGCTGATGGAAAAGTTCATAATAAGCTTAAACAAAGTTGTGACAATAAAAAATCCTCATGTGTAAAGAAAGTAGCCACTATGGAAACCTTCACAAAAAATAGCCATGGGGTTTACATTTACATGCCTATACGGACAATTCCCATTTGCACATAACCTTGTAAAGAAAGTGTCGAACTAGCTTGCATATAGAAACTTCAACAATGATTGTGACACAACATGAAGTAGTGGACCATGCTTACTTATCTGGCAAAAAATAAGAGCAATCTTGCATTCTTTCTAGAATGACCTAGAAAACAAAACTCATCTCACAGGTTACATAGGAAAATAAATTGAAAATTAACAACAAAGCAAAACATATGTAAGGCATTGAGTAGGTTTTAGTAAATCTACACAACATCTCCATCCAGATTCCAGGCCCATGGTTTTAAGGGTTTAAGTAGGTGGGTGGGTGTGGAGAGGAGAGATGAGAAAGAAATTCGTGACAGCACGACCTAAGAATCTACTCAATGATTATCAAGAAGACAGTAAACACACTATCAACCTTCATTTTAGAATGTAATGAGACCAACTATAGGGAAACTATGGGCACACTGGAGCATATTCAAAGTTTTGGACATACATATAATGGCCTTCCTATCTTTTGTACACCCATGAATAGAATAGGCGGGTGGAAGGCTTGCCTATCAAGACCAAATTGCCTAAAAAATAAGTATCCTACTTTATGGGTCAACTTGCAATTAAGACCCAAACACACACCCTTAAGAAATTTTGTGAACATTACAATCTTATTTGGAACATGAATATATGGACAATTCCTATTTTCCTTGTTGCACTTCCCAAATCTAGTAAAAAAAAGGCAGTATTGCATTTTTGCCAACTTCAATCTTGCGGTATCGAAGCTCGATCTGACCTTCTCACTTGCCAATATGTCTTTCAGCTTTCTTGTATCCCTAACAAGCATGTTTCCCTTGCCACTACGAATTTATATGTTACATAACATGAATTCACAAAGACTATTGCATGCAACATATAAAGCAAAGGGTTTACAAGAGTACATGCAAACACATGAGATAAGTGACATCCATATGTTTCAAGCCTTCACCGTATAATGGCAGTTGTTACATATTGATTTCATATCTCTCTCGTAAATTTAAAAACATATGAATTTTAAGGTAAATATATGGATTTTGTTCACATAATCATCCTTGTCGATCAACATCCTTCTTGACTCAAAGCATTTTGGGGAGTCACTTCCACCTCCTATATTAGTGGCACTTGACATTTTCTCATCTGCATATAGAGCAGTTTTAAAATCCTTGAAACTAAATTTCACAATCAACTATTTTGATCACAAAACATCAAATGGGAAAACAAATGCAAACATCATCTACTACAACGCAAGTTATTTTAGAGCCTCAGTGTGATTAAGCAAGAATATCCACATTGACCATCAACAAGAACACAACAACATGATCTTCCAAGGGAAATGCTTTACACTATGAGAATACAAAGAACAAAAAATAAAAGTTCTAATACAAGTTAATCCACTCGATGCCATCGACAGATTTAGATCCTTAGTATGATTTATACAAGTAAATCCCAATTGGCCATCAATGAAAATATAGCAACATAACATGTATGGGAAATCCATGTAGACATGAAAAAAAGAAGAAGAAGAAAATGATAATGATGATAATGTGGATATTTTTTCTTAATCATACTAAGGCTCTAAAATAACTTGTATTTTAGTAGATGATGTTGTCCTTTGTTTTCCCATATCATGTCTTGTGATTGAAGTAGCTGATTGTGAAATTTTGTTTCGAGGCTTTTATAGTTGTTCTATATGTAGGCGAGAAAATGTCAACTGCCCTTGATATTGGAGCTAGAAGTGACTCGACAAAATGTTTTGAGTAAAGAAGGTTGTTTATAGGCATGGATTTGAGTAAAGAAGGCTGTTTATAGGCAAGGATGAGTATTATAAGAAAATCCATATGTTTATTTTCAAATTCATATTTTTAAACATTTAGGAGTGATATAAATCAATATATAACTATTGGCATTATACTTTGAATGTTTGAAACATATGGATGCCAGTTCTCTCATGTGATTGCATGTACTCTTGTACAACCTTTGCTCTATATGTTGCATGTAATAGTTTATATGAATTAATGTTTAGTAACATATAAATTCGTATTGCCAAGGGAAACAAGCTTGTTAGGGATACAAGAAAGCTGAAAGACATATTGGCAAGTGAGAAGGTCAGAAGGAGCTTGGATACCGCATGATTGAAGTTGGTAGAAAAGGAGTATGTCCAATTTTTTACATGATTTGGGAAGTGCAACAATGAAAATGGGAAGTGTCTATATATTCATGATCCAAATAAGATTGTAGTGTGCACAGAATTCTTAAGGGTGTGTGTTTGGATCTTAATTGCAAGTTGACCCATAAGGTAGGATAGTTAGGTTTTAGGCAATTTGGTAATGATTGGCTTGCCTTCCACCCGCTTATTTTGGTCATGGGTATACATAAGATTGGAAGGCCAATAAATGTATGTCCAGCATCTTGATTATGCTCCAGTGTGACCATAGTTTCCATATAGTTGGTATCATTACATTCTAAAACGAAGGTTGACAGTGTGTTTACTGTCAGCTTGATA
Organism: Aristolochia californica; assembly: GCF_029961685.1. Classification (NCBI taxonomy): domain Eukaryota; kingdom Viridiplantae; phylum Streptophyta; class Magnoliopsida; order Piperales; family Aristolochiaceae; genus Aristolochia; species Aristolochia californica. The sequence goes on from NW_027181793.1 coordinate 14,040,232, forward strand.
AGCATTGAGTAGATTCTTAGGTCATGCTATCAAGAAGTTCTCACTCTTCCGTCCTCTCCACACCCACTCACCTACTTAAACCCATAAAATCATGGGCCTGGAATCTGGATGGAGGAGTTGTTGTGTAGATTTACTCAAAGCTACTCAGTGCCTTATATATGTTTCTCTTTGTTTGGAATTTTCCATTTATTTTCCTTGGTAACCTATGATGAGTTTTATTTTGTAGGTCATTCCAAAAAGAATGCAAGGTTGCTCTTATTTTTTACAAGATAAGTAAACTCTATCCACTGCTTTATATTGTGTGCCAATTATAGTTGAAGTTTCAATTTGCAAGCTAGTTTGACACTTTATTTACAGGGTTATGTACAAATGAGAATTGTCCATATTAGGCATGTAAATTGTAAACCCAGGGCTACTGTTTGTGAAAGTTTCCATAGGGGCTACTGTGCTAATGGCATAGTTCATAATAAGCTTAAAAAAAGTTGTGACAATGAAAAACCTCATGTGTATAGAAAGTAGCCACTAAGGAAACCTTCACAAACCATAGCCATGAGGTTTACATTTACATGCCTATATGGACAATTCCCATTTGCACATAACCCTGTAAAGAAAGTGTCAAACTAGCTTGCATATAGAAACTTCAACAATGATTGGCACACAGTATGTACCAGTGGACAATGCTTAATTATCTTGCAAAAAATTAGAGCAATCTTGCATTCTTTCTGGAATGACCTAGAAAAAAAAATTCATCACACATGTTACCAAGGAAAAAAAATTGAAAATTCCCAACAAACCAAAACAGATATAAGGCACTGAGTAGCTTTCAGTAAATCTAAACAACATCTCCATTGAGATTCCAAGCCCAAGATGTTAAGGGTTTAAGTAGGTGAGTGGGTGTGGAGAGGAGAGAGGAGAGAGAACTTCCTGACAACACAACCTAAGAATCTACTCAATGATTATCAAGCAGACAAAAAACACACTATCAACCTTCATTTTAGAATGTAATGATACCAACTATAGGGAAACTATGGGCACACTGGAGCATATTCAAGATTTTTGACATACCTTTATTGGCCTTTCAATCTTATGTACACCCATGAATAGAATAGGCGGGTGGAAGACTTGCCTATCATGACAAAATTGCCTAAAAAATAAGTATCCTACCTTATGGGTCAGCTTGCAATTAAGACCTATACACACGCCCTTCAGAAATTTTGTGCACACTACAATCTTATTTGGATCCTGAATATATGGAAACTTCCTATTTTCCTTGTTGCACTTCCCAAATCTAGTAAAAAATAGGCAATACTGCTTTTTTGCCAACTTCAATCTTGCGGTGTCCAAGCTTGATCTGACCTTCTCACTTGCCAATATGTCTTTCAGCTCTCTTGTATCCCTAACAAGCATGTTTCCCTTGCCAATACGAATTTATATGTTACAAAACATTAATTCACATAAACTATTGCATGCAACATATAACGAAAAGGTTGTACAAGAGTACATGCAAACACATGATAAAAGTGGCATCCATATGTTTTAAGCCTTCACCGTATAATGGCAGTTGTTACATATTGATTTGGTATCTCTCTCATATATTTAAAAACATACGAATTTGAAAGTAAACATATGGATTTTGTTCACATATTCATCCTTGCCGATCAACAACCTTCTTGGCTCAAAGCATTTTGTGGAGTCACTTCCACTTCCAATATTAGAAGCAGTTGACAATTTGTCATCTGCATATAGAACAATTTTAAAAGCCTTGAAACTAAATTTCACAATCAACTACTTCAATCACAAAACATCAAATTGGGAAAAAAAATGCAAACATCATCTACTACAACGCAAGTTATTTTAGTGCCTTAGTATGATTAAGCAAGAATATCCACATTGACCATCAACAAAAACACAACAACATGATCTTCCAAGGGAAATGTTTTACACTATGAGGACACAAAGAAAAGAAAATACAAGTTCTCTTACGAGTTAATCCCACTCGATGCCATCGTCAGATTTAGAGCCCTTAGTATGATTTATACAAATAAATCCAAATTGGCCATCAATGAAATTATAGGAACATAACATGTATGGGAAATCCTTTAATCCATGAAGACATGAAAAAAAGAAGAAGATAATGATAATGATAATAATGTGGATATTCTTGCTTAATCATACTTTGGATCTAAAAGAATTTGCGTTTTAGTAGATGATGTTGTCCTTTGTTTTCCCATTTGATGTTTTGTGATTGAAATATCTGATAGTGAAATTTTGTTTTGAGGCTTTTATAGTTGTTCTATATGTAGGCGAGAAAATGTCAACTGCCATTGATATTGGAGTTGGAAGTGACTGTTATGATCCTAGGGTTATGTACCTATGTCTTCTGCTCCTACCAGGTTGGTCTTTTGGGTAGTATTGGCTAGGTGCTTAACATTTGGTATCAGAGCTAACGCTGCGTCCTGACTTCGAATCCCAGCGCCCCCAAGGCGGATGCGGGTGGTCACACGCCTGGGCTGACCCGGGTTCGACCCGGCTCCGGTTGCTCTGTTGTGGTAGCCTCCGCAGTCGTTGGCTCGGGGAAGGGCGGGGTACTGTTATGATCCTGGGGTTAAGTACCTATGTCTTCCGCTCCTACCAGGCTGGTCTTTTGGGTAGTATTGGCTAGGTGCTTAACAATGACTCGACAAAATTTTTTGAGCCAAGTAGGCTGTTGATAGGCAAGGATGAGTATTATAAGAAAATTCATATCTTTATTTTCAAATTCATATGTTTATACATTTAGGAGTGGTATGAAATCAATATGTAACTACTGGCATTATACTTTGAAGGCTTGAAACATATGGATGCCAGTTCTCTCATGTGATTGCATGTACTCTTGTACAATCTTTGCTCTATATGTTGGATGTAATAGTTTATGTGAATTAATGTTTAGTAACATATAAATTCGTATTGGCAAGGGAAACAATCTTGTTAGGGATACAAGAAAGCTGAAAGACATATTGGCAACTGAGAAGGTTAGATGGAGCTTGGATGCCGCAAGATTGAAGTTGGCAGAAAAGCAGAAGTACTGCCTATTTTTTACTTTATTTAGGAAGTGCAACAAGGAAAATGGGAAGTGTCTATATCTTCATGATCCAAATAAGATTGTAGTGTGCACAAAATTTCTTAAGGGTGTGTGTTTGGGACTTAATTGCATGTTGACCTATATGGTAGGATACTTATTTTTTAGGCAATTTTTTCATGATAGGCTTGCCTTCCACCCGATTATTCTGGTCATGGGTATACATAAGATTGGAAGGCCAATAAATGTATGTCTATCATCTTGAATATGCTTCAGTGTGCCCATAGTTTCCTTATAGTTGGTCTCATTACATTCTAAAATGATGGTTGAAAGTGTGTTTACTATCAGTTTGATAAGCATTGAGTAGATTCTTAGGTCATGCTATCAAGAAGGTCTCTCTCCTCCCTCCTCTCCACACCCACTCACCTACTTAAACCCTTTAAATCATGGACCTGGAATTTGGATGGAGGAGTTGCTGTGTAGATTTACTGGAAGCTACTCATTGCCTTATATATGTTTTTCTTTGTTTGGAATTTTCAATTGATTTTCCTTGGTAACCTGTGTGATGAGTTTTATTTTGTAGGTGATTCCAGCAAGAATGCAAGATTGCTCTTATTTTTTGCAAGGTAAGTAACCATTGTCCACTGCTTCATATTGTGTGCCAATCATTGTTGAAGTTTCAATATGCAGGCTAGTTTGACACTTTCTTTACAAGGTTATGTACAAATGAGAATTATCCATATTAGGCATTAAAATGTAAACCCAACGCTACTGTTTGTAGAGGTTTCCTTAGGGGCTACTGTGCTGATGGCAAAGTTCATAATAAGCTTAAACAAAGTTGTACAAACAAAAACCTCATGTGTAATGAAAGTAGCCACAAAGGAAACCTTCACAAACAATAGCCATGGGATTTACATTTACATGCCTATATGGACAATTCTCATTTCCACATAACCCTGTAAAGAAAGTATCAAACTAGCTTGCATATAGAAACTTCAACAATGATTGGCACACTATATGAAGTAGTGGACAATGGTTACTTATCTTGCAAAAAATAAGAGCAAACTTGCATTCTTTCTGGAATGACCTAAAAAATAAAACTCATCACACATGTTACCAAGGAAAGTGTTGGAAGATAAGCTCAAACCCACATGACCAAGGAATGCCCACATATCTAAGATTATTATAAGATGGGCCACACACCCAAGGAATGCCCACAAGATCGGCCCAAGCCCATTAGAAGTAGGACCCACAATGATTACCATGAGTTGGCATCCTTATCACATCAGTTGGAATATCAAGATGGACTCACAAAAGTATCTTTATTTGAGGGTCACGGCCAAGAAGAGTTTTAGTTTAAGTTATATTTGTTTTTTTATCAATATTGAGTTACCTAATTATGTTAGGACTTACCTTAAGTGTTAGAGTTTGGGTGTAATTGGGACAAGGGTAGTTTTATTGTAATTGGACTCTACTACCTTCCTCTATTATAAATAGAGGTTCATGTACTCTGATTACAACAAAATATTGAAGTCAATGAAGTATTTCTATTTTCCATAAATTCAACATGGTATCAGAGTAGGTTCTGTGAGTTGAATTGGTCAACTCACGGAGGTAATGTGATCCTTTTCTCTAAACCCTAAACCCTAAGTTTAGGTTCGTAGTTATTTTTTTCAGTCCCTTTACCCGTAGTTTTCATTGCATTTTTCTACCTCTATATGGATTTTTTTATATTTCAAATTATATATTGAAGGAAATATATTTGAGTCTACTTTCCAAAGAAAACATATTTGTTCCAATCTGAGTTATCTACAGAGAGATGTCGATATTTGAATGAACGAAGGTTTGAATGTAAAAAGGTTCGAGCAGTAGTAGCAATCTTCCGATTCCGAGGTATTTTTTGCTATCAAGATCTAGACTTTATATGGAGAAATATATATATAAATAAAAATCTATAAGTCTATTCTTTTACCTATTCAACCAATTTTTTATCTGAGTTATATACAAAGAGAAATTGATTTTGAAGCAGAAAATGTCAGATTGAAAAAGAGGTTCGAGCGGTAGAAAGCCTCAACTTCCGAGGTATTTTATGCTATCAAGAAAGAGACTTTATATGGATAATTATATATCAAAATAAAGATACATAAGTCTATGTTCTTACCTATTAAACTAATTCTTGGTATGATTTTTCTATAAGAAGATAATCTTGGAAGAGTCAATGATCGTTTTTGAAAAATAGGAGAAACAAAATTTAGTTCGGTCAGATGAGAGAGACCAAAATATATCAGATTATTTTTCTTCTGATGAAAGGTATTTAAGTCTACTATCATAAGGAGAAAATTTTATGTCAACCTGATCTATATTTAAAGATATATTCGCATTGGAAGAATCAAAGGTCATGCTGGTATTCTGTTACATTGAAAATCCGAATTTAAGCCAATTGATTTACGCACTTTTTGAGTTGATATATCAAGAAAATATCTCACTTCTCCCTGGTTTGAGGGCTTATTTATACATCTCTATTATTTGGGCCTATTGCTACATCTATGATATTTGGTTCAAACTGGGATCACTGTCATTACCTCCCAGCTTGAGGGGGAGAAGTAAAAGAAGTATAAGAGAGAGGTATTTTATTTCATATGTTGTGAATAATTTTATGTGACCAAAATATTCAAGAAATAGGGAGCACAAAAGATGAAGCTTGTGCATCTAAGAAGAAATTTTTATATTGGATTATTTCATGGGTTCTTTTACAAAGTTTATTATTTGGTTCGTTTTATATACAGTTGCTGCTATTATGTCTCTTTGGGGATATTATTTCTTGGTCTCTCTTTCGCGTTATATATCACATTGGGAAACCATGACGGAAAAACTTATTATTATATCTATGTTATCCCCCCCATGTAATGGCTTTTATGTCTCCTACCACTTGAGAGTCGTTGTTCTGTGGAGGGACACGGTGGTGGACACTTCAGAGCAATGCCGATAGACACACTACGGATAGAAGACGAAGTGTGCCCTACATCCAACATTAGGACTGGAGTACGAAGCAATGGTTACTGACTAGGAGTGATTTTTACTCTCACGTATATAATACCGCAGGGCCTCATGGAAGGACTCAACAGCGTGAAGGGGGAGTGATGCAAGATAAGCTCAAGCCCACACGACCAAGGAAGGCCCACAAGATTGGCCCAAGCCCATAAGAAGTATGACCCACAATGATTACCATGAACTGGCATCCTTATCACATCAGTTGGAAGATCAAGAAGGACTCACAAAAGTATCTTTATCTTAGGGTCACGACCAAGAAGAGTTTTAGTTTGAGTTATGTTTGTCTTTTATCTATATTGAGTTATTTAATTATGTTAGGACTTATTTTTAAGTGTTAGAGTTTGGGTGTAATAAGGACAAGGGTAGTTTTATTGTAATTGGACTCTACTACCTTCCTCTATTATAAATAGAGGTTCATGTGCTCTGATTACAACAAGTTATTGAAGTCAATGAACTATTTCTCTTTTCCATAAATTCAATAAAAAATAAATTGAAAATTCCCAAGAAAGCAAAACAGATATAAGGCACTGAGTAGCTTTTAGTAATTCTACACAACATATCCTCTATCCAGATTCCAGGCCCTTGATTTTAAGGGTTTAAGTAGGTGAGTAGGTGTGGAGAGGAGAGAGAACTTCGTGACAGCATGACCTAAGAATCTACTCAATGATTATCAAGCAGACAGTAAACACACTATCAACCTTCATTTTAGAATGTAATGATACCAACATTAGGGAAACTATGGGCACACTGGAGCATATTCAAGATTTTGGACATACCTTTATTGGCCTTTCAATCTTATGTACACCCATGAATAGAATAGGCAGGTGGAAGACTTGCCTATCATGACCAAATTGCCTAAAAAATAATTATCCTACCTTATGGGTCAACTTGCAATTAAGACCCAAACACAAGCCCTTATGAAATTTTGTGCACACTACAATCTTATTTGGATCATGAATATATGGACACTTCCTCTTTTCCTTGTTGCACTTCCCAAATCTAGTAAAAAATAGGCAGTACTGCTTTTTTTGCCAACTTCAATCTTGTAGTATCCAAGCTCGATCTAACCTTCTCACTTGCTAATATGTCTTTCAGCTTTCTTGTATCCCTAACAAGCAAGTTTCCCTTTCCAGTACGAATTTATATGTTACAAAACATTAGTTCACATAAACTATTACATGCAACATATAAAGCAAAGGTTGTACAAGAGTACATGCAAACACATGAGAGAACTGGCATCCATATGTTTGAAGCCTTCACAGTATAATGGCTGTAGTTACATATTGATTTCATATCTCTCTTGTAAATTTCTAAACATATGAGTTTCGAAGTAAACATATGGATTTTCTTCAAATACTGATCCTTGCCGATCAACAACCTTCTTGGGTCAAAGCATTTTGTGGAGTCACTTCCAGCACCAAAATCAGTGGCAGTTGACATTTTCTCATCTTCATATATAACAACTTTAAAAGCCTTGAAACTAAATTTCACAATCAACTAATTCATTCACAAAAAATCAAATGGGAAAAAAAAGTGCAAACATCATCTACTACAATGCAAGTTATTTTATGGCCTTAGTATGATTAAGTAAGAATATCCACATTGACCATCAACAAGAACACAACAACATGATCTTCCAAGGGAAATGTTTTACACAATGAGAACACAAAGAAAAGAAAATGCAAGTTATATTACGAGCGAATCCCACTCGATGCCATCAGAAAATTTAGAGCCTCAGTATGATTTATACAAGTAAATCCAAATTGGACACCAATGAAAATAAAGGAACATAACATGTATGGGAAATGCTTTAATCCATGAGGATATGAAAAAAGAAGAAGAAGAAGATGATAATGATGATAATGTGGATACTCTTGCTTAATCATACTAAGGCTCTAAAATAACTTGCGTTGTAATAGATGATTTTGTCCTTTGTTTTCCCATTTGATATTTTGTGATTGATGTAGCTGATTGTGAAATTTTGTTTTGAGGCTTTTTTAGTTGTTTTATATGCAGGCGAGAAAACGTCAAGTGCCATTGATATTGGAGCTAGAAGTGACTCCACAAATTTTTTTGAGCCAAGAAGGCTGTTGATCGGCAAGGATGAGTATTATAAGAAAATCCATATCTTTATTTTCAAATTCATATGTTTATACATTTAGGAGAAATATGAAATCAATATGTAACTACTGGCCTTATACTTTGAAGGCTTGAAACATATGGATGCCAAATCTCTCATGTGTTTACATGTACTCATGTACAACCTTTGCTCTATATGTTGCATGTAATAGTTTATGTGAATTACTATTTTGTAACATATAAATTCGTACTGGCAAGGGAAACAAGCTTGTTAGGGATACAAGAAAGCTGAAAGACATATTGGCAAGTGAGAAGGGCAGATGGAGCTTGGATACCACAAGATTGAAGTTGGTAGAAAAGGAGTACTTCCAAATTTTTACTTGATTTGGGAAGTGCAACAATGAAAATGGGAAGTGTTTATATATTCATGATCCAAATAAGATTGTAGTGTGCACAAAATTTCTTAAGGGTGTGTATTTGGGTCTAAATTGCAAGTTGACCCATAAGGTAGGATACTTATTTTTTAGGCAATTTGGTCATGATAGGCTTGCCTTCCACCCGCTTAATTTGGTCATGGGTATACATAAGATTGGAAGGCAAATAAATGTATGTCCAACATCTTGAATATGCTCCAGTGTGACCATAGTTTCCTTATAGTTGGTATCATTACATTCTAAAAAGAAGGTTGACAATGTGTTTACTGTTAGCTTCATAAGCATTGAGTCGATTCTTAGGTCATGCTATCAAGAAGTTCTCTCTCGTCCCCTCCTCTCCACACCCACTCACCTAGTTAAACCCTTAAAATCATGGGGCTGGAATCTGAATGCAGTAGTTGTTGTGTAGATTTACTGGAAGCTACTCAGTGCCATATATCTTTTTCCCATTGTTTGGAATTTTCAATTTATTTTCCTTGGTAACCTGTGCGATGAGTTTTATTTTGTAGGTCATTCCAAAAAGAAAGCAAGATTGCTCTTATTTTTTGCAAGATAAGTAAACATTGTCCACTGCTTTATATTGTGTGCCAATTATAGTTAAAGTTTCAATATGCAGGCTAGTTTGACACTTTCTTTACAGGGTTATGTACAAATGAGAATTGTCCATATTAGGCATGTAAATGTAAACCCATGGCTACTGTTTGTGAAGGTTTCCTTAGGGGCTACTGTGCTGATGGCATAGATCAAAATAAGCTTAAACAAAGTTGTGAGAATAAAAAACCTCACGTGTAAAGAAAGTAGCCAATAAGAAAACTTTCACAAACAATAGCCCTGGGGTTTACATTTACATGCCTATACGGACAATTCCCATTTTCACATAACCCTGTAAAGAAAGTGTCAAACTAGGTTGCATATAGAAACTTCAACAATGATTGGCGCACAATATGAAGCAGTGGACAGTGCTTACTTATCTTGCAAAAAATAAGTGCAATCTTGCATTCTTTCTAGATTGACCTACAAAACAAAATTCATCACACATGTTACCAAGGAAAATAAAATGAAAATTCCCAACAAATTAAAATAGATATAAGGCAATGTGTAGCTTTCAGTAAATCTACACAACAACTCCTCCATCCAGATTCCAGGCCCATGATTTCAAGGGTTTAAGTAGCTGAGTGGGTGTGGAGAGGAGAGAGAACTTTGTGACAGCACGATCTAAGAATCTACTCAATGATTATCAAGTAGACAGTAAACACACTATCAACCTTCATTTTAGAATGTAATGATACCAACTATAGGGACACTATGGGCACACTAGAGCATATTCAAGATTTTGGACATATATTTATTGGCCTTCCAATCTTATGTACACCCATGAACATAATAGGCGGGTGGAAGACTTGTCTATCATGACCAAATTGCCTAAAAAATAAGTATCCTACCTTATGGGTCAACTTGCAATTAAGACCCAAACACACGCCCTTAAGAAATTTTGTGCACACTACAATCTTGTTTGGATCATGAATATATGGACACTTGCTATTTTCCTTGTTGCACTTCCCAAATCTAGTAAAAAATAGGCAGTACTCTTGCTTTTTTGCCAACTTCAAATCTTGCAGTATTCAAGATCGATCTGGCCTTCTCACTTGCCAATATGTCTTTCAGCTTTCTTGTATCCCTAACAAGCTTGTTTCCCTTGCCACTACAAATTTATATGTTACAGAACATTAATTCACATAAACTATTACATACAGGATATAAAGCAAAGGTTGTACAAGAGTACATGCAAACACATGAGAGAATTGACATCCATATGTTTCAAGCCTTAATAGTATAATGGCAGTAGTTACATATTGATTTCATATCTCTCTCGTAAATTTATAAACATATGAATTTTAATGTAAACAAATGGATTTTCTTCACATACTCATCCTTGCTAATCAAGAACCTTCTTGGCTCAAAGCATTTTGTGGAGTCACTTCCAGCTCCAATATCAGTGGCGTTTGACATTTTCTCATCTGCATAAAGAACAATTTTAAAAGCTTTGAAACTAAATTTCACAATCAGCTACTTCCATCACAGAACATCAAATGGGAAAACAAATGCAAACATCATCTACTACAACACAAGTTATTTTAGAGCCTTAGGATGATTAAGCAAGAATGTCCACATTGACCATCAACAAGAACACAACAACATGATCTTCCAAGGAAAATGTTTTATACTATGAGGACACAAAGAAAAGAAAATACAAGTTCTATTACGAGTTAATCTCACTCGATGCCATCGGTAGATTTAGAGCCTTAGTATGATTTATACAAGTAAATCCAAATTGGCCATCAATGAAAATATAGGAACATAACATGGATGGGAAATTCTTTAATCCATGAGGACATGAAAAAAGTAGAAGAAGAAGATGATAATGATGATGAAGAAGCTTTGAGCTTTGTTACAAGTGTCTTATTAGATGCATCCATCTTATAATGACCGAAACCAAGGCGGGGAATCTTTTCCCTTGGAAAGACAATGAATCTCATGTAATAATGCATGCAAGAAAACACTGTGTAGCAAATAATTAAGCTCATAAGCTATCACTTATATTCCTTTGTGTCCATAGCTGTTATAGCAAAATAGTTGAAGCCCAAAATCAAAAGCCAAAGCCACACAAGCTTTTTAAAATAGCCCAGTAATTCTTGCTCCAAATCTCTTTTTGCATGAATATTCCTTTATAAAAACACAACTAGCTTAATTGGTCATACAATGATAGCTAGATAGCATTTTAAAAAGGATAGCTTGATAGGGCTTGGGCCTACCCTTGACCCAGTTAGGCTAGATAGGCCATGCTGACCCATTCACAGTCCCAACTGTAATCCTCAGGTCGTGCCTTTATGTGGAAGTTCTTAGAACCACCAAAAGAAGTGGTTATACAAATAGAACCACAAGGGGTGTTGCTTATGTTGATGCTTTCACCTGGCCGTAGATTAATACCATGGGCAGAGTTATCGGTGGAACAATTTCCTTCAACTGTATATCACATACAAAAGCCACACCACTCTGCCCTCTCTTTTTTTGCTCTGATGTAGTAAATGCATCGTAGCTTCATACAAAGCAGAATATAGGGCAAAATCAGTATAGTAACATAATACTCTCAAGCTATTATACAAATATGAATAGGCTTCCAACTAAAAATAAAGAAGCAACTCTCAATTTAATCATCCCAAAGTGATAACTTAGCAAGACCCATCTCCGTTTGGTAAATTCTCTAAGAGTCAGCATATAAATCCTTTATAGATGTAGACAATTCTCTCTAAAAGGTCATACACTCCTAACCACAGCTTTCTAAGAGCTTTATATCAACTATACAAGTCCTCTTTTCAATCAGCTTTCATTATGTTTTTATCATAAGTCATCCAACCAGTACTATAGATAGCTTTCTTAATGCTACACTTCACCTCTATCAAATATGTTCACACCATCTTGAATGATAAAATTGTACTATCTCAGATCTTGACACCATTTTAAGGGTTCTAATACGTGTGCATTTAATCTGTATCTATTCCAGACTTTCCACCTTTTTTATTTTTTAAGAACGTGATTTTTTTTTGGCTTTTATTGCTTTAAGAGGTAATCAAATACATACTAGAGGGAGAGGAAATCCACAAACCTTAAAAGGAATAGGAAGAGTTTCCTAAAAAGAGAGAAATCTTGCTATATCCTCTCTAGTTGACGTATCTAAAATACCATTGTCAGTGCATGCCTCCATTGTGCATATATGTGGGAGAAAATATAAATAATTCCATCAAATATGTGAGAGATCCTACAAGGAGAGGAAGAGTTTTTGTTCATCCAGCCAATGACATTAAGGGGGGGTTAGTCTAACATGAAGTGAGATGAATTACTCCCGCATTACTTAGTTGATTAGATTAAGGGGTTAGTGTACAATGAATTACACTTCAAGTGAATTATGTCAATTCAATCGCTCAGGCAAAAAATGGGTAATTTGGATTCTGACCTATTTTGCGAATCAAATGATTGAAGCGCGCGTTGCTCCTCTCCTCCCCCCCCCCCCCCCCCCTCCGTCGTCCTTCCTCTCCTCTCCCTCTCGACCTTCGTCGTAGAGCACGGGAGGCTGAGCCTTTGTCCCTGAGCCTCCCGACTTCTCTTCTCTCTCGGCCTCCCTCTCTTCTTCCTCTCGATAATAAGAATAATAATTTATATTTTTATTTTTAAAATAATTATTTTATTTATTTAATATATTCATTTTAAAATTACTATATTAAATTAGTGATTTAAAAGACATAATTAAAATATTTTTAAAATAAATATTTGATAAATTGTTTGTGTTTAATTATCCCATTTCTATAATGAATTAAAACAATGGTTTTAAATTTTGTGACAATATATTGTTAATTAATAATACATAAAAATATATATTATGTTATTGGTAAATATATGTATTTATATATTAAATTAATTTTTTATTGTATTAAATTAGTGGTTTTTAATGTTAAAACATATCTTATGTTATTAAAAAATAATTTATTTATTTATTATATTCGCTTATGTTATATTTTATTTTTAATAATTTATTCTAGTCACATGTAATTATTGTATTAATTTATAATAAACTATAATAATTAATTAATATAATATAGTTTTTCATTAAGTAAGATATTAATTTATTTTAATACTATACGTTAAATCACTTATAAGTGTAGTAACCATGTTTATTTTGGTTAATTATCTATTTAGGTATATTTTATATTTAAGTATATTATAAAAGGTTACTCATTCTCTTGTTTATATCATACTTTTCATTTGGGGGCACTAACACTGGATTCTGTTTTTCTGTATACTTGAACTCGTCTAGACTAACACCCAAGGATGAATTAAAGTTGAATCAATTCATTTAAGATGAATTGAATTTTTCACTTCATTTAAAGTTCATTGTGGACTAACCCTTCCCCCCTAAGGGTTAGTCAACAAAACGAAAATTTGAAGTTCATCATCATCTCCAGATTTAAATTCATTTCATTCATCTACATGAACTTCATCTTCGAACTTGGTGTTAATGTGGACGACTTCATGTGCACTAGAAAACAGTTTCCAGTGTTAGTGCCCCAACACGAGAAAAATATAAAAAACAAGAGAATCCCTAAACCCTAATAATATACTTAATTAAAACATAATCCTTAAACCCCAAATAAGGTAAAACATGCATTATTACTACACGAATAAGTAATTTAATGTACAATTAAAATATATTAATATACTAATTAATTAAATTAGATATTATATTATTTAATGATTGCATTTTATTGTACATTAATATAGTAATTACGGGAGCCAATGAAATATGCACATGATTGATTATAAAAATAAATAAATAATGTTATAAATAACAAAAGCGAATGTTCTAAGTTTAGTTATTAATTTATTAATAACATTTGATATACTTTAACCTAAAAAGGAATGATTAAACAAAAAAAAATGATCTAATCATAACTCTAACATACTATATATTCGTATGTATTATTAATTAATAATATGTTTTAGCTAAATTTAAAATCATTGATTTTATTAAATAAAAAATGGATTAATTAAAAAATAATAATTGATCAAATGCGTGATTTAACAATATCTTAATTACCACTATTAAATCACTAATATAATAAAATAATTAAAAAATAAAAATAATGAATAAATAAAGAATTATTTTATTAATAAGAGAAGATGGCTTTTTTACGAAGTATTAATTTATAATATATTTCCACAAAATTGAATATAATTAATTGATCAAATGCATATTGTAACTATATTTTATTTACCAAACTTAAATATCTAGTTTAATATAGTAATAAAATTTAATAAAAATAATATATAAATAAATATACAACTTCATTAATAACCTAAGAAAGATTATTCTAATAACGAGTTCGTGTCTTTAATATTAAAATCATCAAATTACAAGTTTAGTACATAAGAACAACACATGTTCAAAAGCAATAAGATACAATCATCATTTATCATTTCACATGCAAGTTGCTATGTCATCTTGAAATTGTGCGGTTCTCATGGATTCTAATGCAAGTTTCCTTCGACAGCTTGTTGACTGGGTATCCTCTTCCACAAGACCATCGATATCATCGCCTGTCTGTATCATCCATTGCACCTAATTGGGCCCCATCACTTCTTCCACCGAACTCGTCATCCGAATCATCATCTTCCCATTCAAATATATCATTGTAATCATCTCCACGTAGTGCCTTTTGCAAATACAACAAACCATTAATCCCACAAGAATGTGGTACACGTCTATCGCAATGGCATAGATAGTATCTTCCTATGACGATAATAATACATGTCAATCCAACAAAAGTTGCAACCCTTTCTTCATTTGTCATAATAACCATGGAAATCTGCAAACATAATCTTCCTAAAAGTCATAAACAAAAATAAACATCAATCTTCAATCATAACATATTTATCCATACTCAACAAGCATATTCATAGCCATGAAAATCTTTAACTTATCACATCCATACTCATCCACCATATTCATCCACATAATATATTAACATAACAATCATATAAAATAAAAATATTAACCATACTGATGAGTCTTGCAACGTCATAATTCAAACATCGTCATCAACACATAACAATCTTCCCAAAGAAGATAGTGTACTTAAAACGCATTACGAATATTTTCTTGCACAATATTTAAGCCACATGACCTACTCTTCCACTATCATCATCGTAAACATGGCATTCTTATTTGGCGTATCCAACCATTCAGGAGCACAATACTTCATGACGTTCGACAGTTCCGGGATTTCCCTGAGGGCATTGACACAAATCTTTTTCGACATCGCCCTCATCAGGCTTCATAACATTATTCAATGCCTGAATGATACAGTTAATTGCATCAATGAATTTACTACTGTCATCAGTGGGCAATTCGCTTCTCTTTCTACGACGACTTGAAGATGACGTGTTACTTCTTTGAGATTGCTCAGCTGTCGACTCATTTTCAGCAATGAATTGCGATGGAGTTTCCCTAACTACATCGACATCCTCAGGCTCGTCCATTGAGATAGGATCCGACTCATGGAGGAGTTCATGGCCCAGATCTACAAGAGTTATACTAGCTATCCCCATGGCTATTGAGTTTCCCACTACCAAAGCTAATTTGTCGTAAAGGGGGCAACCTTCTTGTCTATACTTTTCAGCATCTCTATGCTCCTACAAGAATAAAACATCCTTTAGAGGACTTGGAATAGAGTTCTAGTAATGCGGATAACATACAAAATATTTTACTATACATCATGATTTACTGACCTTTATGTAGTCTTGCCATAAAAAATGACATGCAGTAACTCGCTATGAAGTTGCATCCCAACCGAACCCACTAGTCTTGAGACAACTCGTTATCGTTTGGTTTGTTTTATTCCATGATCTTCTTCAATTCTTGAGTTGCTCAATAATTTTTTTATTGACTACATCTTCATTGAACTTATTGACACGGTCCATATATACCTCATGCTTCCAAACCCCATTGGGCAACTTGTTCCCTATTTTGACCTGCTCAACCAAGAGATCTAGCATTTTTCTGTCTTCTTCAAAGGTCCAAATGTCATATGATCGAGCAGTTGGTTGTCTTCTTACAACCATTTTTAATCTAAATCCGAAATGGTCCTCATGGAAAAAACTTTATTCACAATGTGAGACATGTGCCACAACGGATGCGTAATCTTATCTCAGTAGGGCAACTTGATGACAAAGATCATAATGTGACTTTTAATGGTGCTTCCTGGAAAGTCACTAAGGGAGCCATGGTTGTTGCACGAAGATTTAAAAGTGGAACTCTTTACATCACTTCCAGTTGTAGAGACATGATTGCAATTGCTGATGCTATTACTGATTCTGATTTGTGGAATTATAGGCTCGATCACATAATTGAGAAGGGAATGATATTGCTTCAGTCCAAAGGGAAGCTACCAGGGATGAAAACTGTAAACAACAGTTTATGTTAAGGCTGTTAGGAATTAGATGCCCTAATTCCAAACTAACGAGAGCAATAATAATAAATGCGGTAGAAGAGAAAAACAAGCATGGAAAAGCACAACAAGATTTATATAGGTTCGCCTCAAGGTGAGACTACGTCTTGTCTTCCAGTGCTACAATGATCCACTATTAAGATGAAATAGTTTACAAGAGAAATCGCACACTTACAGGTATTTCCCTCTAACCTCTCGGGTTGCAACTTGAGATGATCCTCGGATTAAAATCATAAAACACTAATAGCGGTACCCCATATTTAAAGAGAAATAAAGGGCAACTACATTACAAGAGTGAAATTCTCAAACTGGCCTTAATGAAACAATAATCAATATATCGTAAGGCATTAATTAGGCTCCACAACTCAACACAAGGTGTTAATTACGCTCGACAACTCAGCGTATGACATTAATTAGGCTCCACAACTTAACAATCTCCCACTTGGAGACTAATCTATCATCAATATCTCCTATACAGCGGCCACAACTTCTCATTCCTTAGAGAGAAGTCCAACTGAAGTTGCACACAACTTCATCTAGGACATCAAAAGCCCGTCATTTTTTTATGCTTTACCTTACTAGTTCTAAACAAAGTAAATTTTCTAGGAATTATTGCCTCTTGAGTAGGAGAGTTTGCGGTATCTTCCACTTCATTAGTACCATCTTCAAGGGAAGTATATCTCCCAAGTTTGATATGGTAGGCTACTTATCCAAATTCATTCACCTCTTTTTGGCTATAGTACCACTAGACCCAATTGTACGATCATTCCCAAAGAGAAAATGTAAGTCATCATAATTCAGAATAGGCTTTTATCGATATTGTTTTGCATCTGGATGGGCCTACACATTTAACAAATTATAAACAAAATTAGTAAACAAAGGTTATTTAAAACATAAAAAAACAAAATATGTATGAACATATCTTTATGTAACTGTCCCACACTATTGAAGTCGCTTCAAACATCATGGCTGAATGATTAAAACCAAATCCACTACCAGTATTATGATAAAGTTCTTGAAGTATAGCAAAATTCTTCTTCAATGTCTTCAGACGGTTTTTAATGTGTTGGATAGATATATATATATATATATATATATATATATATATATATATATTTCAAGAAATAAAAGGATCCAAATTTTCTCGATTGATGTCAAATACAAAGTCAACCATCAATTTCTCCAATTCATAGATTTTGTCCTCACAACCCTTCAAAGAATACAAATAACCAAGATGTCCAAAGCTGGCGGAATTTGGTGGAACACTGACAAGATTTCAGTAATCTTCTCAACATCACTAACAGATTTCAAATCATAACAACATCCTTCTAAAGCGTCATTACAAGCATCCAAATCCGGTCTCATATAATCCAACGTCGCATGTAGTGCTATCTTACAGTTCTCTTGAAAACCCTAAAATTATCCAGTAAAACTGCCATTTTCCTACCTCAATTAAAATTGGACTCTAGAGGCTAAAGTTTATAAATAAATTTTTTTGAACATGGATGGCAGGTGTGTTAGCAGAATTAAAGGCTCTCAGTAGAGAATCAATCGTTTCAGATGAAAGGATCTTTGACCTTTTTCATAAGGAGAAAGATAGTAGAAGCAAAAGCTCTCTTGAGATTGTGAAGTTATTTAAGAGAGTAGAGATGAGCTATTACAGAGTTGGAGAGATGCTTTAAAAGGTAAAAGGCATTGTTAGTGGGATCTTGAATGACATCCAAGCTTTATCGATAACATTAGCCGAGAGAGAGGCTTGGAGATGGTTTTCAAGTTCGAGTGCAACTTGGCGTCCAAGCTTGTGGGGCTGTCTAAGCTTTTTGAGGGAGGTGGGGAAGATTACTATGGACTACACTTCGGGACAAAGAAAAATGGTTGGAGGAAGGAATACAAAATGACAACACATTGATTTTCACCAGTGAAGAAGAAACTCGATTGATTTTCTTTGTTGCTTTGGTGTTTTGTTATCAAGAAGCCAAAAGAAAATTAAAATGTACGATGAATGGTTTACAGATTAGATTAGATGCATATTATTATAAATCGTTCTCATATGTTGCTTGATTTTATTATAAATATAAAATAGAGAAAAAGCATTTTGTCTCAAAAACAAACATAACAGTCCAAAAATAGTGATGTCTAAACGGGAAATAGGAGAGTACATGTATTGAATGTCTAAATAGCTTAAATCATAAATAAATATAGAGAGTCCAACACAAATAATAGAGAAATAAAGGCATGTTTCTTTGAGTATTGAAAATCAAAGAAACAAAGAAATCCAAAATGAGGAACAATGACAAAACTTTCCTAGTGGAAGTGGAGATAGACAAACACAATTAATTAACCATAACAAATATAAAAGAATCTTACAAAATAATAGAAAAGTAAAATAAAAGTATTGAAAATCAGAGAAGTAAATAAATCTAAATGAGGACGAGAAACGAAACTTACTTGATGGAAGTAGAGACCAGTAAATAGAAATGTAGAGACCCACAAACACAAACAAGAACTTGTGTAGATAAAAAATAAAAAACTTCCAGAGATGCATAGTCTAAAAATCATAAAAGTTGAGAAATCTAAATGAGGAATAGAGATGAAAACAAAAAACACAGAAGGAGAGACCAACAAACAAAAATCAATCTTTGCAAATCAAATAATAATTGAACAACTGAAGAAAAATTTGTATTTATCAACTGAAGTTACCTGTCTATAGCGTACGCCTGAAGCTTCTTCCCACCATGTTTGAGAGAACCTTGTCGAGAATCGCAATGAAAGCTTCCGCCGTTGAGTTGGGTAAGGACACAAAGAGCACTCTTTCCCAGTATGCAACGGGATATAGACAACGTCGCTTGTCCGCTCATTCGTCTTTGGCTTGGAAGTGATGGTTTTTCCATGGCGGAACTCAAAAATGGAGGGGCGATGAGTCTTGGCCTCCCAGATTCTTCTACATGATGCGCGTCTAACAACCGTTTTCCATCTTGAACCTTGGTTATTGTTGTAGTGGATGAGTTCAGAGTCTTGCTCATGGTCATCTTGGCTGACTTGAGGGGTGAAACACATGTGTGAACCGTGCTTCTGTTGATGTTGTTGTCGATGATGCTTTGTTTGGAGAGTCTGATCACCGTATGCTTTCGAGTCAATCCACTAGAGGTGATACGAACCACGTCAACCCGTGATAAAACCCGATACCAAATCTGGAAATCGTCCCCAAGATCATTCAATTTTGATGGAAACCGCAACCCGTTGCTTAGCAAAGCAAGAACCTTGGTATAGTGAAGATGCCACAAACGGGGATGGAAAATCCATTTGATAAGTCGATATTGAATGCCACAAGGAAACCTTGATAAGTTCAGAAAAGTGAATAATTCACACAATATCAATAATCATCAAAAACTTTTTTCTCCTCCTTCTCGACAAAAGCAAAATCAATAGTTCTTTTTTTCGGATTTTTTTTTGTTGGCCGAAAAATTTGTCAAGGAAAAAAAACGACTGTAGCTAGTTGTTGCCGAGAAGAAAAGATGAAAAACTGCATCTCTATTCTTGCCATCGCTGAAGAAGGAAGATATTGTTCGGCGCCATTGCCGAGAAAAAAAAGAAAGACAGAGAAACATTGTTGTTGAGGCTTGTGAAAGAGAAGGAGGAGGAGTTTTATTGCGTCTCTGTTTGTGTCATTGTAGAAGAAGGAGAAGCCTTCTCGACGCCGTTACCGGAGAGGAGAAGCTTTGTTTGACGCCGTTGTTGAAGAAGACGACGAAAAAAATAAAAAAAATTGCGCGGATGAAGACGACGGCCTCTGAGCCCGTCGGATTATCACCGAGCTTTCGGGAAGCAAGTCTGATGTTCCTTTATCCTAGGAAAACTATTGGGGTGCCGTCTCTGGTCTCAGTGCCATGAAGAAGATGAAAACCAATCTCTTCGGTGCGTGAGGAAGACAAAGTCCACTCTGTTTGGTGTTGTGAGGAAAAAAGAAGTTGAAGATTGGCTCTGGACAGATTTCCCGAACTTACCGACGCCAGACTGTTCGGGATCGGCATAAGGAAGAAGGTTGCCGATTAAAATTTTTCCTAAGTTAGGAAAATTTAATCAGCGCTGTGAGGTGAGTCTCACGCCAGACCGAGCCGACTGAACCGAGTCAACCTAGGCCAACTCGGACCAGGTCAACTCAGTGAGTCAACACGGTTCAAAGCAAAAAAAAAAAAAAAAAAGTGATGGACCCATTCTATTTTGCATATTATTCTAATCTTGTTTTTAGATTTTAATCATGTCGCATGATCAAGAAATCCCATCATCCGATGTTCCAAATCTGCAAATACAAGCATTTATGGGGGGAGATGAGACAGGAGATGAGGGAGGAGTTAAAAGATATACATGAGAGGTTGGATAGGGCAGAAAAGGGAGCACAAGGGGTGGAACCATCATTTGTTCAGAATACCCCAAGGAGGAACAAGTTGTACCAAAGGGAAGTTGAGGATATAGGTGAGTTTGACGATTTCGAGGAGTATGATAGTATGTCAATGGCCAGCTATAGGAGATATGACCGGGATAGAGAAGCTAGGAATTGGGTAGATAACAACTTGGGAAGTGTCAACATGAAAACTCCTGCGTTTCAAGGAAGAAGTGATCCTGAAGCATACCTCGAGTGGGAAAAGAAGACGGAGTTGGTTTTCGATTGTCACGACTACTCCGAATTCAAGAAGGCAAACTCGCTACAATTGAATTTACTGATTATGCTATTGTGTGGTGGGACCAGTTGTGCATCAATAGAAGGCGGAATGGAGAACGTCCTATTGAAAATTGGGATGAGATGAAGAAAGTGATGAATCGATGATATGTGCCAAGTCATTACTACCGAGATCTATACCTCAAGCTGCAAGGTCTCTATCAAGGTATCCGAAACATTTTTTATTATTATAAAGATTTAAAGATGGCTATGATTAGAGCCAATGTGAAGGAGGATCGAGAGGCGACAATGGCCAGATTTTTGAATGGTTTAAACCGAGAGATTGCTAACACAATCAAGATACACCATTTCTCCGATTTTGAGGATTTGGTTCATACGGCAATCAAAGTTGAGAGGCAACTCAAGAGGGTGGTACACAGCCAAGACCCAAGAATTCGAGTGCAGCCCCTTGGAGATCAAACTACCAACTGAAAGATGAAACTTCGTCCACCATCAAGGCCAAACATGAGTCCAAAATAGTCACCACTACCATGGATTTTGAAGGTAAATCAACCCCTATTTCGACTCATTCTAGTGAGATTAAATGTTTCAAATGTCAGGGGAGAGGACACATAGCTAGCCAATGCCCAAACAGGCAAATTATGATGATCCAAGAAAATGGCGAAATTGGTTCCGAAGACGAAGCTAATCTAGATGACATGCCACTATTGGAGGATGCCCCCATCAGAGTTGAGGAGTTTGGATCAGATAATGGTGAGATGCTTGGATTAGTCGCACGACTTGCCTTAAGCTTGACAGTTAAAGAAGAGGAAACAAAAGTACAGTGGGAGAATATCTTTCACATTCAGTGCCACGTGAAAGACAAGGTTGTGGTACCATTTTGAATTGGTAAATATGAATATGAAGTATTGTGCGATGTGGTACCAATGCAAGCTGAACATCTCTTCTTAGGAAGACCGTGGCAATTTGACAGACGTGTGCAACATGATGGCTTCACCAACATGTACTCATTCGTGCACAATTAACGGACAATCACTCTAGTTCCGATGACTCCAAAACAAGTATACGAGGATATAGTGAGGTTGCAACAATTGAGTAAGGTCGACCCTGGTGAGGTTTTGAGGACAAATCCTTCCCAAGAGGAGGGGAATGATGTGAACAAAAGTTGGTTTTACTCTGTTATATTGTGGACCCACCATCGAGGCACAAGCTAGTGGGACCCACATGAGGATGTGGGCAAGATTTACTCTACTAAAATGTGGGACCGACCATGGTGGCACAAGCTAGTGGGACCCACCATGAGATTTTGTGGGACCCACAAAGATATCCACAAGTTGGCAACTTATCCTAGAAGATCATGTGGAATTATATTAGGTTTCTATTTACGACAAGTTACCTTAAGCTTTCCTTTAATTGAATGTAATTAGGGGAAGGGATTTATTCTACATGGATTTACCACGTCCTCCATTATAAATAGAGGACTTGTACACGGATTAAAAAACCTTTGATTTTATTCATATTCAGAGTTTATTCTTCTTGAGTTCTGGAAGGAACTTTTCGAACTTATCAGGGTTTTTCTTGTGGCTTTCAAACGACTTATCAAACGGATTGTCCATCCCTGTTTGTGACGTCTTCACCATACCGAGGTTCTTTCTTTGCTAAGCAACAGGTCGTGGTTATCCTTCAAACTTGAAAGGTCTTGGGGTCGATTACCAGATTTTGTATTGGGTTTCGTCACAGGTTGAAGTGGTTCATATCAAGAGGGTTCGGGGTATGTGGGGCAGCGATATGTTCAGGTGGAGAGGAATGCTGGGCCCAGTGGTGGGTGGTGGGGGTGCGTGCCATGGTGGGCCATCATTTTCATTTCCCTTTCTTAAGAGTTTCTAATTTCAATCTAGGGTTAAGAGGTGCCTTCTTCTTTTGTATCTGCTCTTGATTTGGCTTTGCAATGACTGCATGATGTTTGCATTCTTTTGGAATATAACCCATTGGATGCACATAAGATGCATAAATCCCTAAATCCCAAACATAGAGAGGAGGCAAACGATTATGCAATGGTTTATGTGAGTTGGAACATCCTAGAGCCACTTTTTGGTAGTTTTGTAGGTTGATATGGGATATTTCCATTCCTTTTTAATAATTGTAAAGATCTATTGCATTCTGCATGGATGTCTTTCATGGAGGGTCCTAAATGTGTTAAATCATCTAAAGGTAATGGTTTGTTAGTTACCCATTTAGTTTGTCTTTACGTATTCTATTATCAGTTTCATTTGGAACGGCTAAAAAGTGTTTCGTTACCTATCTATTTATCTGATTAGTAGTGGATAAACGTGTAATAGTAAATAGTGTAAGAAATAACTTGAGAAATTTGCCATTATTTTTAACTTATAAACATATTAAAATATTTAATAAATATAATTTAATGAATTTATAACTTGTTAAAGATGGTCCAGGGCCAACCTAAAATGACTTTTCCAAAAAATCCCAACTACTAACAACATAATCTTTGCTAAAATTAAATTGTGGAATTATTACCCCTAATTCTCCCGATCATGTTTGAACCTACTCAAGTGAGATGTGGTGAAAACTAGATGAGGCATAAACTAGTTCCGATAATTACAGGGTCTTGCTCTAATACAATGTAAAGTTAGGTGTTGGATCATCCCAAAATGACTAGCCAAAGTTAGAATGTTTCTTATCCCAACTAATAACAATATGACTTTTTCTTACATTAGCTTATATGTAATTTTATTAAATGGAATTTAGGAACAAAATGTGCTATTTAGGCACCGTCAAGAGATCAAGAACAAGGTGTGCATCAAAGCAGACCTCTTTATCAAGCAATCTACAATCAAATTAGCCAAATGATACGCATGCAACCATGAGAGGGATAAATGTGGCTAGATAGAGAGACAAAGAAATTGGTAATGAAACTGCTATGGAGGGAGTGCAGTCCCCTTTACCCATGAAATCACCACATTAAGTCCCCCTCCATGATGATGACTGTTGTGAAATGATCCATGTGATGAAAGAGACCATGCAAAAGATCATGCCTCCATTGCAATTGAATGCATTGTCTAGCATCCAAATAAGGGTGCATGATCTGTCCTAGATGGTGGCGGATAACTTCCCCAAGCCAGCTGGTCGGGGGCTGTTGGATGCTAACATCACTAAACATAGAAATATAGTTTGTAGAGAAAGCTGGAAACACATAGAAGAGCAGGGAAATGGTATAGGCCGTTAGTTTGATTGTCTCAAATTAAATGATGATGGGCATATTAGATCACCTGTATTTTAGAATCAAATGGCAAATCCTGGGGATGGGGATATTTTCTCTTATGATTGAAAACATGCTAATTATATTAACCTTGACATCGGTGATCCACAACCAGTGGGGATAATGTAGTCCTCATACACAACCATGAAAACCAAAAACATAAGAATGATCCACTACAACCTCTTGAAACCAAATTGAAGAACCGGATGTTTCTAGCCATATATTGACTTTTGTAACATTCATACCTTTGCCTCTGAAAATCAAAACCAGATGGTCGATTCATACAAACTTCTTCGTGTAGGTTACCATTTATGAATGTATTTATGATGTTGAGAGGATGATGTTTTTGCTTAAAGTTTTCAAAAAAAGAGAGCAAAACTCTTAACAACTAAAGTTTGGCCACCAAAGAAGAAGTTCCCTCATGTCCAAATAATTACAAACACCATTTTTATATTTGTTCACAAACACAAATCAAGTTGCTAAAAAATTCCCAATATTTATTCACACTTTGGTGTTTAATCCACTAAGTAAAAACCCAATGGCACTTATGATCAAAGGCCACAAAGGCTAACTACAACAATGCTCACCTAGGGAATTAAAAAAGCATTAAACAAGCTACACAAGCATTCACAAAAAGATTTTTTATCAACTCAACCACAACTCAAAAGGCTATCTAATTGATGTGGTTTGAGGATTTTGTCTGACCCTATACAAGTAGGGGTGGCATCAAATTTAGCCGAGCTCGAACCTATCTATGTTCAAGTTGGGCTTGATTTAAATATTTCTAAATTGAGCTTGACCTAAACCTAGATTTGAGCCTAAAATTGTAATCGAGATCGAGCCCAATAATTTTAACTGAGTTCGAGTTCAATCTCAAACCGAGTTCGAGCTACAATGAATCCAAGGGGGAGAGGCAGAGCTCGAGCACCAACTGATAACAACATTGGAGTCCCCTTCTATGAGAACCTTTCCATTTTTTAGATTTCATTGGTGTCTCTTTTTCTTTTTAAGCAAACAATGCTAATTTCATAGCAGAAAATATAATTGCTGAGTTATCAGTGGAAGACAAAATCAACAAGAGCATTTAGTTTTACATAAACATGCCTGATAATATTATCATCATAAGATGTATTTGATCTTCTATAAAGTCACAAACTAAATTTAGTTTCCATTAAAAAATAATACTCAAACATAATGGGCGTATCAACTACTAAACCTACCGCAATGTTAAATATTTAGCATATAGACAAGAAAATGTTAACCACCAGTATCCTACTGGCTATGAAACTTTATAATTAATAACAAAGATTGACTAGGGCTGGAATTAGGTCATGTTCAGGGCTGGATATTTTCTTTTGTGATAGAAAATATGCTGATTATGTTAGCCTTGACATCGATGAGGAAGAAGTTGTAATAGGTTAGGATCCAATCTTGTGTTGCTATTTTTTTTAATTGAATTTTACATTTTTTACACTTTGGCTTAGCATTTCCTATAACTATATATGTTTCTATTTTAATTTTAAATATCATGCTCTAGAAACTATACATAGCCTGGAAGTTGAGAAGAAGATGTAGATATGTTTGAATAGTAAGATGCCACAACAGTGTTCCCCTGATTTAAGGAGTACTACAAAATTTTTGAGGAATTGATTGAAGCTCATCTAACATACTCTAAAAAAATTTATACAAGATACTCTCACATTCACTTTTATTTTTTTGGTGAAAGGGATGAAATTTTTTATATTAAAAAGGAATAGAAAGTCATAAGAAACCCACCCAAATTTTGAGAACTATGTGATTAGGATAAAAGCTGTATTTTAAATGACATTTTAAAGAGGCTCTTACATGGTTCCTTGGATTTGGGATCACTATCTTGATATAATCATTGTGATTTCTTTTACTTCATGGCAATCTAAAACTTTGGACTGTACATACAAAGCAAATACTTTAAACAAGGACTATTGATTCTTAAGGTGTTTCTTGAGTTTCAATAATCTGTCAAAAAAAATTGAGGTAACTTATTTAGATGTTATTCTAGATGAAGTCACCCTGGGTTTTAAGAACTTCAGTGTGCCTTCTAGAGACTTATCTTTGAGCAGGGCTGATCTCATCTCTCTCTCTCTTCTAGGGCAAGGATCTCTCTTGGTTGCTTGCAACTACTTGTTCAAGGGAGTTGGTGGGGGTGTGTGTGTTGTGTAGGAGAGAAAAGAGGGAAAGGGAGGGGGGGGGTGGTGTGAGTATCCTTTGCTTGATTATGGTGGTTATTTATTTTGAGGTGTTTGGGGATGTGAGTGTGTAGCTTATAGTAAAAAAAGCTAGAAAATTGAAGGAAGGGAGTTTGATTTTACCTCCTTGATGGTGATTTTGGTCCATCAATTTTGGAGTGCTGATAATATATATTGTATTTTGGCTGGCAAAAAGCATGGTTTTTATATGTTCCTCTCATAGAACCAGATAAAATTTTTGTTCATTAAGTGCTGATGAGTTTGCATTTTGCATTCCCCTTTCTTAAGTGTTCCTGATTTCAATCTAGGGTTAGGAGGTGCCTTCTTCTTTTCTATCTGTTCTTGATTTGGCTTTGCAATGACTGCAACATGTTTCTCTTGGAATATAACCCAATTTTTTTTGGACCTCTTAACTTTTCTATTATAGCTTGAGATTTAAATTGAATAATCAGATAATTGAACCAGATGTGGGGAGGTTAATCTATTTTGATTTATTGGATGCACGTAAGATGCGTAAATCCGTAAATCCCAAACATAGAGAGGAGGCAAACGATTATGCAATGATTTATGTGGGTTGGACCATCCTAGAGCCACTTTTTGGTAGTTTTGTAGGTTGATATGGGACATTTCCATTCTATTTACTGATGGTGAAGATCTAGTGCATTTTGCGTGGATGTCTTTCATGTAGGGTCCTAAATGGGTTAAATCTTGAAAAGGTAAAGGTTGTTTAGTTACCCATTCAGTTTGTCTTTACATATTCTATTATCTGTTTCATTTGGAATGGCTAAAAGGTGTTTCATTACCTGTCTATTTATCCGATCAGTTGTGGATAAATATGTAATAGTAAATAGTGTAAGAAACAACTTAAGAAATCTGCAATTATTGTTAAATTATAAACATATTAAAATATTTAATAAATATATAATTAATAAATTTATAACTTGCTAAAGTTGGTCAAGGGCCATCCTAAATTGACTTGTCCCAAAAGTCTCAACTACTAACCACATAAGGTGCAAGATTTGCCCCTGATGGTGGCGGATAACTTCCCCAAGCTAGCTGGTCCAGGGTTGTTGGATGCTAATATCACTGAACGTAGAAATAAAGTTGGTAGAGAAAGCTAGAAACATGTAACCGTCTATTTTCTTCTCAACTCAAGGAATTCATGGTTTTCTAGTACCTAAGGGAGGACTTGAATGTTCAGGTGTCTGCTTAGCACCTTCTTCACATATTCTTCTTGTGACAATTTTAAGAAATCAACATATAGCAATAGAATGATATAGGAGTCATCAACATATAGCATTAGAATGATATAGGAGTCATCAAGCTTCTTCACATAACAACAATAATCTGTCTAGCACCTAAAGAAACCATTACTTCTCATAAAGGTGTCAAACTTCTTATACCACAGTCTTGGAGCTTGTTTAAGACAATACAAGCTCTTTTGAAGTTTGCACACCATTTTCTCCTTTCCTTGTGCTTTGAAACCCCTATGGCTGCATCATGTAAATTTCTTCCTCCAAATCACCATGAAGAAAGGTTGTCTTTACATCCAACTACTCTAAGTGGAAGTCTTCATTTGCCACTAATCCAAACATTGTTCGAATAGTAGTCAATTTCACTACTAGAGAGAAAATCTTTGTGTAGTCAATGCCTTCTTTTTGTTGAAAGCCTTTTTACCACCAGTCTTGCCTTATACCGCTTGCTGCCATCAATGTTCGTCTTTTATTCGGTACACCCATTTATTCTGCAAGGCCTTCTTCCCTTGTGGTAACTCAGTCCGCTGCCTTGTCTGATTGGATAACAGTGAATCCATCTCATCCCGCATGGCCAACTCCCACTAGGTTGATTCATCAGCTTGCACGACTTCCTCATAACTCTCTGGTTCTACTTTATCAATCAATAAAATATAATTTAGTGCAAGGGAGTACCTCTGTGGTATTTTGCTAGTTCTGGAAGATCTCTTGAGTTCAGTCACAGGAATGTTTTGATTTACTTCTTGGGGTATATTTTCCTTGTCTTCTTGAGCAATATTCTCCATCTCAATAACTGGAAGATCTCTTAACTGAATCACTTCAGGTTTCTTAGCTTCATTGCTTGTGCTCAACCTATCTTTATACAAGACACCTTCATTGAAGATCACTTCCTTGCACCTGATAACCTTTTGACTTTGGTCATCTCATAAGCAATAACCAAACTCAGTACCACCATAGCCAATAAAGAAACATATTTTAGACTTTGCATCAAGTTTAAATCTTATTGAATTTATGGAAAAGAGAAATACTTCATTGACTTCATTAACTTATTATAATCAGAGTACACGAACCTCTATTTATAATAGAAGAAGGTAGTAGAGTCCACTTACAATAAAACTACCTTTGTCCTAATTACACCCAAACTGTAACACTTAAAGATAAGTCCTAGCATAATTAAATAACTCAATATAAATAAAAGATACATAACTCAAACTAGAACTCTTCTAGGACGTGACCATAGGATAAAGATGCCAGCTCGTGGTTATCTTTGTGAGTCCTTCTTCATCTTCCAACCAGCTTGTTGTTATCTTTGTGAGTCCTTCTTGATCTTCCAACTTATGTGATAAGGATGCCAACTTGTGGTAATCATGGTGGGTCCTACTTCTTATGTGCTTGGGCCCATCTTACAATACTCTTAGATATGTGGACCTTCCTTGGTCATGTGGCCCACTTTACAATATTCATAGATATGAGGGTCTTTCTTGGTTGTGTCAGCTGGAGGAGGCCATCTTCCAACACTCCCCCTCAAGCTGGGGGTGAGAGAACATCATGAACTCCCAATTTTTTGTATAAAATTGGCCCAGTTGGCCAATTTAGGGGGGCTATAACATAGATGTAATAATAAGCTCATCCATCATGGTGTCCCAATCTTGGCACCAACTCTCACTGGTACATATTTTTTACGGGGTATCAAGTTCCTCTGTCATGGTGTCCCAACCATTGATATTTTAACTTCCTCCACCATGGAATCCCAACCGTTGATATTTTTGATGGGGTATAAAGTTCCTCGGTCATAGAATCCCAACCGTTGATATTTATGATGGGGTATAAAGTTCCTCGGTCATGGAGTCTCAACCGTTGATATTTTTTACGGGATATTAAGTTCCTCCTTCATGGAATCTCAACTGTTGATATTTTTTATATTTTTTACGGGGTATTAAGTAAATGATGGTATGAGAAAGAATACTGAGGCCACCTCTTCTTCAATAATAATGTCTCATCCAAAGAGACATAATAGTTGCAGCTGAATATAACATGACCATCTTCCAACACATATAATAAACTTTTTAAAAGGACCCATGAAATAATCCGATATGAAAATTTCTTCTTAGATGCACAAGATTTATTTGTGTTCCCCCTTTCTTGAATATTTTTCTCACATAAAATTTTCCACAACATATGGAATAAAATACCTTTTTCTTCTACTTCTTCTACTTCTCCCCCTCAAGCTAGGAGGTAATAGCAGTGATCCCAGCTTGAACCAAATAGCATAGATGTAGCAATAAGCCAAAATAACAGAGATTTATAAATAGGCCCTCAAACCAGGGAGAAGTGAGATATTTTCTTGATATAACAACTCAAAAAGTGATGCAAAACAATGGGCTTAAATTCGGATTTTCCAATGCAACATAATACCAGCATGACCTTTGTTTCTTCCAATGGGAATATATCTTTAAATATAGATCAGAATGAAATGAAATTTTCTCCTTGTGAAACTAGACTTAAATAAATTTCATCCAAGTATAAATTCTTTTCATAAAATATAATTATCAGAAGATAAATAATCTGATAGATTTCGGTTTCTGTCATCTAGCCGAACTAAGTATTGTTTCTCTTTTTGCCAGCATGACCATTGGCTCTTCCAAGATCAATATCTCATTTTAAAAAACTGAGATAGAGAATTTGTTGAATAGGTAGGAAAATAGACTTATAGATATTTATTTTGATATATAATTCTCCTTATAAATTCTAGTTATTGATGCATAAAATACCTTGGAATTTGAAGCTTTTTGCTACTGCTCGAACCTCTTTTTCTATTTGACCTTCGTTCATTCAAATATCGATTTCTCTTTGTAGGGACTAAAAAACAAATAACTACAAACCATTATCATCACAGTATCACTTGAAATCATTATCTATGCATTCTCCCCCATTATCTAATAGCAGACACTCCATCTTCAAGTCAATCTCATTTTCAACCATTGCTCTCCATCTCTTGAAGGTATCAAAGACATCAATTTTTTTTTCTAGAAATAAAAGCCTACTTTTCTACTTGCATCATCAATAAATGTTACAAAGTAGTTAGAACCACCAAGGGAGGTAAAATTTGAAGGCCTCCACACATCTGTGTGAATCAACTCCAACTTTGCTATCTTTTTCTCCTTTATAGCCTTAGAAAAGCTAACCTTTTTCTGTTTGCCAAAGGTAAAACCTTCACACAAACTGTTATTTACAATTTTCAACCCTAGTAGCTTCCCTTTGGACTGAAGCACTTTCATTTCCTTCTCACTCACATGACCTAGCCTATATTGGCACAAATCAAAATCAGTAACAACATCAGCAACTACAACTGTGTCTCTCCAACTAGAAGTGATGTACAAAGTTCTAGTTTTAACTCCTTGAGTAACAACCATGGCTCCCTTAGTGACTCTCCAGGTAGCACCATTAAAAGTCACATTATGACCGTCATCATCAAGCTACCCTACTGAGATTAGATTACCCATCAGTTTTGGTACATGTCTCACCATGTGAGTTTTCCACACTGACCCGTTTGACATCCTCAAACTAACATTACCAATACCGACAATATCCAAAGGTTCTCCATTAGCAAGATACACCTTCCCGTGATCTCTAGCAATGTAATTCTCCATGATCTCATAGTGTGCAGTGGTGTGAAAAGAAACCCTTGAATCTAACACCCAAGAATCAATAGAGCTATCAACCGACAAGAGTAAATCATCTAGTACTTCCTCAGTCACCACATTTGCAGCATCACCTTTCTTTTCACCCTTCTTCGGTGCTCTACAGTTCTTCTTTATGTGACCATACTTCCCACAATTCCAGCGCTCCACATTCCTTCCGAATTTGGGCTTCCTTCTACCATTCCATGACTTCCCTTTACCATTGCCCGTGTTGGAATTCCTCTTAAAGTTCATGTCCCTAGTAGGGTTGAATTAGATGTCGACGATTCTCAGGAGTCCTTTCTAAAAATTTCCTCCACAAGAATGATATCCCTAACATCATTAAAAATCAACTTCATGCTACCTACAAAGATGTTGACCGCAACCCTCAGAGGCTCCCAATAATTTGGCAGAGACGAAAAAGAATTAAAGCATGAACGTCATCATCAAATTTATTCTAAACCAAGGTCAATTGATTGACAATCGTGCTAAACTCATTCAAATGCGAAGCCAGGTGTGTATTTTCTGTCATCTTTAAATTGAAATTTTTTTCATGAGATGTACCTTATTATTTGCAGAAGGCTTCTCATACATGTCTAATAGAATCTTCATCATCCCAGTTGTGGTTTTCTATGATGCCATATTGTGAGTAACGTCCTTCAATAGTGTTAATTGGACTACTCCCAACACCTGTCTATCGAGGAGATTCCACTCATCATCTTTCTTATTTTCTGGTTTTATATCCAAAAGTGGTGTGTGTAGCTTTTTACTGTAAATATAATCTTAGATATGCATCCTACAAAACGCAAAATCCATACCATCAAACTTGTTGATTCCAAGTGTCAATCCTACTCCGCCAACTATTGCTCTCAATCACGAACCATAGCTCTGATACCAGTTGTTATGAAGTCCATGCCCTAATTTCAAACTAACAAGAGCAATACTAATAAACACGAAAGAAGGGAAAAGCAATCATGGAAAAGTACAACAAGATTTATACAGGTTCGCCTCAAGGTGAGATAGATCCTATCTTCTGCCAATCCAATAATCCACTATGAAGATGAAATAGTTTACAAGAGAAATTGTACACTTACAGGTATTTCTCTCTAACCTCTTAGGCTGCAACTTGAGATGCTCCTCGGTTTAAAATCATAAAAGCCTAATAGCAGCGCCCTAAAATTTAAAGGGAAAGCTAGTGCAACCACATTACAAGAGTAAAATTCCCAAACTGCCCTTAATGAAACTACAGTCAATATATCGTGGATCAGACAGGGGCTCCGCCCCCTTCCAAACCCCACGGTGACCTTACCACAAAGGTCGATCCATGACCAACTCAGTGTAAGGCATTAATTAGGCTCCACAACCTAACAAAGGTTGTATTTTCAGCAAACAGAAAAGGGTTAACTTTTCTAAGGCTGGAAATGAGCAAAAGATAACAAAATTGGAGTTGGTACACACATATGTATAGGGGCCTTCAACTGTTGCTTATCTTGGTGGTTCTAACTACTATAGGATATTTATTGATGATGCAAGAAGAAAGGTATGGGTTTATTTTTTTAACAAGAAATCTAATGTCTTTGATACATTCAAGAGATGGAGAGCAATGACTGAGAATGAGAAAAATTTGAAGGTGAAGTGCTTGTAGTCAGATAATGGGGGAGAATACTAAGACGATGATTTCAAGTAGTACTATGTTGATAGTGGAATCAACAAGAAGAAGACCATTTCTAGAAAACTTCAACATAACTGTGTGGCAGAGTGGATGAATAAGACTTTGAACGAGCGTGCTAGGAGCATCTGACTGCATGCGGGATTGCCAAAGATGTTCTAGTATGTAGCTATTAGGAGTACTCCCTATTTGATCAATAGAGGTCCTTCAAGACTATTGGATTGCAAAATACCTTAAGAGATTTGGAGCGGAAAAAAGGTAAACCTTTCTTTCTTGAGAGTTTTTTGGTTGTGTTACTTATATTCACATTGATTATGCTATTAAAAGTAAACTTGATGATCAATATAAGATAGGTTTCTCCCGGCAGGGAATTCTAGGGGCACAATCTAGAGCCTAAAATTCCAAATACGAGGAGAAGGGAATTCCAAAGGCGCAGTCTAGAGCTTGGAATTCCGAATACAGGGAGCCTAGAAATCCAAAATAGGAGGTTTATGGGGCAAAGAGCTATTCGGAACAGTCTGATGAGCACCAGCCCTTGTTGCTGCTCCCGGTCTCCAAGCTGGAAATCCATCTTCTCTGGAACTTGTGGAAAAGAAGATTTCGTCAAAATATTTCCTCTATTTGGGTTTGACCTCAAATCGACCCTTTGCAAGGCAACCAAATTCCTCCCTGAACGAGAGACGAAAAATTTCCAAGTGGACAAGCCCCAAAGGACTGCTATTCACTGTCGAGAACAAGTCAGTCTCTCACTTTCACTCTCGCTCTCGGCATCCCAGCGAGATAAGGAATGGAACAATTTTTGGGATAAGTTTTTGAGACGATTTTCTCCAAATTTCGTCTTCTCCTATCTCCTGCCCCTCCATTTTTTCAGAAACAACTCTCGAATTGCGTTGAGGGTGTTCTGTTGGTCTGAGAAACAGAGGGGTTACTCGTCTAAGCTGGAAGGAATAGTCTTGATTCTTGTTGCATATTATTTTGCTTATTATTTGGGCTAGGTTTATTCATTAGGCAGTGGAATTATCAAATGGCCGATAATTTTCTTTCAATATTTCGGGAAGATAGGGAAAATGGACGAGGTCGTGCAGTTGTTTGATGAAATGCCTGAAAGAAAGGTGGAGTACTGGATTTCTATGCTAAGAAGTTTAGTTGAACATGGGAATGTGATGAATTATATTACTGTTATTGAGAATAGAAATAATGTTCTTACTGCATGTGCCATTCTTGGATCTCTTGAGACTAAGATGATGATGAAATTTAAAATTACTGCTGTTGTTGCAGTGAAGAAAGGTGCACAACATCAGAAAATGCAAACTGAGAGTAAGGATTTTGAGCAAGCAGGTGCCCTTCTTCATTTTGGAAAGTTTGACTTTATTTCATCGGTGGCAAATCTGGGTGCTGCAAGTGGAACTTTAGATGCTGCCAACTAGGATAATGGGGCAACGTTGATGGATGTATATGCAAAATGTGGGATGGATACAGTCAATTTGTTTTGCTGCTGCTGTTGCAGTGCAGATATACGTTGGCATGGTCTGAAGGATACATGGCGACTGAGTTGATGACGACTTTCAAATTTCCTACTGCTGTGGCAGTGCAGAAAGGAACACAACAACAGAAAATAAAAACTGATAGAGAGGATGCAGATGAGCAGAACTTATCAAGTTCAGGGGCTTGATCATTGTCTTCAACAAAGGGTACTACTGGTCATCTCCTTGGGGCAGCTGGGGTAAATGAAGCAATCTTTGCTGTCTTGGCACTATACTATGGAATTGCTCAATCAACCATAAATCTTCACAATGCAGATCCTGTTTTCCATGATGGTTTCATGCCTCTGAGGGCTTCAAGGGTGATGCCAATCAGGGCTTGCCTTTCAAATTCTTTTCGCTTTGAGGAACACTTGCAAATTTCGGAGTGGTGTGATATTGTCCTTTTGACTGCTGTCTACAAAACAGTGCTGCAAATTGAGATAGGAGGTGCAACGGCAATTTTGCACTTTATTTCAATGGGAAGGCTTCAACTTGCTGAGGCA
The DNA here is from genome assembly GCF_029961685.1 of Aristolochia californica. Taxonomy (NCBI): domain Eukaryota; kingdom Viridiplantae; phylum Streptophyta; class Magnoliopsida; order Piperales; family Aristolochiaceae; genus Aristolochia; species Aristolochia californica. Next base: position 14,075,722 of record NW_027181793.1, read on the forward strand.
ATGAATGCCAACTTCCCTGTTGCTGCTACAGAAATTCACCAGAGAGCACTAATTGCTCTTCGTGAGTCCTCTAAGAAGAATTATAGCAACGTTGCTACTACCAACTCAGGCCTAAACCATATTGGTCTACGGATGGAGAAAATACTTCCATAGAAGAAGTATATTGTTGTTTGTGAGAATATCATAAGGTATGGAAGCTTTGTGCAAGATTTTATTAAGTTAAACCTCATGAATGTGAATGGACGTCATTTTACCTATACAATACATATCTACAATCAAATGCAAATATTGTCCCTGCTGATTTGGCGACATATACCATTCTCCTAAATGCCTATTGTATGGCTGGGAGTGTAGTGAGGGCACACAACAATTATGAGGAAGTAGGATTAGTTGGGGCTTGCTGATTGCATGTCAAGCCCTATAGCACAATTATAAAGGTTTATGCAGAGGCTACAATGTGGCAATTAGCATGGGAAATACAAGAAGAGACGATCTCAGATGGTGTTCGTCCTAAGGTTGTCACCTGGTCATCATTGATTAGTGACTTTTCTAAAGCAGATTGAGAGGAGTGTGCAATTGACACAGTTGATGAAATGCTCCTCTTTGCCTATGAACCTTCAAGGAAGCGGTATGACACTAGCAATGCTTACAGCCCTATCCACGATGTTGCTAGTTCCTATCGGACAGGCGGTGCCAAAAATGTGAATGTTAGGCTTGCTCTGTGATATAAGTCTATCATTATTTCCATTTTTACTGTTGAATTTAGGATCCCTTTTCCATGCTCACAAACAAGAGAAAGAATAAAGAAAACTGAGAAAAGGGGAGGAAAGCTCTCGGTAGAGGAGAGAAAAAAATAAAAGGAGAAGAGTGGGCTGCGCCAAGTAAGGAGAGGGAGAGAGAGCACTAACTCGGGATTGAATGTGTGACTTGATTAATTTCGATTTACAAGACCTCTCTTTATAGTAGAGGAGGAGGTAGAGTCCTTATACAACTTATCATTCAATCTTAATTACATTCCAACTCTAACTCTTTAATATAAGTAAGTCTATTTAAACTAAACAACTAGAACACCAACTTGAGTAGAACTAGGAGTCCTTTATTATTCACGTGAGGGGAATGGATAAGCCAGCTCGTAGCCTTATCCTTGTGGGCCCCCCATGATCTCCCAGCGCACCTTGATAAGAGTGCCAGCTCGTGAGATCTTTGTGGGTCCCACTTGATATTCAAGTCTTCTAAATCAATTCAGCTTGTGCTTTTTGCTTCCTTAATTCGTGCTTGATTTGGGAGAGGACTCTTCTTGGTGTGCCACGTCCTCTAGGACTCTTCTTGATGACCTACGTCCTTATGGTGGGTCCCACCAGCTCGAGCACCACGATGGGTCCCACATTGTAACACTCCCCCTCATGCTGAGGGTGAGAAGATATCATAAACGCCTAGCTTGCTACATATGGTAGACATAATCTTGTGAGTGACTGGTTTGGTGAGGATGTCTGCAACTTGATTTTGTGATGAGATGTGCTTCAGGTATAAGAGACCAGCTTGAAATTTTTCTTGTATAAAGTAGCACTCTACTTCAATGTGCTTTGTCCTCTCATGGAAGATTGGATTAGATGCAATATGTATTGCTGCTTGATTATCACAGTATCGATCCATTGGAGCTTCTTTATAAAATCTCAATTCAGTGAGAAGAGACCTTATCCATAAGAGTTCACTTACAGTGTGTGTCATGGCTCTGTATCCTGCTTCTACACTTGACCGTGCTACTAAATTTTGTTTTTTTCTTTTCCATGTAACCAAATTTCCTCCAACCATCGTGCAAAAACCAGAAGTAGATTTTCTATCATCTGGGGATCCAGCCTAGTCTACATCCGTGAATCCCTCAATATTGAAGTGACCATGTTTTTTATAGAGGAGCCCCCTTCCAGGAGCCCCTTTCAAATAACGTAGTATCCTCTCAAGTGCTTGCCAATGACTAAGTTGTGGCTTGTGCATATACTAACTTACCACACTTACTACATATGAAATGTCTGGCCTTGTTACACATAGCTAAATAAGTTGTCCCACTAACCTTTGATATTTGTCAATATCGACATAACTTTGTATTTGCATCCATAGGAGTGTCTACCAGTTTGCATCCCATCATACATGTTTCTTCTAGTAGATCAAGGGCATATTTTCTTTGGGATAGAATAATCCCATGTCTGGATTGTAAGACCTCAATACCCAAAAAATATTTCAGTAATCCAAGATCCTTTGTCTTGAATTTAGCACATATTCTCTCTTTTATTTTCTGAATGCCCTCAGAATCACTCCCAGTTAAAATAATATCATCAACATAAACAGCTAGAATCACTTTACCTCTTGTTGTGTTCTCAATAAATACTGAGTTGTCTATAGAGCATTTGTAAAAACCTGCTCGTATGATGGTTTGACTAAATTTCTCAAACCATGCCTATGGGGATTGCTTCAATCCATATAGAGATTTTTTAAGGCGACATACGGACTCCTCCTCAACCACATATCCAAGTGGTTGTTGCATATAAATCTCTTCTTAGATATTACCATTGAGAAATGCATTTTTTACATCCAGTTGATAGATTGGCCATGATGAATTAGCTCCCAAGGATAATAATATACGTACCGAGGTCATTTCATCATAATCAATGTCATAGCATTGAGTGTATCCTTTTGCAACAAGTCAAGCCTTCAGTCGTGCAATAGTCCCATCTGGATTATGTTTTACTGTATAAACCCACTTGCAACCAACAGGTTTTTTATCTGTAGGTAGAGGAACCAGTGACCATGTATGATTATCATTGAGTGCCTTCATTTCTTCATCCATTGCTGCCTTCCACCCTGGATGTTGGAGAGCCTCCTGATATAGCTATGGAACAGATATGGAGGAAATAGAAGAAAGAAACTGACAACATAAAGGTGAGAGGCGATGATGAGACACAAAATTTAAGATAGGATGAGAAGTAGAAGGTTGAGTACATGAACGAGGTTCTTTTCATATTGCAATAGGACGAGTATCAAATTTAGGACCAAAAACGACTGGTGATGAAGGACTTACCTCTGGTGGATCAAAAAACTCGGCAGGTGTGGTATCGGCCATTGTCTCTGGGGGATAAACAATCTTTGTATCATGAGGCAGAACCAGTCGAGGAGAACTTGGTACTGATGACATACTAGGTGGAGCGCTATAAGGATAATATGAGTCTTCAAAGAATGTTACATCCCTAGACACAAATAAACGTTGCAAAGAGGGACTATAACAAACATAACCCTTTTGTGTGTGAGAGTATACCAAAAACATACACTTTATAGATTTAGGGTCAAGTTTGCTGTGTCTAGGTAAAGTATTATGTACAAAACATTGACAACCGAAGATTTTCAATGGTAATGCAAATGGATCATCATGTGGTAATAGTTTAGAGTAGGGGGGTTTATTCCCAGGAATAGTAGATGGTAGATGATTTATAAGAAAATACGCTGTAAGGACAACATGGGGCCAATAAAAATATGGAACTTTCATGGCATATAATAGACCTCGAGATACCTCAAGAATATGACGATTTTTCCATTCGGATACACCGTTTTGATGAGGAGTGTAGGCACATGATGTCTGATGGATAATGTCATTCTCTTGACAAAAGGAGTCAAGGTCTATTGAAATATACTCTTTGGCGTTATCAGACTGGAGAATTTTTTATCTTCTGACCAAATTGTGTGAGTCCCATCACATAAAAAGATTTAAAATAGATGGTATCTCAGAACGCTCTTTAAAAATAAACAACCAAGTTGTGCGAGTTAAATCATCAATAAAAGTGATAAAATATTTGGATTGAGAAATTTTAGAGACACTCAAAGGCCCCAAACATCAGTATGAATCAATGAAAAAGGAATGTTACTTTTGAATTTGGTGGAGGAGAGTATGTACTCCTTTGATGTTTACTTAACTGACACACCTCACAACTGAATTCTGACCTTATCTTAAGAGATGGAAACATATAATGAAGAAATTGTATGGAAGGATGTCCCAATCGATTGTGCCATAATCGTGTCTCATTCTCAGTAGTAGACACCATATTGACCTTTGGCACGTCCAAGTAGTAGAGCCCCCTTTGTTCATGGCCTCCACCAATCACCTGCTTCGTTATAAGATCTTGCAAAACACATGAAGTAGGTGAGAAGATAACTGAGCAATTAAAATATTTTGTAAGCTGGCTCACAGAGAGAAAGTTTAAAGGAAAGGAAGGAACAAAAAGAATATCATTGAGCGGAACTGATGAGGTGAGAGAAGTGGAACCTTTTCCTTGGACTTTGGTTTGAGAACCATCAGCTATGGTACCAAACTTGTGTGAAAGACTCGGAGATAAAGAATGTAATAAAGTTCTGTTACCTGTAAGATGCTTGAAGGCTCCTGAATCAATTATCCAGGATGGAGAGGAGGCAGATAGCGTACCTGAAGCTGTAGTGGCAGACGGGATAGGAGAAGACCCTAGCATGGTCTTCATTTTCTAAAATAATTCATACTCTTCATCAGTAATAATTTTCTGTCCAACTGGTGTTGGGGGATGGTCTGCTTGCGCATTACTTATGAGGGCTTGATTAGCCCTTGTTGATTCTGACTTTTCATTAGCCTGATAGCATATTTCTTTATAGTGGCCATGTGTACCATAGTAAGTGCATGCCCTATAACGGCACTGGTCTATAGTGTGGCCTGGAAATTTACAATGAGTGCATTTAATATCATTTGATCTGCTAGCACTATAGGGTCTATGCAATGTATCAGGGCATGAATATAGTTTAGTACATGTCTCCAAAATATGTTTAGCAGTGTCAAGATGAATAACCTTACTAGAGACATGTTCTTCCATGTTATTTATCAGCCAACCAATTACCAAAGTATCATTCTTCAGCCATTTCATATAAAAATATCATCTTCATCAATAGTTGGTTTTCGGGTAGTGAGGTGACCAAGTAGGTCTTTGGTTATGAGAAACCTCCTAACCAAGGTGGACCAACTCATAAAATTTGATACCCCATGTAAGGTTATGGTGGTGATTTTCAGTATACCACCTTTGATATTCATATTCTCATAACCATGATAGGCTCTTCTTCTTCAAAAAACTTCAAATAATATCACCATGTACCACTTCTTCAATCAATTCGGTATATGTAAATATAGCATCAATGCTAAATAATTTTTTTTCCAGAAAACCACTCATAAGAGGATCAATAGCAATCTTCTATTATCAGGGAAATCTTATCCCACGAAAAAAAAATCAATAATCTGAGTATGGACTGGTCTCGATAAACAGAATTTCCATACTAATAAAATTATTTTGATAGCTCCTTCTAGATAGAGGGGCATGCATATTCATAACATAATAAGATGAAAGCATTCACATATTCATCCTTGAATCATCATCTAAAAATGAGAACCAGTAGCATAAAAAAAATATTTTTAAACACTTATCTTTCGGCTAGTGTTCTTCCTTCATACAAGAGCCTTTTTTGAGCGGTGTTGATCATCACTTCTCTAGAGCATTCCTTTGTCGAGGGATCCTAAATATGTTGCTCTGATACCATGTTGAATTTATGATCCCTTTTCCATGATCACGAACAAGAAAAATGTTGGAAGATAAGATCAAGCCCAAATGACCAAGGAAGGCCCATATATGTAAGATTATTATAAGATGGGCCACATGACCAAGAAAGGCCCACAAGATGGGCCCAAACCCATAAGAAGTAGGGCCCACAATGATTACCAAAAGCTGGCATCCTTCTCACATCAGCTGGAAGATCAAGAAGGACTCACAAAAGTATCTTTATCTTAGGATCATGACCAAGAAGAGTTTTAGTTTAAGTTATATTTGTCTTTTATCAATATTGAGTTACCTAATTATTTTAGGACTTACCTTAAGTGTTAGAGTTTGGGTGTAATTGGGACAAGGGTAATTTTAATGTAATTGGACTCTACTACCTTCCTCTATTATAAATAGAGGTTCATGTACTCTGATTACAACAAGTTATTGATGTCAATAAAGTATTTTACTTTTCCATAAATTCAACAAGAAAGAAGAAAGAAAACCGAGAAAAGGAGAGGAAAGCTCTCGGTAGAGAAGAGAAAAAAATAAAAGGATAAGAGTGGGTTGTGCTAAGTAAGGAGAGGGAGAGAGAGAACCAACTCGGGATTGAATGTGTGACTTGATTTATTTCGACTTATAAGACCTCTCTTTATAGTAGAGGAGGAGGTAGAGTCCTTATACAACTTATCATTCAATCCTAATTACATTCCAACTCTAACTCTTCAATATAAGTAAATTCTATTTAAACTAAACAACTAGAACACCAACTTGAGTAGAATTAGGAGTCCTTTATTATTCATGTGAGGGGAATGGATAAGCCAGCTCGTAGCCTTATTCTTGTGGGCCCCTCATGATCTCCCAGTGCACCTTGATAAGAGTGCCAACTCATGAGATCTTTGTGGGTCCCACTTGATCTTCAAGTCTTCTAAATCAATTCAACTTGTGCTTCTTGCTTCCTTAACTCGTGCTTGCTTTGGGAGAGGACTCTTCTTGGTGTCTCATGTCCTCTAGGACTCTTCTTGATGACCTACATCCTTATGGTGGGTCCCACCAGCCCGAGCACCATGGTAGGTCCCACATTGTAACATTTACTATTGTTGTCAGCATTTTTATCAGCTGTAGCCTTGCTGCCATGTAAGACATTGTGGTGGCAGCTCTTGGAATGCAGAGCACCGTTGCTGTTGGTTTGGCCATTGATGCATATGGCCCCATTACTGACACTACTGGAGGCATTGCTCAGATGGCTGGCATGAGTCACAGAATACGCGATAGAACCGATGCCCTTGATGCCGCTGGAACCACTACTGCTGCTAGTGGACAGGGGTTTGCCATTGGTTCAGCCACCCGGTATCTTTTGCTCTCCTTGGTACCTTTGTGAGTCATGCTGAAATTTCCCCAATGGATGTTATGACACCTAAAGTCTTCATTGGGTTGATTGTGGGTGCAATGCTTCCATACTAGTTCTCTGCCATGACCATGAAGGGTGTGGGTAGTGCAGCCTTACAAATGGGGAAAAATCTAGTGCACTTGTTGCCATCTCTGCTTCTAACACTGGCAGTACTTGGGATAATGCTAAGAAGTACATAGAAGTTGGTGCCTCTGAGCATGCATGGTCACTGGGCCCAACGGGTTCAAAATGCCTCAAAGTTGCAGTGATCGGTGACACTATAGGTGGACCCCTACAGAACACATCCGGACCATCTCTTGACATCTTCATCTAGCTCATGGCAGTGGAGTACCTAGTTTTAGCTCCAGTTTGTTCACTTTTTGCATTGGTGGGTTTCTTCTCACATTGGTTTCAGCACATTACGGGGAAACACTTGGTTGGCCATTCATGGTCTACTTTTGACTAGAACAGCCTGCCAGTTACCCAAGTGGAGCAGGTGATAGATTCAAACTGAGGGATGACCAACCTTGTTGTTTGGTTGCTTAACCGTCGGGTGGTTTGCTGTAGTGACTGATGCTGGTAGTGTTGAAAAACAAAAATTAATTTTCAGATGAAAATTTTTGCCAACAGAGGGAACCAGTGTAGGGTATCAATACCACAATCTCTCCATCCAGGGTGTTACATTGCAGCGCTTACACCACTTGTGTCATCCAGAGGGTTGACGCAGATGCCACAAATGCTTCTTGGGGAGATGTGACCATGTTTAGTCACGTATTCCTACCTTCAAGATTGAGGACAAGCTCTTTCTCCGGGAGGGGTGTAATGTTATGACCTCAATAACAGGCCGAGTCATGTAGAGGCGCAGTGGCTGAGTCAATTAGTATTAAGTTAATTATTTTTCTTTAATTTACTTTTACTTCATTTTTATTTCAGTTGAAGAGTTAATATGCCATAGGGACATTCTTGTAATATTATATCTTGAACCTTGTTAACATCAACCCTACTTAAGGGGTGAAAGAAATGAGAAAGGCAAGTATTGATTTAGAGTAAACAAGGGTTTTGAGTTCTCCTCAACAAGCTCAGGGGGTGTGCATTCTCCTTAACAAACCTAGGGTTTTCAAGCTTCTCCTCAACCAATCTAGGGTTTTCAAGCTTCTCCTTAACGAACCTAGGGTTTTCAATCTTTCCTTCGGCTTGATTCTTCTCTTTTTTTCTTCTTCCCTACGAATCGTTGTGTTAGACACAGGATCATAACAAGAAGCTCATGGCTCAATATGTCAAAGTCAAGGATGTTACAACCCTTAATGAAAACGCTTTGCTCGTGATGAATGTTCAAGGGCAGGATAGCTATAAACTAGTTGGCAAGCAGTCTGGTGAGGATCTTGTAAATGCTTGTGGTGAGACTTATTGGTCAAAAGTTTTAAGGTTGATCAACATTATATTTTTTGAGGACGAGGGCAATGAATGAGGCCCCAATGCTACGATACATAATTCCTCGGTGGTAGAAGTTATGAACTATGGCAATGACATCTTTTTGAATGGTAGACCAGCAATGGTGATAGCCTCGTTGTTATAACCATCAGGACCGGGTGCATGATTGCAATGTAGTCCAAGGGTAGCCTTTTCAATTTCATGCCCAGACTAAAGGGAGTTCGATCAGACTGGCGACCACTTCTGGAATTCTCTTAATGTGAACATTCTAGTTAAGAGGCTTCGAATGGCAAACTTTTAGTGTAGATAATTGTTTTAAGGTGAACATCATAAACACAATTTGCCACAAGTTGGGAGTACATGATTTTCTCTCACCCCCAGCTTGAGGGGGAGTGTTGGAAGATGGGCCCAAACCCATAAGATATGGACCCACCATGATCACGTGAGGTGGCATGATGAGTCATTGCACAAGCTGGAATCCTTATCACATGAGTTGGAAGATTTGGCAAATCTTCCTAGATTAATGTAATTGATTTATCTTCCCTTGATTTATAAAGATTTGGATAATCATGATTGATGTAATTAGGTTAAGTTCCAAGGGCATAATTGTAATATTGTAGTTTGATTAATCTATAAATTGTGCTTCAGGGGAAGGGCTAGGATATAACTCCATTACCTCTTCTTCCTCCTGTTTTTCTCCCTATGGTAGTCTTTCTCTTTTTCTCCATGAGCTAAATCCATGGAGTCCTGAAAATCAATAGATTTCTGCAAAAAAAGTCACCAAAGACTTAGTAATGGAGGAGCAATCGGAGGTTGCCTCACCGAAACACGCAGTTACATAATCCGATTAACTTGACACCTGGCAAAGGCCACAACATGGAAAAACTGTGTTGGTGTCCCCCTCCAAGAGCCAACGAAAATGAGCAAGTTGTTTCCACTGGATGAGATCATTGTGAGCAAAAGTTTGAAGATGGTTCTGAATGGAAAAGTGATGGGCCAACTCACTGGAAAAGAGACATTGGGTTTCTTCAGTTGTTCTAGGGTAGCAAGTTGGTTAAGGAAAGATCGTGTTTCATCAATCTACTGAGATCGTCACCCCAAGGACCAAGATTTGAGGTGCTGCTTGAGAACCTTGAGCTTTTGAGGGAATTGTCAGCCACAAGGCCCATGAACATCGAAGTCACTCCAGCCATTTGAAACCACTGTGGAAAGCTAATGTCACTGAGCCACAAGTTGACAAAATGGAATGGGGAGGCGCCCTAATGACCGAAATAAGTGTCAACCATGATGGGCCATGATCAGATATCGTGCACCCAAGAACTCTATGTTACAATGTGGGATTCACCATGGTTGCATGAGCTGGTAGGACCGACCATGAGGACATGAGAAGCCAAGAGGAGTCACCACATAAGCTGGCATGAGCTGGCATGAGTTGGTAGCATTGAAGATCTAGTGGGATCCACAAAAGATACCACGAGCTGGTATCTTTGACACATGAGCTGGAAGATGACGTAGGACCCAAAAAATATATTACACAAGCTGGAAAATCCAGCTAAGAGGTCACGTCCTTATGGAGGACTTAGAATTTAATAAGTCACAAGTTAAGGAAGTTAGAATTTGGTTAAGTTCTAAATTGAGTTGAATTATATTTGGAAAGTGTACATAAATTTTATCACTCCTCCACTATAAATAGAGGAGTTTGTATTCACAATAAAATCATCAAGGCAAGGATTTCTCTCTCTCTCTCTCTCTCTCTCTCTCTCTCTCTCTTTCTCTCTCTTTCTCTCGCGCGCGTAGAACTTCTTCTTCTTTTTCTTCTTGTTTCACCTCTACTCGAGAGCACTCTCTCTCCTTCTTGGTTTTTTCCCTTCTCTCTCTCACCTTGCTTGAGATATTATTTATGGGGTCCTAAATTCAGCATTGTATCAAAGCTATCAATTTAAGATCCCACGTCAAAGAAATGCTCTTTAAAGATATGATTAAAGATGCTCATAGAAGGCTCTTCATGAAGCAAGATTGAAGCTCAATAGATAAGTTGTCTTTTTCAATTTATTGATTTATTCAATTGGTTTTCAAATATTAGAAGATGGTTTTCAAGATGTGTTTATGATATCTTCATCTTATAAGATTATGGAAATATATGCATCTTGGATTAGAATAAGCTACTAAGGCAATTTTTGTCGATTTGGAAATTTTTGACCGAGAGTAGTGCATGCTGAGGTTTTTTTTAAAAAAATCTCTTGTGGAACAAGATTCCTGGATTAAGAAGAATGATATTGAATTTTTTATGAGCGATTATTCACTCCATATGATTACTTAGCTTTCATGTTAAGCCTCTCCATTAACCGAGTTGGTTAAAGACCTCTACTTGGTTTGTTTTTTTTTTAGAATTATTTTTCAATTTAATTGCCTATTATGGTTAAAGAAAGCATGAGTCACAATCATGACATACTCAGTATTATCACTATACCCTTGCGGGGGGTTTCAAATTTTATGAGCTAGTCCACATTGGTTCGACGATTTCTTACCACAAAAGACCTCGTTCGTCATCTCACCAACCGTGGACCACATTTTGATGAAAATAATATTTTTTATACTAAGTCGTTGAAGAATTATATGTTGGTTATTAGTTGGCTTTTTAATAGTATGGAATAACATGTCTCCAATAATGTTATTCATGTTGAGACGGCTAAAAAAATTTGGAAGACATGTGCGAAGCTGTATTCTAGCTCTGACAATTTAATCAAGCTATATGATATTCTCCAATGGATGCTTACCACCAAACAAGGCGATAATATCCATGAATATTTGTCTCTCTTTAGAGGACTTCTTAAAGAATGGAAGCTAGCCCAATCTACCTCCACGGACATCTCTATCCAAGACAAACATAAAGAGGCCTTAGTCACTGCCATATGCCTTGCTAATATTAAACTGTATCTTGAAATTGCTAAGAGTCAACTTCTTAGCTCTTCCACGGTTCCCACTTTTGATGATGTATGTGCCACACTTCTCCGTATTCTAAACGCTTCTTCCCATAATATTAAAGTATCATCCTCTATGTACTTTGGACATAGGGGAACACCATCTAACCAAGGCCGAGGCCATGGCAGAAATTTTAGACGAGGCCGAGGAAGAGGTGGAAGGAATGGTTATGGCAGAAACGATTGGAAAATGCACCAAGTGTGGAAAAATTGGCCACATGCAATGCCCCTTTTGCAAAGATATGGCCACCTTGATGAGATGTGTTATAAGAAGGCTACTCAAGTCTTATTAAGTGCTACAAAGGAGGAACAATCTACCACATCAACAGAAAAGAAAACCTTTCATGATGATGAGTATGAGTTATTTCGATAAATTAAAACACTACTGGGTTCTGCTCCAAGTTCATCCTCCACTGTTGCTACTACCACCGCTTCAGGTATGCTATCTTCCTCTTCTTCATTTTGGATAATTGATTAATGGGCCTCCGAGCATCTCTCAGGTAACAAAAATTAACTACACTCAGTGTTTCCTTGTCTTTCACAAAAAAAATTGTTACCATAGCTAACGGGTCTCAAATTAAAGTTCTAGGGAAAGGTTGCACTTTTGTAACACCATTACTTCTGTTAATTGAGATATACTTTGTTCCTACCTTCCCTGTCAATCTTTTATTAGTTAGTCAGCTCACCAAATATTTTAATTGCTTTATCACCTTCTCACCCACTTCATGTGTTTTTCAGAATCTTACAATGAAGCAGGTGATTGGTAGAGGTCGTGAACAAGGGTGGCTCTACTACCTAGATATGCCAAAAATAAATATTGTTTCCACCAGTGAAACTGAGACCAGGTTATGGCACAACCAGTTGGGACATCCGTCTGCAAAATCTCTTCATTATATGATTCCTTCTCTTAAAGCAAGGTCAGAGTTTCATTGTGAAGTCTGTCAAATGAGCAAACATGAGAGGTCCACATACTCACCTCATCTAGAAGTTAAAAGTGTCACTCCCTTTTCCTTAATTGATACTGATGTATAGGGACCCTTGAGCGTCTCAAACATATCACAAGTTAAATATTTTATCACATTTATTGATGACTTCACTCATACCACTTGGCTATTTCTATTAAAAGAGCATTTTGAAATACCATTGATTTTTAAATCTTTTCATGCTATGGTACTCACTCAGTTTGGTCAGAAAATTAAAATCCTCCGGTCTAATAATGCCAAAGAATATAACTCCAAAGACCTTGACTCTTTTGTCAAGAAAATGGCATTATTCATCAAACATCATGTGCCTACACCCCTCAACAAAATGGCGTAGCCGAAGAGAAGAACCATCATATCTTTGAGGTAGCTCGCGGTTTACTATATGCCATGAAAGTTCCTTACTTTTATTGGCTACACGCAATCTTTACCGCATGTTTTCTTATAAACCGGTTACCATCTTCCATTCTTGGTAATAAATCCCTTTACTCTCTATTATTACCCAATGATGATCATTTTTCAATGCTCTTGAGAGTCTTCGGGTGTCAATGTTTTGCCCATATTTCTTCCCCCAAACATAGTAAACTTGATCCAAAATCTATCAAGTGTATTTTTTTTTTTTGGATACTCCCGCACACAAAAGGGTTATGCTTGCTATAATCCCACTCTTCAGCGTATACTCGTGCCCAGGGATGCCACATTCTTTGAAGAATATCCATTTTATTCTGACCATGCTCCTCCAGGTTTATCTTCTGTACCAGGGTCTCCTCGATCAGTTGTTCCCCGTGCTACAGATACTACTCATTCCCCTGACACTCTGGCTGACACCACACCTGCTGAGTTTACGGATCTCATCGAGGGAAGTCCATCTTCTCCAATTGTTTTTGGCCTACAATATGATACACGTCCTATTGCCCTCATAAAAGAACCCTGATCATGCACCATGCCCTTGTTATGAACTCAATAGTGAGCCATATAACTCTGTGGCATTGTGGGTGAGTCACTGGGTACTAAATCATTTAATTATATTTCTGTTTAAATATGCCTCAGGGGCATTTTTATATTTTTCTCCCTTATTTGTAAAGGGGAAATGGGAATACAATAGGGTAAGTTTGAGTTGGCCGAAAGACTCCTTCTAGAGCTCAGGGTTGGAGTTCCCGTGCTGTTACATCTCCCGTTTTCTATAGATCCCTTCACTGAACAGCAGCCCGAACCTTCTCTGGTTCCAGGTGCTGCTGTTCGTTGTGTTCACAGCAGGAACGTGAACTTGGAAGACGAAACGGCACCTTGAGGGTGTTGTGGCTGAGGTAGTCGGCGAGCAGCAGGAAGTGGGAGTTTTTCTTACAGCAGAGTAGGGACACGGAAAGGGTTCTCTGAGTGAGCCAGCACAGCAGGGAGTTGCTGCCAAAATTTCGCCAGACAGCAAGGGACTGCTGCTCAGACGTCGAACCACCAGCAGCCCTCTTTCTGTTCATATTCCGTGCATATCAGGGTTGATTTTCGGTCCACCAAGTTCAGAAGAGAGTCACGATCCCGAGCGAGTAAATTCCAGCAGCCCACGGCTGCTAACAGAGACAAGCATACACGGGGAGTTTCAATTTAATCATCCAGCAGTGAGCTGCTGTCCAAATCTGCCAGATCTGTGGACCCACTCCCTCACAGTCCAGATCTTCCCAAATCTGTGGGCCTACTCCCTCACAGTTGCCGCAGCTGTACAGACCAGTCCATATCTGTGGGTCCACTCCCTCACAGCTGCAGCTGCTGTCCAGACCAGTCCAGATCTGTGGGCCCACACCCTCACAGAACTGGATCCATCAGTCCCTCGCCGTGTTACACAATCCATGACTCGGGACCCTAATATTTTGGTATCAGAGCAGGGTAACATAGGGGACCCGTCCCACAATGAAGAACTAAGAAACCATGCCAGAGAACTGCAGACAAAAAATGAAGCTCGAATGGTAGAGATGATGGAACAAATCACAAGCAGAGTTTCTGAGACTGTGGCGGGATTAAACCGACCCCCAGACACTACACAAAGGAAGGAAGAACACTCTTACAGCAGAGGGAGAGAACAACATTCTGGGTGCAATGGCCTTCTGGCACATGGTGGAGGGTCAGTACCCAAGTACACAAAAAATCATTCTCCCACCTACACCGGGCTAGTCGACCCCTTAATTTGGCTACCCAAATGCGATCAAAATTTTACCCACCAAGGCACGTCGGACATGGACAATGTGAGTTTAGAGGCTTTCCACTTGCTGGATGAAACTCAACTCTGGTTCCATCAAGTGGAATTGGACCACTTGGTCGTTGATTGGGAAGAGTTTAAAGAGCTGTGCACTATACGGTTTGGACTGCCAGCTTACAACAACCCTTTTGGGGACTTGGTCTTGTTACGACAGACCAGTTCAGTGAAAGCATACCAGACTCAATTTCAGGAAAAATTAGCTCGAGCCAGCCACCTAGTTCGACGAGACCAACATGTAAATATGTTCATAGTAGGGCTTACTGATTCGTTGAAACTGGAGGTGGAACTCCATGCACCTACCGATTTGGGGCGAGCGATGAATTTAACTCAGGAAATGGAAGCAAAACAGCAGATTCAGAATAAGAGGGGCTTGCAAGGGGAGAGTACCAATGCCCCCGGGTGGCAAGAGGGGAGGACTTATTCACCTCCGGTGACAGCATCACCAACGCCACCACCCAAATCTACGCCTAGATACCTATGGCAGCATCCCCTAAAAGCAGCAACCCCCCATCCCCATATATCAGAAAATTAACAGGGATGGAAATGGCTAATAGACAAGCGAAGAACCTCTGCTATAATTGTGACTAACGTTACCGAGCGGGCCACCAATGTAAATGATTGTTTTGGTTGGAATTGGAAGCATGGACTGAGGAAGTGGAACTACCAACACATACTCCAGAGGAGGCCGAACCAGAAATTTCCTTACATGCTATTACAGGACAGAAGTCGGCCAACACCATGCAAGTTAGAGCCAAGGTTATTGACCAGGAATTGGTGGGATTAGTGGACTCGGGCAGCACACATAACATCCTCAGTGTGACTGTGGCGAAACACCTCCGACTTGGGATCCAACGTCACCCCATTGCCACAGTTTCAGTCGCCAATGGTGAGAATCTTCCGAGCTACAGGGTTAGCCACAGGGTTAGCCAGGAGGTACACTTTTCCATTGGTAATTCTCACTTTCCACTACATTTTTTGTCATCCCTCTCGCCAAATTTGATATGGTGCTCAGGGGTAGGTGGTTGCAAACTTTACCATTTTGTGGGACTTCTCAGAGTTAACAATGAGCGTTGTGTCGAAAGGCCAACCAGTAATGTTAAGGGTTAGTCATGCTACCGCCGGGGCCTCTGTCCACCTCTTACACAAACAACAACCTCCGGATCGTGTTATGGTCCTGGGTAGTTAAGTACCTATGTCTTCTACTCCTAACAGGCAGTCTTTTGGGTAGTATTGGCTAGGTGCTTAACATTTGGTATCAGAGCAGGCGCTATGTCCCGACTTCGAATCCCTGCGATTACACGACACAGGTGGATAACTCGCCCCTGGCGTGACGCCAGCAGGAATTATGGGATCCCTCCACCGGCGAGCATTGTTGTGTTATTGCCGCCGTGGTCGTCGGCTCGGGAGGGCGGGGTGTACTGTTGTGGTCCTGGGTGGTTAAGTACCTATGTCTTCCGCTCCTAACAGGCTAATCTTTTGGGTAGTATTGGCTAGGTGCTTAACAAATCACCACGTGAAGCAGTTACTAGAGGAGTTCCCCAATGCCTTTCGAGAGCTGCATGGGCTTTTCCCATTGAGGTCTTGTGACCACGAGATTTGTTTCAAAACTGGATCAGATGCGATGATGGTTAGACCCTACCGGTATCCAGCCCTTCAGCATCATGAACTTGACTGGCCGTGCAAGACCATGCTGGAACATGACCTTATCCGCAACAGTCATTCCCATTTTTCTTCGCCTGTTATACTAGTTAAGAAGCATCATGGCACATGGCGGTTCTATGTGAACTACAGGGTGCTCAAACACTTCAAATGCACCTTTGGGACGGCACAAGTCGCCTCTCTTGACAACATCAATTCAGCTGAAGGCATCACAATGGACCTAGCACAAGTTGCAACAATCACCACCTGGCCTCCACAGCACACCATTTCGGCCTTAGGAGGATTTTTGGGGCTATCGGGCTATTATCGGAAATTTATACAGAATTACGGTCCACTAGCTAGTCCATTGATCAATCTTCTCCAGCACCAAGCTGTCATCTGGGCGGATACAGCCATGAAATCCTTCATGGCCCTCAAGTAAGTTTTCGCTTCCACTCCAGCCCTACAATTACTGGTCTTGAGGCCCTATTTATCGAGCTCGGGACAAGCTCTTTCTCCAAGGGGAGAGTGATGTTATTAACTCAACAGCGAGCCGTATAACTCAGCGGCACCATGGGCGAGTCACTTGGTACTGAATGCTTTAATTATATTTCTGTTTAAATACGCCTCAGGGGCATTTTTGTAATTTTCTCTCTAAACTATGGTTGGCGTGAAGTATTTGTGATGGGGAGATGGGAATATGAAATGGTAAGTTTGATTTGGCCGAAAGAGGATTTGGGTTCTCCTTCTAGAGCTCAGGGTTGGAGTTCCCCTGGAGCTCCTCCCCCACCCCCCCCCCCCCCCCCCCCCCCCCCAAAATCGTTTTTCCCTTGCTGTTACATCTCCCGTTTTCTATAGATCCCTTCACTGAACAGCAGCCCGAACCTTCTCTGGTTTCAGGTGCTGCTGTTCGTTGTGTTCACAGCAGGAACGTGAACTTGGAAGACGAAACGGCACCTTGAGGGTGTTGTGGCTGAGGTAGTCGGAGAGCAGCAGGAAGTGGGAGTTTTTCTTATAGCAGAGCAGGGACACAGAACGGGTTCTCTGAGTGAGCCAGCACAGCAGGGATTTGCTGCCAAAATTTCGCCAGACAGCAAGGGACTGCTGCTCAGACGTCAACCACCACCAGCCCTCTTGCTGTTCATATTCCGAGCATACCAGGGTGGATTCTCTGTCCACCAAGTTTCAGAAGAGAGTCACGATCCCAAACGAGTAAATTCCAGCAGCCCACGGCTGCTAACTGAGACGAGCATACTAGGGGAGTTTCAATTAAATCATCCAGCAGTAAGCTGCTGTCCAAATCTGCTCAGATCTGTGGGCGCACTCCTTCACAGTTGTTGCTGCTGTCCGGACCACTTCAGATCTGTGGGCGCACTCCTTCACAGTTGTTGCTGCTGTCCGGACCACTTCAGATCTGTGGGCCCACTCCCTCACAGTTGCTGCTGCCGTCCAGACCAGTTCAGATCTGTGGGCCCACTACCTCACAGTTGCTGCTGCTGTCCAGACCGGTCCATATCTGTGGGCCCACTCCGTCACAGCTGTTGCTGCGGTTCAGACCAGTCCAGATCTGTGGGCCCACTCCCTCACAGCACCGGATTCATCCGCCCCTTGCTACGATACATGACTCGGGACCCTAACAACCATCTACTTCTCATCCCATGATAAATTTTGTGTCTCATCATCGTTTGTCCCCTTTTTGTTGTTAATTTCTTTATGCTACTTCTTCTGTCTTTGTATCATTGTCCTTTCAGGAGGCTCTTACACATCCAAGGTGGAAGACAGCAATGGATGAAGAAATGCATGCTCTTTATGAAAATGAGCACTAGTCCCAATACCATCAGACAAGAAACCTGTCAGTTGCAAATGAGTGTTTACTATGAAACACAATCCGGATGGGTTCGTGGCTCGGTTGAAGACTCGCCTTGTTGCTAAAGGCTATAAACAATATTATGGCATTGATTATGAGGAAACCTTCTCTCCAGTGGCAAAAATGAACTCGGTACGTGTATTATTATCTCTGGTAGCTAACTCTTCCTGGCAGGTCTATCAACTCGATGTCAAATTTTTATTTTTGTTAAAGGGGATATCAAAGAGAAAATTTATATGTATCAACCACCTGGGTATGTACTTGAGGGGGAGTCCGTATGTTGACTAAAAAAATCCCTTTATGGTTTGAAACAGTCTCCTCGTGCATGGTTTGAAAATTTTAGCCAAGCTCTTATACGGGCCAGATTTCACAAATGCTCTGGAGATCACTCAGTATTTATTAAAGACACACCGAAGGGCAAAGTTATTTTGGCAATATATGTTGATAATATTATTATAACTGGTAGTGATCTCTAGGGCATCCAGAAAACAAAAGAAATGATATATGTTGAATTCAAGACAAAGGATCTCAGACTGCTCAAATATTTTCTAGGTATTGAAGTACTACAATCCAGACATGAAATTATATTATCTCTGAGGAAGTATGTTCTTGACCTACTAGAGGAGACCAGAATGATGGGATGCAGACCAGCAAAAACTCCTATGGACCCAAATGCAAAATTATGCGTAAGTACAGAAGAAGAGGTAGATATTGGAAAATATACCAAGATTGGTGGTAAAACTTATTTACCTCTGTGTAACAAGGCCGGATATTTCATATGGAGTTAGTGTGGTAAGTCAATATATGCACAACCACAAGTAAGTCATTGACAAGCACTAGAAAGGGTATTGTGATATGTGAAAGGAGCACCAAGAAAATGGCTTCTCTATAAAAATCATGGTCACTTCAACATCGAAGGATTCTCAGATGTGGACTGGGCCGGATCCTCAGATGATAAGATATATACTTTGGGATATTGTACGATGGTTGGTGGGAACTTGGTTACATGGAGAAGCAAGAAACAAAACGTAGTTGCACGGTCTAGTGCAGAAGCAGAGTACAGAGTCATGACACACATGGTCGGTGAACTCCTATGGATCAAGTCTCTTCTTATTGAACTGGGATTCTACAAAGAAGCTCCTATGGTCCTATACTGCGATAATCAGGCCACAATACACATCACATCGAATCCAGTCTTCCATGAGAGAACAAAGCATATTGAAGTAGACTGCCATGTCATACGAGAAAAAATCACTCCAGGCATCTTATCTTTCAAGCATATATCTTCTCAGAACCAGGTCGCAGATATTCTCACCAAATTAGTCACTCAAAATTTTTTATCTACCATCTGCAGCAAGGTGGACATCTACAATGTTTTCTCATCCCCAACTTGAGGGGGTGTGTTAAAATATGGGACCCACTATGGTTGCATGAGCTGGTGGGATCCACCATGAGGACGTGAGAAGCCAAGAGGAGTCAGCAAATAAGTTGGCATGAGTTGGTAGAATTGAAGATCTAGTGGGACCCACAAAAGCTACCACGAGCTGGTATCTTTGATACATGAGCTAGAAGATTACGTGGGACCCACAAAATATATTACATAATCTTGCAAATCCAGCTAAGAGGGCATTTCCTTATGGAGGACTTAAATTTTATGTAAGTCACAATTTAAGGAAATTAAAATTTGGGCAAGTTCTAAATTGAGTTGAATTATATTTGGAAAGTATACATAAATTCTATTACTCGGCCAGTATAAATTGAGGAGCTTGTATTCATAATAAAATCATCAAGGCAAGGAGTTTTCTCCTCTCCCTCTCCTCTCCCTTGTAGAGCTTCTTCTTCTCCTTCTTCTTCTTCTTTTTCTTCTTGTTTCACCTCTACCTGAGAGCATTCTCTCTCCTTCTTCTCTCTCCTTCTTGGTTTTTTCCCTTTTCTCTCTCACCTTGCTTGATATATTATTTATGGTGTCCTAAATTCAACCTACCAATCACATTTTCATAAAGCTTGCAACCATACTTCATTATCTTGGAAACAATCCAATTTAGATAAAACTGGCAGATGGTGACCATTAGACCAAGTAAAGGACTTCCTAGTGAGAGCAATTTCATGATGATTACAACCACCGATGAAATCATCAAACTACTTCATAAAGGTAGTTATTCAATGGGTGGTGGGAAGTCTTCTCATGGCAGTATGGAGTGGCATTAATGTCTCCCACAAGGAGGAGGAGTTGCCAATGCTTTCAAATACTAGGAAGATCCTCCCAAAAGAACTAACTGTCATGATAATGGGTCAGACCATAAACTCATATAAGACATGAACTTCTTCTAGTACATATGTCAAGGACCTTGACACCGATGGAGAAAGTCCCCAGGACATAATCAGAAACCTCAAGAACCCATGTCACAAATAAGAAGGATACCACCAAAGGAGCCAATAGCATCAAGCTGCAGCCACTCAAAATCATGGGACAACTAGATGCCTTGAACGATTGTATGAGCTAATGAAGAGGCCTTCGTCTCCTAAAGGACAACAAGGCTTGCCTTGGAAGAAGAAATAAAGTTTTGAATGCTTGCCCGACATCGGCCAAAGCCAATTCTACACCCAAATCGATAACCTCAAGTTTAAATTTCCAGTTTCACCTCATGGATCAGGGATGAGGTGGAAAAGAAACCCCAATGGGTTTCAGGTCAAGGACAGGTTTCCCAAAACCACACCTGAGGGGATGATATGGAGATTTAAAAAAGGTAGGGCTTGGCCAAGGAAAGGTCGGATTTTTGGGGATGGGGAAGTTTATGGGGACAAGGTGGAGATGGGTTGGGTTAGGGTTTACGGGAATGAGACGAGGACATTGATTGGGCTAGAATCAGGTTTGACATTTTAGGATTTTTGATTTTTTTTTAGGTTTCTACTTTTGAAGTCCGGGTTTGGGTTGGATTTTTGAAACCCAAACCCAACATGACCCATGCCCACCCCTAGCCTCTAGAAGTCATTGTTGCAGATTGTCATTGAACCTCTTGTGAATGTTAAGTTGTGGAGCCTAATCAACGCTCTACGTTGAGTTGGTATTTGGATTGATCTTCGCGGCAAGGTTGTCATGGGGGGGGGGGGGGGGGGGGGGGGGGGGGGGGGGTTAGAAAGTCCCCCTCCCATGGGGGCAGAGCCCCTGCTTGGTCCATAATATATTAACTTTTTGTTTCATTAAGGGTAGTTTGGGAATTTTACTCTTGTATAGTGGTTGCCAAAATTTTCTCTTTATAATTGAGGGACACCACTATTAGGGTTTTATCATCAACACCGAGAAGGAGTTGGAGGGCCAGCCCAAGAGAGGTTAGAG
Source organism: Aristolochia californica (assembly GCF_029961685.1). NCBI lineage: Eukaryota > Viridiplantae > Streptophyta > Magnoliopsida > Piperales > Aristolochiaceae > Aristolochia > Aristolochia californica. The sequence goes on from NW_027181793.1 coordinate 14,097,185, forward strand.
AAAACACTTGTAAGTGTGTGCAATTTCTATTGTAAACTATTTCATCTTTATTGTGGATTACTACATCGGCAGAGACAGAACGTAGTCTCACCATGAGGTGAACCTGTATAAATTTATTTTTTCTCATTAGTTTGAAATTAGGGCATCTAATTCCTAACAAGTGGTATCAGAGCTTTGGTTCGTGATTGCGAGCAATGGTTGGCATAAAAGGATCGGCACTTGGAATCTACAAGTTGGATGGTGTAGAATTTAGGATCTCATGAAAGGAACTTTAGATCAACAAGAAAGAAGAAGAAGAAGAAGAGAGAAGGAGAAGAGAAGAAGAAGAACGTGGAAGGAGAGAGTTTGAATTAAGGGAGAAGAGGGTTGCGTCAAAAAAAAAAAAATGAGGGCTGGACGAATTTGTGGAAAGAGAGGAGAGTGCTTCAATGCCCTACCTCTTAGCCAATGCTTTTATTTATAGTTTCACAATGCCCTTAGGGCTATAACGTGATAAACCAAAAGACATAAAAGGAACACATATTTACACTTCTATGCCATCTTTATGGAAAGCACCATATTTTACACATATGCCACTTCTTTGACATGTGGGCTTCTTGTCTTGAGCTCGTGGGCTTGAGCCCATCTTCCAACAGATGGTATGGATTATGCTTTCTAGAGGATGTAGATCGAAGATTATTTGTACAGTAAAAATTTGCACGCACCACTTCTGGATATGAAACCAGAATGTATGAAAGATGATGAGTGTAATCTCCATGGTGTTGGGAGTAGTCTAGTTAACACTGTCGAAGAAAGTTGCTTACAATGTGGCATCAGAGGAAACCACAGTTGGGATGATGAAGATTTTGTCAGACATGTATGAGAAGCCTTCCAGAAATAATAAGGTACATCTCATGAAAAAACTCTTCAATTTAAATATGATAGAAAATACATCAATAGCATCACATTTGAATGATTTTAGCAATATTGTCAATCAATTGACTTCCGTTCAAATTAAATTTGATGAGGTTCATGCTTTAATTCTTTTGGCATCTCTGCCAAATTTTTGGGAGCCAATGAAGGAGGTGGTCAGCAACTCTGTAGGCAATCAGAAGTTGAATGATGTTCGGGATACCATGCTTGTGGAAGAATTTTGTAGAAAGGACTCAGGAGAATTGTTGACATCCAAGTCTGTCCCAAATGTCGATTCTAGAGGCAGGAACTTTGAGAGGAATTCCAAAAAGGACAATGGTAGAGGGAAGTCAAGGAATGGAAGAAGCAAGTCCAAATTCGGAAGGAATGTGGAGTCTTGGAACTGTAGCAAGTCTGGTCACATAAAGAAAAATTGCAGAGCACTGAAGAAGGTTGAAAAGAAAAATGACGTTTGCAACTGCAGTATTTGAAGAGGTACAATATGCTTCATTCTTGTTGGTTGATAGCCCTATTAACTCTTGGGTGTTAGATCCAGGAGCTTCTTTTCTCACCACCGCATTGAAATGAAAAATGATGTTGCAAATGTAGTGTTTGAAGAGGTACAATATGCTTTACTCTTGTCGGTTGATAGGCCTATTGACTCTTGGGTGTTAGATCCAGGAGCTTCTTTTCGCACCACCGCATGTTGCTGAAGATCATGAGAATGTGTATCTTGTTGTTGGAGAACCTTTGCATATTGCATTTATTGGTGATGTCAGTAATAGAATGCCAAATGGGTCAGTGTGAAAAATTCACAAGTAGGGCAGGTTGATGATGAAGGTCATAATGTAACTCTTAATGGTGTTGCCTAAAAAGTCACTAAGGGAGCCAAGATTGTTGCACGAGGAGTTAAAACATGAACTCTTTAGATCACTTCCAATTGTAGAGACACGGTTGCAATTGTTGATGCTGTTATTGATTCTGATTTGTGGCACTATAGGCTTGATCACATGAGTGATAATGGAATGAAAGTGCTTTAGTTCAAAGGAAAGCTATCATGGTTGAAAACTGTAAACAAAAGTTTGTGTAAAATCTTTATTTTATGAAAGCAGAAAAGGGTTAGCTTTTCTAAGGCTAAAAAGGAGCAAAAGACAACAAAATTGGAGTTGGTTCACATTGATGTGTGGGGGCCTTCAACTGTTACCTCTCTCGGGGGTTCAAATTACTATGTGATATTTATTGATGATGCAAGCAGAAAGGTATAGGTTTATTTCCTGAAAAAAAAAATCTGATGTCTTTGATACCTTCAAGGGACAGAGAGCAATGGTTGAGAAAGAGACATATTTGAAGGTGAAATGACTGCAGTCAGATAATGGAGGAGAATACCTAGATGATGATTTCAAGCAGTATTGTGATGATAATGGAATCAACAGGAAGAAGATCATTCCTGGAAAACCTCCATAGAATGGTGTGGCTGAGAGGATGAACAAAACTTTAAACGAGTATGCTAGTAGCAGGAGATTACATGTGGGATTGCCAAAGATGTTTTCGTCTGAGGCTATTAGTACCATTGCCTATTTGACCAATAAAGGTCCCTCAATACCAATGGATTGCAAAATACCAGAAGAGGTTTGGAGAAACAAAGAGGTAAACCTTTCTTTCTTGAAAATTTTTGGTTGTGTCTCTTATATTAATATTGATTATGCTGTTAGAAATAAACTTGATGGTAAATCTAAGATATGTTTCTTTATTGGCTATGGTGGTATTGAGTTTGGTTATTACTTCTGGGATGACCAAAGTCGTAAGGTTATCAGGAGTAAGGACATGATCTTCAATGAAGGTGCCATGTATAAAGACAGGTTGAGAATAGAGTATGAGAGAACGAGTGATGAAGCCAAGAAGTCTAAAGTGATTCAGTTGAGAGATCTTCTAGTTATTGAGATGGAGAATATTGCTCAGGAAGACAAGGAAAACATACCCCGAGAAGTAAATCAGGACATCCCTGTGACGGAACTCAAGAGATCTGCCAGAACTTGTAGACCACCATAGAGGTTCCCCTACGGTGAATTATATTTTATTGACTGATAAAGGTGAACCAGAGAGTTATGAGGAAGCAATGCAAGTTGATGATTTGACCAAGTAGGAGTTGGCCGTGCAAAATGAGATGGATTCATTGTTATCCAATCATATATGACAGTTGATCGAGTTATTGAAAGGGAAGAAGGCATTGCATAATAAATGGGTGTATTGAATAAAAGATGAATATGATGGCAGCAAACTGTACAAGGAAAGATAGGAGGTAAAAGGTATTCAACAAAAAGAAGGCATTGACAACATTGAGATTTTCTCTCCAGTGAAGAAATTAACTACGATTATAACATTGGTTTGACTAGTGGCAAGATTTGTACTTAGAGTAGTTGAAAGTAAAGACAACCTTTCTTCATGGTGATTTGGACGAAAAAATTTACATGATGCAGTCATAGAGTTTCAAAGCACAAGGAAAGGGGAAAATGGTGTGTAAACTTCAAAAAAGCTTGTATGGTCTTAAATAAGCCCCATGACATGGGTATAAGAAGTTTGACACATTTATGAGTAGTAATGGTTTCTTGAGGTGCCAGGTGGATCATTGTTGTTATGTGAAGAAGTTTGATGACTCCTACATCATTCTACTACTATATGTTGATGACATGTTGATAGCTGGTGCTTGTAAACAGGAAATAAAAAAGTCGAAAAGGGATTTGTCCAAGAAGTATGCAATGAAGAATTTGGGTGCTACAAAAAAAATCCTTAGGATGAGGATTACTAGGGACATTGATGTTTTGAAATTGTTACAAGAAGAATATGTGAAGAAGGTGCTGAGCAGATTCAGCCTGAATGATGCAAAAGCAGTGAGTGCTCCTTTATCTAATCACTTTAGGCTATCTAAGGAGAAATCGCCTTGTACAAAGCTGGAGCGAGCCAACCTGGCCAATGTGCCTCATGCTTATGCTATTGGCAATCTCATATATGCCATAGTATGCACTAGACCAGACATAGCTCATATAATGGGAGTTGTGAGCAGATATATGAGTAATCTAGGTAATCAACAATGGGAAGCAGTGAAGTGGATTCTCAAGTATTTCAGAGGCAATACAGACTCAGCCTTAAGTTTCAAAAAGTTAGACTTGGGAGTACAGGATTATGTAGATGCTGACATGGTTGGAGACATTGATGGTAGGAAGAGTACCACTTGATATGTATAAACATTGGGTAGTACAATAGTTAGTTGGGTCTCTAAGTTGTAGAAGATAGTTGCTCTTTCTACTACAGAGGTAGAATATGTTGTTGTGACTGAAGCCTGTAAAGAGTTGTATGGTTGCAGTCTTTCTGGGAAGAATTAGGTCTCAAGCATGGGAAGAATGTGTTGTATTGTGACAGTCAGAGTGCTATTCATTTAGCAAATAATCCCATTTATCTTGCTAGAATAAAGCACATACATGTGCGTTATCACTTCATTAGATCAACTCTAGAGGATGGAGTCTTATCACTTGAGAAGATTCAAGGAAGTTAGAATCTAGCTGATATGTTGACAAAGACTGTTACGATTGGGAAACTAAAGTTGTGGGCAACTTCAGTTGGACTTCTTTCTGAGGATTGAGAAGTTGTTGTGGTCGTAGTGGAGATTTTGATGATGGATTAGTCTCCAAGTGGGAGATAGTTAAATTGTGGACCCTAACCAACGCCCTACACTGAGTTGGTACGTGGATCGATCTTCGCGATAAGGTCATGTGGGGGTTGGAAGCCTCCCTCCCGAGGGTGTGGGGGCAGAGCCCCTGCCAGGTCCACAATATATTAATTGATGTTTCATTAAGTGTAGTTTGAGAATTTTACTCTTGTATCGCGGTTGCCCTAATTTTCTCTTTATAGTTAAGGGGTACCGCTATTAGGGTTTTATCATCATCACCGAGAAGGAGTTGGACTTGTGGTCTGAGAGGGGTTAGAGAAAACACTTGTAAGTGTGTGTGATTTCTCTTGTAAACTATTTCATCTTTATAGTGGATTATTGTAGCGGCAGAGGACAGGACTTAGTCTCACCATGAGGCGAACCTGTATAAATCTTGTTGTTTGTTTTCGTGTTTGTTTTTCCTTTCTTTTGCGATTATTATTAGTTCTCTTGTTAGTTTGTAATTAGGGCGTTTAGTTCCTAATAGTGACTGTAGAGTTATAATTGTCAAGATGCATCAATTGGGCTGGTTAGTTGAACTATTATGGGTTTTGATTGGGAACACGATCGTTCTAGCTTTGGAATAGTGAGCATGTTGTATCTATGACAAGGTCTTGAGAGCTGGGGAAACTTGTGAGTGCAAGTGGCGGGGATGAGGGGTTCTTAAGAAGGTGAGGCAGGTGTAGTGATTGGAAATTCAAGATACTGAGAGGCGAGAGGGCAAATGTTGCATAAGAGGTTGTTTTTAGGTGGGAGCAGAGCGAGAGGAGGGCACCGATGGCGTACTAATAGTAATAACAATGTCATCAACATATACCACCACAAGAATCTTCCCACAGTTGGTGTTTTTGGGGAATATTGAGTGATCACTCTTACACCTCCTGAACCCAAGCTGAGTAACAACCATGTTGAACTTATCAAACCAAGCCCATAGATGGTCTACTTTAATCAACACACATTCTCCCCCTCAACCACATTAGTAGGTGGTTGTCTCATATAGACCTCCTCTAATAGGTCACCATTTAAAAAGGCAACATTAACATCCAACTAATATAAAGTGCAACATGGTCAAAATTGTGGGATCCATAAAGTAAAAGCCCCCTCTCTCATAGCCTCCATCAATCACCTGCTTCATTTTGTTGTCCTGAAAAACACAACGATATGGAAAAAAGGTAGCAAAGAAATTAAGTCATTTAGTTAAATGATTGATTGACAAAAGTCTAAGTTGAAATTGAGGCACAAATAAAACATTGGTGAGTGAGAAGATGTACTTGTGCCCTGAATTTTCGTTTGTTATCCATCTGCAACTGACACAAACCGGTTCGTAGTATATGGTCACAAGTTTGACAAATTATTTATGTGACCAGTATGGTGTTTAGAAGCATATGAATCAATGATTCAAGATGGATCACTAGAATGTAAGACCAAGGAGAATGCACCTATAGAAGCAATATTAGTTGTAGCAGCATTTGGAGGGGTTGTCATCAAATTTTTAAATTATGAAGTAATGCATAATTTTCTTCTAATTGTTGAATTTAGAATCCCTTTTCCATAATTCCAAGCAAGAGAAAGAAGAAAGAAAAAAGAAGAAAAGGGAAGAAGAGCTCTCAGGTAGAGAGAAGAAAAGATAAAAGAGAAAGGAGAGGTTGTGCCAAGCAAAGAGAGAGAGAGAGAGAATAACTCGAGATTGAGATGTGTAACTTGGTGAATTCCAAATTAAAACACCTCTATATATAGTAGAGGAAGAGGTAGAGTCCTTATAAAATTTTCCTTTCAATCCTAATTACATTCTAACTCTAACTCTCTAAGATAAGTCTATTCAAACTAATCTACTAGAAGACTAATATGAGTTGAACTAGAACTCTTTCTTCATTCACGTGAATTAAGGGAGGACTGCAACCAACGGATATTTTATCTATGGGAAGAGGAACCAATTACCATGTATGATTGTCATTAAGTGCCTTCATTTCTTCATCCATTGCTGCCTTCCACCCTGGATGTTGTAGAGCTTCTTGATAGGATTGTGGAACAAATATGGAGGAAATAGAAGAAATAAACTGAGAACATAAAGGCGAGAGGCGATGATGAGACATAGAAATTGAAATGGGATGAGAATTAGAAGGAGTAGAGCATAATCAAGGTTCTTTCCTTATAGCAATAGGACGAGTATCATATTGAGGGCCAAAAATAACTGATGATAAAGGATTTAACTTTATTGGATCTGTTAACTCAGCAAGTGTGGTGTCGTCCACTTGCTCTAGGGGTTGAATAATCTCTGTATCACAAGGCACAACCGGTCGAGGAGAACCTGGTACTGAGGACAGACCAGGAGGAGTGCTATCAGAATAAAATGAGGAGTGGTAAAAAAATGTTACATCCTTGGACACAAATAAACGTTGAAGAGTAGGACTATAACAAACATAACCCTTTTGTGTGCGAGAGTATCCCGAAAAGATACACTTGATAGATTTAGGATCAAGTTTGTTGTGTCTAACTAATGAATTATGAACAAAACAATGACATCCGAAGACTTTCAATGGTAATGAAAATGGATCATCATTTTTTAATAATCTAGAGTAAGGAGATGTATTACCAAGAACGGCAGATGGTAGACGATTTATAAGAAAGCAAGCCGTGAGGACTGCATGAGGCCAATGAAAGTATGGAACTTTCATGGCATATAATAGACCTCGAACTACCTCAAGAATATGACAATTTTCCCATTCGGCTACACCGTTTTGTTGAGGAGTCTAGGCGCATGATGTTGGATGGATATTGCCATTATCATGACAAAAAGAGTCAAGATCTTTGGAAACATATTCTTTAGCATTATCAAACCAGAGAATTTTTATTTTTTGACCAAATTGTGTGAGTACCATAGCATGAAATGACTTAAATATGAATGGTATCTTAGAACACTCCTTAAATATAAACAACCAAGTTGTGTGAGTGAAAACATCAATAAAGGTAATAAAGTGTTTTTCTTGAGAAATATTGGAAACACTCAAGGGTCCCCAAACATCAGTATGAATTAATGAAAATGGAGTAACACTTTTGACTTCTAGATGAGGAGAGTATGTACTCCTTTGATGTTTACTCAATTGACAAACCTCACAATGAAATTCTGACCTTACTTCAAGAGAAGGAAGCATATAATGAAGAGACTGTGCAGATGGATGTCCCAACCGATTGTTCCATAATGTGTCTCATTTTCAGTAGTAAAAACCATATTTATTTTCAGCACGTCCAAATAGTAAAGCCCTTTGAAGGCTGAGCTAACTTCCACACTTGAAGAAAGCCTCTAAAGTGGGCCAAGTACTTATGAATATTCTCTCCTTGTGTAGTATTCAAAATTCTTTGGAGAATATCATATGGTCTATGTAGAGTATCTATCCAGGCAAGAGTACAGTTTAGCAAGTGTCTCCCAAATTTGTTTAGCAATGTCAAGATGAATAGCATTGTGGGAGACATGTTCTTCCATTCTATTGATTAGCCAACTTATCACCAACTATTTTTTGGAAAAAAATCTTATAACTAAAGACAACCACAACACACTACTTAGTAAAAAAAAAAAAAAAAAAAAAACAGATTTCAGCCATGCTTTAAGACAATGAAGAACTATATTTTTCAAATGTGACAATATGAATTCCAAATCAAAATTTAGATAATCTATACATGATTTTGGATGATCTAAGACATGAATTGAAGGATATAAAAAACGTATATGGAATTTTAACCTTGCTGGAATTTGAAAAATAGTACCTTTTTCGAAAAGAAAAAACACCTTTCTTCCTTCTTATGTTGAAATAGTTGTCTCCTTTCACAATTAAAACCACTTTTGAGCTATTTTGAATTACAACCCTAGAATCCCTACTTTGACACCATGTTAGATTATAGGGTTGCATGCTTACACACTTATCTGGAATTTGAAAAATATTACCTTTTCTATAAGGAAAAAACACATTTCTTCCTTCTTATGTTGAAACACTTGTCTCCTTTGCACACTTAAAACCAATTTTGAGTTGTTTTGATTTACAACCCTAGAATCCTTGCTCTAATACCATGTTAGATTATAGGGTTGCATGCTTAGAAAGTTTGGATTTTGAGAAAAGAAGGTGAACTAAGAAGAAGAGAAGAGTAACAGAGAGTAAGAGGAGAACAACTCGTGTGAGACAAGTAACATGAGAATGGGAGAGAGTTGTTGGAGCATATCCTTGTGCTATCCCCCTTATTTATTGTTTATAGATGTGAGGGCTAGTAACCCTAATACATGAATGAAATTAAGTATTAGGAAGTAGACGCCCTAATTCCAAACTAATGAGAGAAATAATAATAATCTCTGGAGAAGGAAAAACAAGCACAGAGTTAAAACACAAGATTTATACAAGTTCGTCTCAAGGTGAGACTACATCTTGTTTTCCTCCATTGTAATAATCCACTATGAAGATGAAATAGTTTATAAGAGAAATCGCACACACTCATGTTTTTCTTTAACCTCTCATAGCCGCAACTGATGATCTTTCTCTGGGTGATCCAACCCTAATAGTGGCCCCCAAATATAAAGAGGAAACTACAGCAACCGTGATACAAGAGTAAAATTTCCAAACTACCCTTAATGAAATATCAGCTAATATATTGTGGACCTGGTGGGGGTCCACCCCTACACCCCCAAGAGGGGGCTCCCCATCCCCCTTCCAACCCCCATGGTGACCTTACTACGAAGGTCAATCTGCGTACCGACTCAGCGTAGGGCATTGATTATGCTCCACAACTTAATAGAAAGAACTTTGACATTTACATAGTTATATCTCATGTCATTCGAGAACTTAATTACATATAATGCTACTATTTTATTTAAAACAAGTTAGTAATGAGATGAGATGTGGATGGTTCTCTAGAAACGGTGATCTTGGTTCTTTATAGAAGGCAAATGGCCTAGTGTCACATGGTGGACCAAAAACAGTAGGAGAAAATGGAGGAGAGTGTACCTTACAAGCATTAGGAGACTCCACAGGTGAGTGGTTGGTTAGAGAAGAGAGTAGTCTCTGATGTTGAAGATGGGTCCCCATTTTCCTGCACTTGATCACCCAATGTACCAACTAACCGGGGCATCCTTATAGAAGGTGTAAAACCTTGCGGAGAATATGGTTGGATCTTCAAAACATGTTACATCAGTAAAAATTAAGGTCCTTTTGAGACTAGGTGAATAACACAAATTATCTTTTTGATTTTTTGAGTATCCTAAGAAAATACAATTGATAGCCCTGAGTTGAACTTGTTTTGCTGAGGACCCAAGTAATGAATAAACAAAATACACCAAAATACTCGAGGAGGAAATGTAAAAGCAGATGAATCATGAAATACACTATAAAGCATAGAGAATTAGCCATTTGATAACTAAGGTATTTCCCTCAACCACTTGTGATAGGAAGGTTCATCAACATGCACAGGTGGTTGCTTTATATGTCCAACAAGGTCCCTAGTAATTAGAAAACATTTGAAAGATTGAGACCATGACAAGTAGTTAGTTAAACCCTTGAGAGGAATTGTAGTGATTCTTAAGGGATCATGCCTGCTGAAATCATCAGGTGATGAGGAAGAAAAAGAATTAATTGAGATTTTTTCCATGCAAGATCAATTACAAACATTCCATTTTGTAATTAAATCAAGAGATTAGCAAGGGAAACACACAACTTCAGAATTAGAATAAAAAAATTCACAAGGTGTGGCTGAATATAACTCTTTGAAGAATATGGTCATATAAACAAAACATGCAAAATTCGAAATTCAACTAATTCCAACAATAAAACATTGAAACAATGATGAAATTTTGATGATTAATCCACAAAAAAAACACACTTAAAGGTGGGATTGAAGGCTGACTTAAACAAACACTTTTCCTTCAACAATTACCTTCAAACCCTACTTTTGGTTTTTAATGATTTAAAAACTAAACTTTATGTTGGAAGATGGGCCTCAATCCCACACAACCGAGGAAGGCCCACATATTCAAGAGTGTTGGAAGATGGGCCCAAGCCCATAAGATATGGACCCATGATCACGAGTTGGTGGGACCCACCATGATCATGTGAGGTAGCATGAGAAATCTTACACAATAAAAAGTCTTACAGAGCCAAAATTATTATGGAAGTAGGTCTCACAGAAGAGTTTCAATTTAAAGGTGTTTTAGTTATGTTAGTCTTCTATTTATATTGGGTTATTTAATTATTCAAGGACTTATCTTTAAGTGTTAGAGTTTGGGTGTAATTGGGACAAAGGTAGTTTAATTGTAATTAGACTCTACTACCTTCCTCCATTATAAATAGAGTTCATGTACTCTGATTACATGTAAGTCAATGAATTATTTCTCTTTTCCATAAATTCAACATGGTATTAGAGCAGGTTCAATGAGTTGACTCGGTCAACCCACAGAGGTAATGTGATTCTTTTCTAATCTATTATCTCTAGTAGTTTAGGTTCGTATTTATCTTTTTTTTTTCTCTTTTCTGTCCCTATACCCATTGTTTGATTTGTGTTTTCACCTCTATAATGAGCTTTTAATATTGGATATTATATATTGATGGAAATATATTCGAGTCTATTTTCCAAGGAAAAAGATTTTTTTTTTACATTCAGAGTTATCTACAAAGATAAATCAATATTCGAATTAGTAAAGGTCAGATTGCAAAAGAGGTTAGAGCAGTAGTACAAAATTTCAACTTCCAAGCTATTTTATGTTATCAAGAATGAGACTTTTATATGTAGAATTATATATCAAAAGAAATATCTGTAAGTCTATTTTCTTACCTATTCAACCAATTCTCGATATGAGTTTTTTATAAGGATATATTGATCTTGGAAGAGTTAATGGTTATGCTGGCAAAAGGAGAAAGAGTACTTAGTTCAGTCATATTATAGAGACCGAAATTTACCAGTTTATATATCTCAATTGAAGTATATTTAATGAAGAGAGGTTATACTCAAATGAAATTTATTTAAGTCTAATTTCATAAGGAGAAAATTTCTTGTCAAACTGATCAATATTTAAGGATATATTTGCATTTGAAGAATCAAAGGTCCTGCTGGTATCCTATTGCATTGAAAAATCCGAATTTAAGCCGAATTATTTCATGTGCCCTTATTACTCTTAAGTACTTTCATCATTTACCAGCTATCTACTACTATACTAGTGCAAAATTTCTACATCTATGTTATTTGGTTCAAACTGAGATCACTACCATTACCTCTCAGCTTGAGGGGAGAAGTAGAATAAGAAGTACAAGAAGGAGCAAAGAAAATTGAAGACCAAGAATCCTGACTAGCAATAATAATTATGGTAATTATTGGTGGTACCTGACTTGGCTCGACTCGATTCTATTTCTCTGGCTGGATTAATTTGGAAGTATTCTTAACATATTTCTTGGTCAACATATTATTTGGTGCACATACTCACATCGAAGTATTTCATGGGTCCTTTTACAAGGATATTTATTATTTTGGTTCGTGTTATATGGGCCTAAACCCATTTCAACAATAGCTATTGTGTCTCTTTGGATGAGACATTATTATTGAAGAAGTTGTGACCTCAACATCCTAGCTTCCTCTTTACCCATTACCCATTAGTTATTTGGCAGTCTTTCTCTTACCATCCTTTATTTGACTCTCACATACCTTTGGGCCAACCTTTTTAGTGTTGCTTTAGTTGGGAGTTTAAGTCCATCATATACATACATATGGGTATTTTAAGTCCATTGAGACTTTTATATATATATATATACCCGTGGGTCTTTTATCATCATCTTGTGAATGACAAGCATTACCCACTTATTACCCATTTCTACCTGTGAGAGTCAGTGCCCGGGTTGAGACACCGTGATAGAGGAGCTTATTAGTACATATATGTTACCCCCCTTAATTGGCATTTATTACTCCTACCACTTGAGAGTCATTGTCCTGTGGAGGGACACGGTGATGGAGAAGTTTTATTATACTTCTGAGCATTGTGTATAGACCCACTACCTGAGAATGATAGGAGTGTGCTCTACATCCAGCATGGGTTATGACTAGAGTATGGAGCGATGTCATAATGTTTGGAGTGATTTTAATCTCACTTATCTTATGCTATCTGAGCCTTATGGAAGAGACCACTAGCGTGAGGGGGAATGTTGGAAGATATGGAAGACTACTTTTTTTATGAGAAGATCCAATACACCATTTGAAGTAAGCTGGGAGTTCTTGATGTTCTCTTACCCCCAGCTTGAGGGGGAGTGTTGGAAGATGGGCCCAAACCCATAAGATATGGACCCACCATGATCACGTGAGGTAGCATGAGAAGTCTTCAACAATAAGAAGCCTTACAGAGCCAGAACTATTATGGAAGTAGGTCTCATAGAAGAGTTTTAGTTTAAAGGTGTTTGAGTTGTGTTAGTCTTCTAATTATATTAGGTTATTTAATTATGTTAGGACTTATCTTAAAGTGTTAGAGCTTGGGTTTAATTGGGACAAATGTAGTTTAATTGTAATTGGACTCTACTATCTTCCTTTATTATAAATAGAGGTTCATGTACTCTGATTACATATAAGTCAATCAAGTATTTCTCTTTTCCATAAATTCAACACTTTACAATGCACATGGGGAGATTTAATACAGAATTAAGTGGGAATTTTAGAAACTTAATTCCAAAATTTTTGGCATAAATTCATAGATAAATAATTGAGATAGAAGAACTTATGAAAAGATCGAAATTCAGGCATACATGACAATGAAAGAGGTTCATTTTTTCACCAAATCTTGGAGATTGAAGCTTAAACGAATTTCGGATATTTAGGACTTGGTTTTGGATGAATTAATGAGTTTCCAGAATTAGGAACCACTAATCCTATTTAGAACCTTTCTAGAATTTGAAAATTCTAGCACCATGTTTCCTTCAATGGCTGAAAAAATAAATCCTCCTTTACAAACTTTTAAAATTTTGGGAGCCGTTTTACTTGAAACCCTGAAATCCCTACTTTAATACCATGTTTGATTCTTGCTTTTCATGATTAGAACAAGTAGGATTTAGGGGAAGAAGAAGGAGAAAGAAGGAGAACAAGAGAGGAGAGTTTGGGAGAGAAGGCTAGGCACATGAGGAAAGAAAGGAGATGAAAAAAGTGAGCTATTAGGGCATGGGTATGAGTGCCCTCCTCCTTAGTTTGATACTTATAGTTTTAGGGTAGAAACCTTTGTACATGAGTAAAAGTGTTGAATTTCTGGAGAAGAGAAAAACTCCATTGACTTGTTGTAATTTGAGTACAATGAACCTCTATGTATAGTAGAGGAAATAAGTAGAATCCAATTATAATTAAACTACCCTTGTCCTAGTTACACCCAAAATTAAACACTAAAAGATAAGTCCTAGATCAATTGAATAACTGAACATATATAGAAGATTAACATATTTAAAATACCTATAATTGAGACTCTTCTTAGACTCCACCATATTAATTCTGGCTCTATGAGACTTCTTACTATGAGAGTCATGTAAGACTCTTCCATAAACTGTTATGGTCCCTGGTCATGGATCTTGTAACACCGCGCTGGGAAGGATAATCCAGTGTTTAGGGCATGATTTCTTCTCTATTAACAACACTCTTGATTTTTGAAATAAGGGAAAGAAAGGAAGAAAGGGAAAGAAAGAAAGAAAAGGAGAAGAATAAAACCAGATTCGTAAGGGAACATGTAACCCTAGGTTCCTTGAGGAGAACTCACACCCTAGAGCGCGTTTAGGAGAACTCCCAATCCCTGGTTTAACCAAAAATTAAACTTACTTCTTCTCATTCTCTTTCCCCTCTAAGTAGGGTTGACGCAAACAGAGTTCAATGTTAAAAATTACAATTATGCCCCTACGGCATTATAACTTATAAAATTAAAAAAAAGGAAATAAAAGCAATTAACTTAGTGACTTAGTGGTGTCTCCTTTGAAAGACTCAGTCAGCTATTGAGTCCTCAACATTTGCGGCCCCCCCTGCGCGCCTTGGAGAAAGAGCTTGTCCTCAAGCTCATAAACTAGGTAGACCTGCTTGAAGTTTTCCAATTGTTCCCAAGTAGTTGTTGCTGGTTTGGTGTCCATCCACTGGACAAGAATCTCCCACTGGTCATTAATAAGTCAGGCATGCAATAACGTGACTGGAGTAAGGATAACCCATCCATTGTCCACCAAAGGAAAGAACGAAGTGGAAGGAGGAGCTACGCCCTCAAAGGGTTTCAGCAGGGAGACATGAAACACATAGTGAAGCTTGGCCATGGGAGGAAGTTTTAGCTGATAGGCCACCTGTCCAATGCGACTAATAATAGAGAAAGGCCCAAAGTACTTTGGGGAGAGTTTATGGCATTGCAGCCTAGCAATGGAGTGTTGTTTGTGAGGTTGCAGGCGTAGCCAAACATAGTCCTCTTACTTGCATGAGACGCCCATATGCCCTTTGTCATAGAAGTCTTTCATAAGAACTTGGGCCCTCTGGAGGTGATCAGTAATATCCTGTAGCATCTGGTCATGGTCAATGGGTGCCTGATCAATGACTTCCATGCTGGTGGAGTCCGGAGTATAAGAGAGAAGTCGAGGATGATCTTTGTCATATAGAACTCGGAATGGAGTGGACTGCAAGCCTGTGTTGAAGGAAATGTTATAACAATACTCAGCCCATGGTAGCCATTGAACCTAGTTTTTAGGACGATCACCCACAAGGCACCTTAGATACATCTCCACGTTGCTGTTAACCACCTCTATTTGGTTGTCTGTTTGAGGATGATAATGTGAGGAAAAGTTAAGTTTCGTGCCGCACATACGAAAAAGTTTCCACCAGAAAGTGCTGGTAAAGACCGCATCCTAATCACTGACAATTGATGCTGGAATACCATGCAAATGGACAATATGCTTGAGGAAGATTTGTGCCACTCTGGATGCTGTATAGGGGTGTGCCATTGGAATAAAATGAGAATACTTGGATAATCGATCTACCACCACAAATAATACATATTTACCTGATGTCTTGGGAAGACCATCTACAAAATCCATGGAGATATCGGCCCAAACTTGGGTAGGGAGTGCGAGAGGTTGGAGAAGACATGCTGGACACTAGAGTTCGGCCTTGTTACGCTGACAAACCTGGCGTGCTATGACATAGTCTGCAATGGTGGTCTTCATGGTGTGCCAATAAAAATCTGCCTGAACGCGATGCAAGGTTTTTTGGATGCCTTCATGTGTGTTGTCATGGTAGGCAGAGAGGATTGTTGCAACCAAGACTGATGTGTGTGGTAAATATATAAGTTTATTGTAGCAAATAAGAGAATCCTGGATTGACCACTTAGAGTCCATTGCCCCCTCTACAATTTTTTTTATACAGCTCTTGTAGGGCCATTGTATTGTTAATTTCCTCAACCAAGTCTAATAGGAGAACACGAGGCTGGCTGATGGCATAGACGAACCACTGGTTCTCCAAACGCCTTGACAAGGCATCCGCCACTTTATTTAACTTCCTAGAGCAGTACTCCACTGAAAAGTCAAACCCATCCAATTTACTAATCCAGTGTTGTTGAAGAGAAGTAGTGAGGCACTGCTCAAGAAAAAATTTAAGACTGTAATGATCGGTGCATGTAAGAAATGCACGGCCCCACAAGTAAGGTCGCCAATGTTGGACTACCTTGGACAATCCAATCAATTCCCGTTCATACGCTGCCAATCTGTAATGCCTTTTTGCCAATTGCTTACTGAAATATGCAATGGGGTGGTCATGCTGTTGTAGGATAGCCCCAATGCCCCCACCGGATACGTCACACTCGACCACAAATAATTCTTCAAAATTTGGGAGTTGCAGAATTGGTGTGGATTCGAGAGTTAGTTTGAGATCTTGGAAGGGTTGTGTGGCATGTTCATTCCAAATAAATGAATGTATCTTGAGGAGGCTGGTCAATGGTGTTTCCAATGGCCCATAATTTTTTATGAATTTTTTGTAGTATCCAGCTAACCCCCCAAAACCCTCTCAAAGCGGAGGTATTCAGAGGTTGTGGCCAATCAGAAATGGCTTGAATCTTCTCGAAGTCAACTGTAACACCTGCATTGGAAATAATATAGCCGAGATAGGCCACATGGGACTTGGCAAAGGAGCATTTAGATTTCTTTAAATATAGCTGATGGGCTTGTAGCAATTGAAATACCATACGTAAATCTTCAAAATGTTGATCCTTGGACTTGCTGTAAATTAATATATTATCAAAAAATACAACCACAAATTTTCGGAGATAGTTTCAAAATATCTCGTTCATTAATGTCTGAAAAGTGGATGGGACATTGGACAATCCAAACGGCATCATAACAAATTCAAAATGGCCTTGACGAGTGCGAAAGGTTGTTTTCTCGAAGTCGGAAGGATGCATATGAAGTTGATGATACCCCGAGCGTGTTAAAATGTGGGGCCCACCATGGTGCTTGAGCTGGTGGGACCCACCTTGAGGATGTAGGTCATCAAGAAGAATCCTAGAGGAAGAAGAGTCCTCTCCCAAAGCAAGCTCGAGTAAAGGAATCAAGAAGCACAAGCTGAGTTGATTTAGAAGAGTTGAAGATCAAGTGGGACCCACAAGATCTCACGAGCTGGCACAATTATCAAGGTGCACTGGAGAATCATGAGGGGACCACTAGGATAAGGCCACGAGATGGCTTATCCCTTATATTCACATGGATAATAAAGAACTCCTAGTTCTACTCCAATTAGTCTTCTAGGAGTTCTAGTTTGAATAGACTTACTTATATTGAGATTTACTTATATTGAAGAGTTAGAGTTAGAATGTAATTAGGATTGCATGAAAACTTGTATGAGGACTCTACCTCCTCCTCTCCTATAAATAGAGAGGTTGTAATTTGGAATTAAACAAGCAACACATTCAATCCCGAGTTTGGTTCTCTCTCTCCCTCTCCTTGCTTGGTGCAACTCATCTTTTCCCCTTTAATTTTTTCTGCTCTACCCGAGAGCTCTTCTCCCATTTTCTCTCTTTTTCTTTCTTCTTTATTTTGCTCTTGATTATGGAAAAGGGGTCCTAAATTCAACATGGTATCAGATCAACATATTTAGGATCCCTCAATAAAAGATTGCTCTAGAAAAGTGATGATCAACACCACTCAAAGAAGGCTCTCTTGTGAAGGAAGACTCACAGAGTTTTTCATATTTAAAATTATATATTGGTGGAAAGATATTTAAGTGTAATTTACAAAGAAGAATTATTTGTTCCAATCAGAGTTATCTATAGAGAGATATCGATATTTTAATGAGCGAAGGTCCGATTACAAAAAGATTCAAGCAGCAGCAGCAATCTTCAGATTCCGAGAGGGAAAAAATTTCATGTCAATCTGATCTATATTGAAAGATATATTCGAATTAGAAGAATCAAAGGTCATGCTGATATTCTATTGTATTGAAAACTCCAAATTTATGCCAATTGTTTTGCGTCACCACATAATTTTTTTCGTGGGATAAGATTTCCCTGATATTGAAGATTGCTATTGAGCCTCTTATGAGTGGTTTTCTGGAAAAAAAATATAATTAGCATTGAAGATATATTTACTTATACCGATTTGATTGAAGAAGTGCTACTTGGTGAAAATTATTTGAAGTTTTTTTGAAAAAGAAGAGCCTATCATGGCTGATGAGAATATGAGAAAAAGAAGAGGTTATAGAGCTGGCCGAACGGATGATATTAAATGTACTCATTGTAAATTTTGGGGCTACACTATAGACCAGTGCCATTATAGGCCATGCACTTACTACGGTAGATATGGCCACAATAAAAAAATATGCTACAAAGCGAATGACAAGTCAGAATCGACAAGGGCTAATCAAGCCCTCATAAGTAATGCACAAAAAAAACAATTCCCCAGTTGCACAAATAATTATTACTGATGAAGAGTATGAATTATTTCAGAAGATAAAGACCATGCTAGGGTCTTCTCCTAGCCCCTCTGCCACTACTTCTTCATGTATGCTATCTGCGTCCTCTTCATCCTAGATAATTGATTCAGGAGCCTTCGAGCATCTTATAGGTAACAAAACTTTATTACATTCTTTTTCTCCGATTCTTTCACACAAGTTTGTTACCATAGCTGATGGTTCTCAAACCAAAGTCCAAGGAAAAGGTTCAACTTCTGTCACCCCATCACTTCCGCTCAATGATATTCTTTTTTTTCCATCCTTTCCTTTAAACTTGCTCTCTGTGAGTCAGCTTACAAAATATTTTAATTGCTCGGTTACCTTCACACCTACTTCATGTGTTTTTCAGGATCTTATAATAAAACAAGTGATTGGCGGAGGCCATGAACAAGGGGGCTCTACTACTTGGATGTGCCAAAGGTCAATATGGTGTCTACTACTGAGAATGAAACATGATTATGGCATAATCGGTTGGGACATCCTTCCATACAATCTCTTCATCATATGTTTCCATCTCTTAAGATAAGGTCAGAATTCAGTTATGAGGTATGTCAGTTAAGTAAATATCAAAGGAGTACATACTCTCCTCGTCCAGAAGTCAAAAGTAACATTCTTTTTTTATTGATTCATATTGATGTTTGGGGGCTTTTGAGTGTCTCTAATATTTCTCAAGCCAAATATTTTATCACTTTTATTGATGATTTTATTCACACTACTTGGTTGTTTATTTTCAAAGAGTGTTCTATGATACCATCTATTTTTAAATCTTTTTATGCGATGGTACTCACACAATTTGGTCAGAAGATAAAAATCCTCCAGTCAGATAATGCCAAAGAGTATATTTCAAAAGACCTTGACTCCTTTTGTCAAGAGAATGACATTGTCCATCAGACATCATGTGCCTACACTCCTCAACAAAATGGTGTAGCCGAATGAAAAAATCATCATATTCTTGAGGTAGCTCGAGGTCTTTTATATGCCATGAAAGTTCCATATTTTTATTGGCCCCATGCTGTCCTTACAGCATGTTTTCTTATAAATCGTCTACCGTCTACTGTTCTAGAGAATAAATCCCCCTACTCTAAACTTTTACCACATGATGATTCATTTGCATTAACCATTGAGAGTCTTCAGTTGTCAATGTTTTGTTCATAATACTTTACCTAGACACAGCAAAATTGACCCCTAAATCTATAAAGTGTATCTTTTTGGGATACTCTCGAACACAAAAGGGTTATGTTTGTTATAGTCCCTCTTTGCAATGTTTATTTGTGTCCAGGGATGTAACATTCTTTGAAGACTATATTATTCTAATAGCGCTCCACCTGGTATGTCATTAGTACCAAGTTCTCCTCGACCGGTTGTGCCTCGTGATACTGAGATTGTTCAGCCCCCAGAGATAGTGGTCGATACCACACCTACCGAGTTGTCGGATCCTTCAGAGGTAAGTCCTTCCTCACCAGTCCTTTTTGGTCTTCAATTTGATACTCGTCCTATTGCTATAAGAAAAGAACCTCATTCATGTACTCAAGCTTCTACTTCATCCTATCTCCAATTTTGTGTCTCATCATCGCCTCTCACCTCTATGTTGTCAGTTTCTTTCTTCTATTCCTCCATATTTATTCCACAGTCATATTAGGAGGCTCTAGAACATCCAGGGTGGAAGGCAGCAATGGATGAAGAAATGAAGGCACTCAATGAGAATCATACATGGTCACTGGTTCCTCTACCTATAGACAAAAAACTCGTTGGTTGCAAGTGGGTTTATACAATTAAACATAATCCAGATGGGACTATTGCACAACTGAAAGCTCGACTGGTTGATAAAGGATACACTCAATGCTTTGGCATTGATTATGATGAGACATTCTCTCCAGTCGCAAAAATGACCTCGGTACGTATATTATTATCCTTGGCAGCTAATTCATCATGGCCAATATATCAATTGGATGTCAAAAATGCCTTTCTCAATGGCGATATAAAAGAAGAAATTTATATGCAACAACCACCTGGATATGTGGTTGAGGGGGAGTCTGTATGTCGCCTTAAAAAATCTCTATTTGGGCTAAAGCAATCCCCACAGGCATGGTTTGAAAATTTTAGTCAAGCCATCATACGGGAAGGTTTTTACAGATGCTCTGCAGATCACTCAGTATTTATTGAGAACATAGCAAGAGGTAAGGTGATTCTATCTGTTTATGCTAATGATATCATTTTAACTGGAAGTGACTCTAAGGGCATTCAAAAAATAAAAGAAAAATATGTGCTGAATTCAAGACAAAGGATCTTGGATTACTGAAATACCTTTTGGGTATTGAGGTCTTACAATCCAGACATGGGATTATTCCATCCCAAAGAAAATATGTCATTGATCTACTAGAAGAAATAGGTATGTTGGGATGCAAACCGGTAGACACTCCTATGGATGCAAATACAAAG
Organism: Aristolochia californica; assembly: GCF_029961685.1. Lineage (NCBI taxonomy): Eukaryota > Viridiplantae > Streptophyta > Magnoliopsida > Piperales > Aristolochiaceae > Aristolochia > Aristolochia californica. The sequence goes on from NW_027181793.1 coordinate 14,118,171, forward strand.
TTATGTGGAGGCACTGGAGAAGACGTGGATATTGGAAAATATCAAAGGTTAGTAGGGCGTCTTATTTACCTATGTGTAATGAGGCCAGATATTTCATATGCAGTAAGTGTGGTAAGTTAGTACATGCACAAGCCACAACTTAGTCATTGGCAAGCACTTGAGAGGATACTACATTATCTGAAAGGGGCTTCTGGAAGGGGGCTCCTCTATAAAAAAATGGACACTTCAACATTGAGGGATTCGCGAATGCAGACTGGGCTGGATCCCCAGATGATAGAAAATCTACTTTTGGGTTTTGCACGATGGTTGGATGAAATCTGGTTACATGGAAAAGCAAAAAATAGAATGTGGTAGCACGGTCCAGTGCAGAAGCAGAATACAGAGCCATGGCACACACTGTAAGTGAACTTTTATGGATAAGTTCCCTTCTCACTGAATTGGGATTTTATAAAGAAGCTCCAATGGATCTATATTGTGACATCCCAGTAGAAATACATATTGCATCGAATCCAGTCTTCCATGAAAGGACAAAACACATTGAAGTTGATTGCCACTTTATACGAGAAAAATTCCAAGCTGGTCTCTTATCCCAGAAGCACATCTCCTCACAAAATCAAGTTGCAGACATCCTCACCAAACCAGTCACTCACAAGATCATGTCTACCATATGCAGCAAGCTGGGTGTTTATGACGTCTTCTCACCCCCAGCTTGAGGGAGAGTGTTACAATGTGGGGCCCACCATGGTGCTCAACCTGGTGGGACCCACCATGAAGATGTAGGTCATCAAGAAGAATCCTAGAGGACTTGGGACACCAAGAAGAGTCCTCTCCCAAAGCAAGCTCGAGTAAAGGAATCAAGAAGCACAAGCTGAGTTGATTTAGAAAAGTTGAAGATCAAGTGGGGCCCACAAGATCTCACGAGCTGGCACAATTATCAAGGTGCACTGGAGAATCATGAGGGGCCCACTAGGATAAGGCCACGAGCTGGCTTATCCCTTATATTCATGTGGATAATAAAGAACTCCTAGTTCTACTTCAATTAGTCTTCTAGGAGTTCTAGTTTGAATAGACTTACTTATATTGAGACTTACTTATATTGAAGAGTTAGAGTTAGAATTTAATTAGGATTGCATGACAACTTGTATGAGGACTCTACCTCCTCCTCTCCTATAAATAGAGAAGTTTTAATTTGGAATTAAACAAGAAACACATTCAATCCCGAATTTGGTTCTCTCTCTCCCTCTCCTTGCTTGACGCAACTCATCTTTTCCCCTTTAATTTTTTCTGCTCTACCCGAGAGCTCTTCTCCCCTTTTCTCTCTTTTTCTTTCTTCTTTATTTTGCTCGTGATTATGGAAAAGGGGTCCTAAATTCAATAGAGCACAAATCCAATTTGGTGAATACCAATGAACCATGTAATTCATCCAGGAGCTCCTCCACCACAGGTATAGGGAACTTATTCTTTATGGTTAGGGCATTCAATTCCCTATAGTCAACACAAAATCTCCATGTGCCATCATGTTTCTTAACGAGAAGGACTGGTAAAGAGAATGGGGAAAAATTGCTGTGAATAAGGCCATGTTACAACATTGCTTGGCACCACCACATCTGAGCCGGATTTTAAACATATCCTATGATCAGAGTGCCTCAAGGGAGGCAGCCCTGAAGGCTCTTGGAATAGGTCTGAGAACTCATCCAGGAGCTTTTCTAAAGTGTTGTCCAAGTGGTCCTACTTGAGGAGGATATGAATGTTATGTGGCATTTCAACTTGACTGCTCTGTAACAGTACTTGGAGTCCGCCCATTGCAAAACTCACAGTTAAAGTAGAGAAGTCCCACAAAATTGGGCCCAAAGTTTGCAACCATTTAATTCCCTAAAGGTATGAAAAAAATCGGAATGAAAGGGAGTCGTACCAATTGAAAACTTTACCGCTTGGCTGATCCCATAGCTAGGGACTTTCTCTCTATTGGCAACTGAAACCATGGTTGTTGGGTGGGGAAGGATCTATAGTTGAAGGTGTTGAGTAGCCGTTAAACTGAGAAAATTGTGTGTACTTCCCAAATCCACTACTCCCACAAGTTCCTGCTCCATAACCCGTGCCCGGACTTGCATAGTTTTGTCTGATTTCTGCCCCGTAATGGCATTCAAAGAGATTCCTGGTGCATCCTCCTCTACAGAACCATTTGTCATTTCTGGTTCTTCCTCTTCATCAACTTCTAGCTAGAACAACCATTTACATTGGTGGCCAGCCCTGTACGGTTCATCACATTTGTAACAAAGGTGCTTTGCCTTGCAGTCAGCCATCTCAAAACTTGTTAATTTTAATATATATTGGGCTGGTGGGTTGCTAGTTCGTGTATTTGCTGCAAAAAGTAGTAATTGGATTATGCCTAAGTGGCTGCACTGCTGAAAAGGTCACCTGAGGTGAAGTATTTTGCCTCACTTGCCAACCAGAGGAAGTGTTTCGTCCCCCTTGCCATACTGTCCTCCGACTTTGTACTTTTTGTTGTGTTTCTAGTGCTCGAACTAAATTAATTGCTCGGGCCAAATCAGCAGGTGCTTGGGGTTCCACCTCTAACCTTAAAGACTCATTAAGGTCGGCTATAAACAAATTGACCTGTTGGTCTACTCGAACCATCAGGTCGGCTAGGGCCAATTTTTCTTGGAACTGTTTATGATATAGTTCCACGAAGCCAGTCTTTCTCAGTAGCACCAAATCCCCCAATGGGTTGCTATGTGCTGGAGGGCCAAACCATATATTACATAACTCTTTTAACTCCTCCCAATCGAGCACTAGTCTATCCAGTTCAACTTGATCAAACCATAGTTGCGCTTCATCGAGAATGTGGAAGGCGGCCAGTTCCACCTTATCAATTTCTGTTGTTCTTTGATTGAGAAAAAAAAAATTGCATCTATGCAACCAAATCAAGGGGTCGTTTGACCCAGTAAAAGTAGGAAAATCAAATTTTGTATACCTGGGTACAATGCCTCCACCCTGATTGAAATTTCCAGCTTGCGCAGGGAAACCAGTGTGCCCTGTAAACTGGTCCCCCTTCTGTGGTGCGAGTTGTGCTCCTTTCTTCGGTCTAGGGTTGAGTTTCTTCTAGCCGGATGATTCCCCAGCATACCTGAAAGTATGTCGATCTGGAGGTTTAGACTCTGGATTTGTTCCAACTGTTCGCTAATGTGAGCAAACCAAACCTCATTTTTTGCCTATGCATTCTGCACTTTGACAACCAAATCTCTTAACTCTTCATTATTGGAATCCCCCATATTACCCTACTCTGATACCAAATTTTTATGGTCCTTGGTCATGGATCTTGTAACACGGCTCTTGAAGGATAATTCAGTGTTTAGGGCACGATTTCTTCTTTGTTAACAACACTCTTGATTTCAGAAATAAGCGAAATAAAGGAAGAAAGAAAAGGAGAGAAGAATAAAACTAGAATCGTAAGGGAACATGTAACCCTAGGTTCATTGAGGAGAATGCACACCCTAGAGCTCGTTTAGGAGAACTCCCAATGCCTGGTTTAACCTAAAATCAGACTTCTTCTCATTCTCTTTCCCCTCTAAGTAGGATTGACACAAATAAAGTTCCAGGTTAAAAATTACAAGTATGACGCTATGACATTATAACTTATAAAATTAATGAAAAAGGAAATAAAGGCAATTAACTCAGTGACTTAGTGGTGTCTCCTTTGAATGACTCGGTTAGCTATTGAGTCCTAAACATACCCGCTCTTCAACGCTTCCCCTCAATTTGGAAATTATAACTTCAACTTGCAATGAAAAGGATTCTTGGTCTTCAATTTTATTTTTCTAAAAATAAATTCTCCATAAATGCAAAAAACTTTATCTTTTATGCTCCCCCTTTCTTGAATATTTTTTGTCACATAAAAGTTATCATAACATGTGGAACAAAATACCTCTTTCTTGTACATATTCTTTTACTTTTCCCCTTCGAGTAGGGGATAAAAAGGACAATATGGGAGAATAAAAGCACTCCAAGCCATACGATATAGCTCCATACACTAGTCAAAATAGTCATAGTCTGAAATACACTCCGCTCAATTTTAAATGAAACGACCTAATTTTAGGACTTAACAAAGTGACTACTCACTCTTTAAGGGTACCTTAAACACAAATAACCTCTTGGTGAAGAATAAAAGACTTGACTCAAAGTGGATGTTACAATGTGGGATCCACCATGGTGCTCGAGCTGGTGGGACCCACAATGAGGACAAGGGACATCAAGAAGAGTATTAGAGAACGTGGGACACCACCCACCATGATGCTCGAGCTGGTGGGAATGTGGGACACCAAGAAGAGTACTCACCCAAGCAAGCACGAGTTAAGGAATCAAGAAGCACAAGCAGAATTGAGTTAGAAGACTTGAAGATCAAGTGGGACCCACAAATATCTCACGAGATGTCAACCTTATCAAGATGAGCTGGAGGATCATGAGGTACCCACAAGGATAAGTCTACGATCTGGCCTTCTCCCCTATAGTCACGTGAAGAAAGCAAGAGTTCTAGTTCAACTCATATTATGCTTCCAGTAGTTTGGCTTAAATAGACTTATCTTAGAGAGTTAGAGTTGGAATGTAATTAGGATTGAAAGGCTAATTGCAGAAGGACTCTACCTCCTCCTCTACTATAAATAGAGGTGTTTTAATTTAGAATTAATCAAGTTACACATCTCATCCTCGACTTACTCTCTCTCTCTCTCTCTCTCTCCCTTTGCTTGGCGCAACCTCTCATTGCTCTTTTATTTTTTCTTCTCTCTAACCGAGAACTCTTCTTCCCTTTTCTCTTTTTTCTTTCTTCTTTCTCTTGCTCAGAATTATGGAAAAGGGATCTTAAATCCAACATGGTATCAAAGCATTATATTTAGGATCCCTCATCAAAGGAATGCTCTAGAGAAGTGATGATCAACACCACTCAAAGAAGACTCTTTTATGAGGAAAGAACACAAGCCGAGAGATAAATGTTCAAAATTTCTTTTTTTTATGCTACTGGTTTTTGAATTTAGAAGATGATTCAAGGATGAATATGTGAATGCTTTCATGTTATTATGTTATGGATATGCAGGCCTCTCTATCTAGAAGGAGCTATCAAAACAGTTTTATTGGTTTGGAAATTTTATTTACCGAGACCAGTCCATAATCAAATTATTGGAATATTTTTTTTGTACGATAAGAGTTCCCTGATATAGAAGAATTTTATTGAGCCTCTTATGAGTGGTTTTTGAAAAAAAAAATAAGAATAATAATTTAGCATTGATGCTAAATTTTCCCATACATCGAGTTGATTGTAGAAGTGCTACTTGGTGTTATTATTATAATTTTTTTATTGAAGAAAGGCCTATCATGGCTGACAAAAATATGAATATCAAAGGTGATATACTGAGAATCACCACCACACCCTTACATGGGGTATCAAATTTTATGAGTTGGTCTACATCGGTTTGGAGGTTTCTTATAACAAAAGACCTACTTGGTCATCTCACTACCCGAGGACCACTTGTTGATGAAGATGATATTTTTTATATGAAATGGTTGAAGAATGATACTTTGGTAAATGGTTGGCTAATAAATAGCATGGAAGAACATGTTTCTAGTAATGGTATTCATCTTGATACTGCTAAACAAATTTTGGAGACATGTGCTAAACTATACTCATGCCCAGATACACTACATAGACCCTATGATATTCTCTAAAGAATGTTGAATACTAAACAAGGAGAAAATATGAGTACTTGGCCCGCTTTAGAGGTTTTCTTCAAGAGTGGAAGTTAGCTCAGCCCTCAGCCACTGATATTTCTATCCAAGACAAATAGAAGGAAGCCTTAATTACTGCTATTTGTCTTGCAAATGTTAAACCTCATCATGAGATTGCCAAGAGTCAACTTTTGAGTGCTTTAGCTATCCCAAAATTTGATGATGTGTGTGTAACACTACTTCGTATTCCAGACACTTCTTCCTCCACTACTAATTTATCAACCGTTATGTATTCTGATCATAGAGGATCATCTTCTGACCACGGCCGAGGCCGAGGTATAGGGTATAGAGGGGGTAGAGGAAGAGGTGGAAGGACTGGTGTTGGCAGAATAGATGATACCAAATGTACTCATTGTAAATTTTTTGGCCACACTATAGATCAGCGCCATTACAAGGCATGCACTTACTGTGGGAAATATGACCATATGCTATAAAGCAAAAGAAAAGTCAGAATTGACAAGGTCTAATCACGCCTTTATGAGTGATACAAAAGAAGAACATCCTACAACAACAGCTGCACAGAAAAATATTACTCACAAAGAGAATGAGCTATTTCAGAAAATGAAGACAATGCTAGGTTCTTCTCCTAGTTCCTCCGCAACTACTACTGCCACTACTGCTTCATGTATGCTATCTGCTTCATCTTCATCCAGGATAATTGATACAAGAGCCTCCGAGCATCTTATAGGTAACAAAAATTTATTACATTCTCTATCTCTGAGTCTTTCACACAAGTTTGTTACCATAGTTGATGGTCCTCAAACCAAAGTCCAAGGGAAAGGTTCCACTTCTGTTACCCCATCACTTCTGGTCACTAATATTCTTTTTGTTCCTACTTTTCCTTTGAACCTATTATCTGTTAGTCAGCTTACAAAAAAAAATTAATTGCTTGGTTACCTTCTCACCCACTTCATGTGTCTTTCAGGATCTTGTCATGAAGCTGGTGATTGGTGGAGGCCATGAACAAGGGGGGCTTTACTACTTGGATGTGCCAAAAATCAATATGGTTTCTACTACTGAAAATGAGACACGTTTATGGCACAATCGGTTGGGACATCCTTCTACACAGTCTCTTCATTATATGTTTCCATCTCTTACAATCAGGTCAGAATTTCATTGTGAGGTCTGTAAATTGAGTAAACATCAAAGGAGTACATACTCTCCTCGTCCAGAAGTCAAAAGTGACACTCCATTTTCGTTAATTCATACTGATATTTGGGGACCTTGAGTGTCCCTAATATTTTTCAAGCAAAATATTTTATTACTTTTATTGATAATTTCACTCGTACAACTTGGTTGTTTGTCTTTAAGGAGCGTTCTGAGATACCGTGCATTTTTAACTCATTTCATGCTATGGTACTCACACAATTTGGTCAAAAAATAAAAAATTTTCAGTCTGATAATGCCAAAGAATATATTTCCAAAGACCTTGACTCTTTTTGTCAAGAAAATGGCATTACCCATCAAACATCATGCGCCTACACTCCTCAACAAAATGGTGTAGCCGAACGGAAAAATTGTCATATTCTTGACGTAGCTCAAGGTTTGTTATATGACATGAAAGTTCTATACTTTTATTGGCCTCATGCCATCCTTACAGCTTGCTTTCTTATTATTCATCTACCATCTACTATTCTTGGTAATAAATCTCTCTACTCTAGATTATTACCGAAGGATGATCCGTTTTCATTACCGTTGAAAGTCTTTGGATGTCAATGTTTTGTTCATAACTCATTACCTAGACATAGCAAACTTGATCCTAAATCTATGAAGTGTATTTTTTTGGGATACTCTCGCACACAAAAGGGTTATGTTTGTTATAGTCCTACTCTTCAACGTTCATTTGTGTCCAGGAATGTAATATTTTTTAAAGACTCCTCATATTATTCTGATAGCGCTCCTCCTGGTCTATCCTTAGTACCAAGTTCCCCTAGACCGATTGTGCCTCGTGATACAGAAATCATTCAACCCCCAGAGCAAGGGGCCGACACCACACCTATCGAGTTAACATATCCACCAGAGGTAAGTCCTTCATCACCAGTTATTTGTGTCCTCAATATGATACTCGCCCTATTGCTATATGGAAAGAACCTCGATCATGCACTGAAACTTCTACTTCTCATCCTATTTCCAATTTTGTTTCTCATCATCACCTCTCACCTTTATGTTGTCAGTTTCTTTCTTCTATTTCCCCCATATCTGTTCCACAGCCATATCAGGAGGCTCTACAACATCCAGGGTGGAAGGTAGCAATCGATGAAGAAATGAAGGCACTTAATGACAATCATACATGGTCATTGGTTCCTCTTCCCATAGATAAAAAACTTGTTGGTTGCAAGTGGGTTTATACTATCAAACACAATCTAGATGGGTCCATTGCACGATTGAAGGCTTGACTAGTTGCAAAAGGTTATACTCAATGCTATGGAATTGTTTATGAGGAAACCTTCTCTTCAGTGGCAAAAACGAACTCAGTACGAAGAAACCTTCACTCCCGTGGAAAAAATGAACTCGGTACGTATCTTATTATCTCTAGCAGCCAATTCATCGTGGCCAATATATCAACTGGATGTAAAAAATGCATTTCTAAATGGTGATATTAAAGAAGAAATTTACATTCAACAACCACCTAGGTATGTGGTTGAGGGGTAGTCCGTATGCCACCTTAAAAAATCTCTATATGGTCTAAAACAATCCCCTCAGGCATGGTTTGAGAAATTTAGTCAAGCCATCAGACAAGCCGGTTTACATAGATGCTCTGTAGATCACTCAGTATTTATTGAAAATATAGTGAGAGGTAAGGTGATTCTAGCTGTATATGTTGATGATATTATTTTAATTGGAAGCGATTCTGAGGGCATTCAGAAAACAAAGGAGAAAATATGTGTAGAATTCAAGACGATGGATCTTGGATTACTCAAATATTTCTTGGGTATTGAAGTGTTACAATTGAGACATGGGATTGTCCTATCCCAAAGGAAGTATGCTCTTGATCTATTAGAAGAAATAGGAATGATGGGACGTAAACCAGCAGACACTCCTATGGATGCAAATACAAAATTATGTGGGGGCACTATAGAAGATGTAGATATTAGAAAATATCAAAGACTAGTGGGACAACTTATGTACCTGTGTGTAACAAGGCTGGATATTTCATATGCAGTAAGTGTGGTAAGTCAATACATGCACATGCCACAACTTAGTCATTGGCAAGCACTTGAAAGAATACTACGATATCTAAAAGGACCTCCTCGAAGGGGGCTTCTATATAAAAATCATGGTCACTTCAACATCAAAGGATTCTCAGATGCAGACTGGGTTGGATCCCCAAATGACAAAAAATCTACTTCGGGATTTTGTACAACAGTTGGAGGAAATTTGGTTACATGGAAAAGCAAAAAGAAAAATGTAGTAGCATGGTCAAGTGCAGAAGCAGAATACAGAGCCATGGCACACACTGTTGGTGAACTCATATGGATAAGATCTCTTCTCACTAAGTTGGGATTCTAAAAATAAGTTCCAATAGATCTATACTGTGACAATCAAGCAACAATACACATTACATCGAATCCAGTCTTCCATGAAAGGACAAAGCATATTGAAGTGGATTGCCATTTTATATGAGAAAAGTTCCAAGCTGGTTTCTTATCTCTAAAGCAAATATCATCACAAAATTAAGTTGCAGACATTCTCACCAAGTCACTCACAAGATTATGTCTACCATATGCAGCAAGCTGGGCATTTATGATGTCTTCTCACCCCCAGCTTGATGAGGAGTGTTACAATGTGGGACCCATCATGGTGCTTGAGCTGGTGGGATCCACCATGATGCTCGAGCTTGTGGGACCCACCATGAGGACTTGGGACACCAAGAAGAGTCCTAGAGGACGTGGGACACCAAGAAGATTCCTCACCCAAGCAAGCACGAGTTAAGGAATCAAGAAGCACAAGCAGAATTGAGTTAGAAGACTTGAAGATCAAGTGGGACCCACAAATATCTCACTAGCTGTCAACCTTATCAAGATGAGCTGAAGGATCACGAGGGACCCACAAGGATAAGGCTACGAGCTGGCCTTCTCCCCTATAGTCACGTGAAGAAATCAAGAGTTATAGTTCAACTCATATTATGCTTCTAGTAGTTTGGTTTAAATAGACTTATCTTAGAGAGTTAGAGTTGGAATGTAATTAGGATTAAAAGGCTAATTGTATAAGGACTCTACCTCCACCTCTACTATAAATAGAGGTGTTGTAATTCATAATTAATCAAGTTACACATCTCATTCTCGAGTAAATCTCAGTCTCTCTCTCTCTTTGCTCTTTTATTTTTTCTTCTCTACCCGAGAGCTCTTCTTCCCTTTTCTCTTTTTTCTTTCTTCTTTATCTTGCTTGGAATTATGGAAAAGGGATCATAAATCCAACACTGGATGTTGGGCACACTTTTATACTTTTTAGGTAGTGGGTCTAGGCATTCCTCTTAAGTGATGAAAACACAAGAAGATTAACTGAAGAAATACTAGAGGGAAGCCAATTTAACTGGAAGGAGGCGACTATGCAACACACTTACTTCCAAAGAGACTCTTTTTTAAAAGGAGGGGAGACTATAATGGTAGAAATTAGTAAATTTGACCCAGAATAAATTTTTTGGGTGACCACAATTTTTTTGAGTAAACTATGCGGAAGTTACCGAACCAAGGTGTTGGAAGATGGGCCCAAGCCCACACGACCAAGGAAGGCCCACATATCCAAGTGCGTTGGAAGATGGACCCAAGCCCAAAAGACCAAGGACAACCCACACATACAAGAGATGTAGAAGATGAGCTCAAGGCCCATAGACCAAGGAGAAGGCCCATAGGCCCATACCATGATGGTAGGATGGAAAATAAAGAGTCATCTCATAGAGATGGTACAAATATAATTAGTTTAAGTTCTAAGGGTATTATTATAATACATCAGTTTGATTAATCTATACTTTTCTCCATACGCTAAATTCATGGAGTCCTAAAAATCAACATGGTATAGAACATTGATTTTCATGACTCGAAGTATGATTTTTCAAGAATCCAAAAACCCATTATTTTTATTTTCTCATATTAATGCTTTTTTGTTATATTGTTGGGGAAATTTGTTTTATTTTTATTTTTATGGTACTGCTATTTTTTGCTTCCTCTCGTATCCGAGTTGAGCCGAGCTGGCTTGGCAGAACAACATCATACCAGGGGAAGAATCCTCCAAGAGATCAATCATATATCAAAAAAGCAGGGATAGATTTAGCTATGATTCCTAGGTAGTTTAAAAAAAAAACATTTGTCGTCTGCACATCCGTTGCCACCTATCTCTGCAAGAGTTGATTTTCTAGATGTTATTGTTCATCTCAATTATTGAACTACCCATAATCCTTACTACTGCATTGCCATTCTGTTCTTCTTAACCAAAGATCGCTGAAAGAGCGTTCATTTTCTTCGCCACATAAATAGGAGGGAAGCCGAGAATAGCTATTTCTGTTGAGAAGAGAGGTGCTACTACGTTGTCTGATCAGTCTCCACCAATTGTGGAATTCACTGTGCTTCCAAATGGAGGAAAATACCTGATGTTTTCATTATCGCCTGCTACAGCGCTGCATCTTCGTCTTCGTCTTCCAGGAAGTTTTCTGTTAAATTTGGGTCGAAGGCCTTATCCCATAATGACTAGCCACTAGGAAACCTTTTTCTCATCTAATAAATACAAGATCTTTATACTCACTAATGTATGTGGGACTATCCTTTTAACACTCCCCCTCATGTGTAGGCACGTGGATAATTTGGGTGGATACCCACATATGAGAACCTTGCTCTGATACCATGTTAAATTGGGTCCAAGGCCTTATCCTAAAATGACTAGCCACTTAGGAAACATTTTTCCCATCTAATAAATACAAGATCTTTATACTCACTAATGTATGTGGGACTATCCTTTTAACACTCCTCCTCACGTTTAGGCACGTGGATAATTTGGGTAGAGGCCCCTCACATGGTGACACACAGATAATTTTGGGTGGATGCCCACATTTGAGAACCTTGCTCTAATACCATGTTAAATTGGGTCCAAGACCTTATCCTAAAATGACTAGCCACTTAGGAAACCTTTTCTCCCAGCTAATAAATGCAAGATCTTTGTACTCATTAATGTATGTGGGACTATCCTTTTACATTTTCCATATTCTTCTTGATGATTCCGCTGTCTTCTGTGCTAATTACCATCAATGTTTTTTGGACATTGCTATCATATTTCCGTTGTTGCTATAATCAAGTTCAGACCATCTTCTTAATGGTATTGGATTCATTCCTAGTTAAGCTCGCTAAGTCATCCTGCCATTTATGCTACTCTATTAATAAAGGAGGTTTCCATTAAACACTAGAGAATTGATTATTAAAAAGTTTCCTTCCTCTGTCTAGATTGATTATTTCAAAGTTTCCATCCCTTCACTACTGTTGCGTATTTTTGCAACTCCTATTCGGTTGGTTGGCAGCTTCATTCGAAAACCGGCTATTAGAAACTTTACTTCAAAAACTCTCTCTAGGATTGTTTCTATTTGGAAAGATCTCGCACACTCTCTACTAGTCGTCTTACCTCTTCGCCAAGCTATCATTTTTATCACCGATGTCATCGTCGAGTGTTGCTCTATGCCTTTTTCGGAAACTCCTCTTCTCTGATTCCGAGTTATTCAGACACCAGCTGCCCGAGGAAGAAGATGATTGGTTGATTTAATTTTTCCAAACTTAGGCAAAATTAAACCAGTGCCAGTTCAGTGCCTGAGTCAAGCAAGTCTGGACCAGGCTGACTTCACCTAGTGACAGTTCAGCCGACCCAAGCGTGGCTTTTTTTCTACCGAGTTAACTTGGGCCAACTCAGACCGACTCAACCAGCTCCGAGTCAATTCGATCGGGTCAACCTGACTCAGCCCACTTATTTTTCTGCTTCGGTCTACATTTCTGGGTCCAAAGTTTTATACATATTTTTTCCATGACTCTGCTATATTGGTCTGATATCTGACTCGGCTTGTCAGTTCCTTGTCTTTAGCTGGATTATTATTTTTGAAGTATTGGCAGCACATTATTTGGTACAGATACTCGCATCCGATTATTTCATGCGTTCTTTTACAAGGATTTTTATTATTTGGTACTGTTATTGGGCTCAAGCCCATTTTAGCTATTGCTATTGTATCTATTTGGATGAGACATTATTATTGAAGTATGACTTCTTAATTGCTGATTTTTATCAGCATTGGCTATTCTGATGATGAAAAAAAGCCAAGGTGGCTTCAGAATATTATCTTTCGGTGATTACCCATTACCCCCATTAATTGGTATTTATTACTCCTTCCATTAGAGAGTCAATGTCCTATGGCGGGACATGGTGATGGAGGAGTTTTATTATACTTATGAGCATTGGGTATAGACCCAGTACCAACAGAAGATAGGAGTGTGCCCTACATCTGGCATAAGTTATAACTAGAGTATGGAGCTATGTCATACGGCTTGGAGTGATTTTACTCTCACTTATCTTATGCCAGTTGAGCCTCATGGAAGAGACCACCAGCATGAGGGGGAGTGTTGGAAGATATGGAGGACTACCATTTTATACGAGAAGATTTTATACACCATTTGCAGCAAACTAGGAGTTCATGATGTTCTCTCACCCCTAGCTTGAGGAGGAGTGTTGGAAGATGGGCCCAAGCCCACACGACCACGAAAGGCCCACATATCCAAGTGTGTTGGAAGATGGGCCTAAGTCCATAAGACCAAGGAAGGCTCACACATGCAAGAGATGTAGAAAATGGGCTTAAGGCACATATACCAAGGAGAAGGCCCACAAGACCATACAATGATGGCGGGATGGTAAATAAAGAGTCATCTCATAGAGATCATACATATGTAATTAGTTTAAGTTAAAGGGTATTATTATAATACAATAGTTTGATTATAATTTAAAGGGGAATTATTATAATACAATAGTTTGATTAATCTAAAATGGTTAGGACAATAAGTCCATAACTTCTTCTTCCTCCATTTGTTTCCCAATGGGTGTCTTTTTTTTTCTCCATGAGCTAAATCCATGGAATTTTGAAAATCAACACAAGGAAAAAAAACACAAAACTTGAAAACAACATTGTAACATGATATTGCATATCTTGAATGACCACATCATGGAGTAATTAAGTTTGACCAAAAATAACTGATTACAAGAGAATTTTGGCTAAATATACTAGGTCTCTAAAAAAAATTGAAACTCGATTCACATCAATACAATGAGAGATAATAGGTGAGAAAATAGGAAAAGGATTGATTTTCGACAGAATTGATCTTTGGTACTTCTAATATCTATATCTCTCAAAATAGAACTCTGAATCAAAAATGGTTTATTTCTCCAGAAATTACACTCAAATATATTTAATTTTATACCTAATTGGACATAAAAAGCTTTATTCTTGAATATTTTATGATCTCTTGATTTTCTTTATTCAGTAGCTTGATTCTTGCCAACTCCAATGTGAATATTGTCTTATAGATAGATATAATTGATATAAAATGTTTTGCTTATTAAAATTGACTTTCATAATTTTCATTAAAATATAATATATTTTCACAAAATATACTTATTTTGAGTCAAATAATCTGATAAATTTTGAACACTGTAATCTAGCAAAATTGTGTGATCTTTCGTATTTGGGCTGCATTACCATTGACCCTTGCAAAATTGATATCTCCCTCTATAAAAATCAGATTGAGAATTGGTTTTATAAAGTAAAAAATATACTTAAAGATATTTATTTGCTCATATAATTATGCATATCAAGTCTCATTCTTGATTATATAAAATGGCTCAAAAATTAAAGATTTTTGTTGCTCCTCAAACCTCTCTTGTTTCCTGACCTTTGCTACTTCAAATAATGATTTCTCATTGTAGAAAACTCTGATCGCCAAAATTATTTTTGAAATGGAAATCAGACTCAATGATCTTTCTATCAAAATATAATTCTAAATATGAAAGTGTAATGGACTCCATAGCATCACGAGTTATCCACATGCATAGGAATTAAATTATGTCAATTTAATTTTAATGTAATTCCATTTGGTTTGGTTTGGTTTAGATGTAATATGGCATGAACCAATTGACCCATGGGTCTAATTTGTATTTTCGTCCTCAATCCTATTTATGGGGACGTCAAGGTGAAGGAAAGTAAGTATTGAGAAAATTAGAATTAAACAGGTAATATTCTCCCTCAGAGGTCTAGGTCGGATTCTCCCTCTGAGGTCCAAGTCGAGCTTTCTTCAAAGCTCAATCATTCCATTCTGATTTCCATCATTCCACGTTCAAGAAACAAGAATCCTCTTCCAGCATCAAGATTCAATATGGAGGGAAGAGAGAAAAGAAGGGTGACTCGATCCATGGCTCGGGAAGAACCTAACATCTTGGTATCAGACAAGTTCACCCTTGGGGATTCCTCTTCCCCTGAGGATTTGGGCAATTAGTTGAAGATAATCGCCAGAGGACAGACGTTCAGGCTCAATCCATGGAAAAAGTGCGTTAGACCACATCTGACCTACGTGAGGCCATCAAATCCATGGACACTGCTATCCAAGCCCTCCTCCGACGACAAGATGACAGTGGTCTATGAGCACCGCCGCCGGCAGGCTACTCTCCACTGGCTGACCACCATCACTACCAGCCACCACCACCGATGTGCCATAACAATCCTCATCTGGGGCCTGCCGCACAGGGACCAAATACGATTCCCAGGTATTTCAAACTCAATTTTTGTACAATTATTTTATCATCAAAAAACACCTGCGGATGAGAAAGTTTATTTGGCCGCATACCACATGCTCGATGAAGCGCTCCTATGGTACCACCAATTCCGAAATGACCAATTGGTTCAGGATTGGGCAACCTTTAGACAATCATGCATGATGAGGTTTGGTCCTCTAGCTAGTAGCAATCCATTGGGTGAATTAATTAATTATAAGCAGAATGGATTGCTAGAGGTGTATCAAAAGACTTTCTACGAACGTTTGGCCCGCGCTAATGAGTTTGTCAGTCACACCCAGTATGTTCACATCTTTACTACTGGTTTGACAAAAGCTCTGCAGTTGGAAGTTGAATTACATGGTCCTACAGATTTGGACCACGCTATGAATTTAGCCAGGTCAATCGAGCATAAGCAGCGAGTTCTGAAGGATTCACTGGTCAGAAAACCAGCTTGGCCAGGAAGGCACAATGCCACTGCGCCAGCACCATATTCTGGGCCTCCACATTCTGGAACCAGTGCAGCACCGTGCCCAGACAGTTCTAACTCTATTCCACTAGCTTCTTACTTCAAAAAACTGAACAGACAAGAAATGGATCAGAGAAAGGCCAAGGGCCTTCGTTTTAACTGTGATGAACAGTATGTCCAGGGTCACATATGCAAAAGATTATTTAGTATATGTCTGGGGGAGGATTCTGAGGACATACTACCAAAGGAAGAGATTGTGGAGACAGACCAACAGGGTCCAGAGATTTCACTTCAAGCCATGACTGGTCTGCACAGTTCTAATACCATGCTCTGCACAGTTCTAATACCATGCAAGTTAAAGCCCAGTTACATCATCTACAATTACTTGCTTTAGTTGACTCTGGCAGCACACATAATTTCATCAGTCAGCCAGCGGCCGAACAACTTGGTTTAGTCGTCCAGCAACAGACATGCCTTTTTGTCTCAGTAGCCAATGGGGCTAAAATTACCAATGTGGGCATCTCTCCAGCCACACACTTTGATATTGAGGGACACGCATTTATTGTAGATTTCCTGGTGATTCCACTGTCCGGATTTGATTTGGTACTTGGAATTAAATGGCTACAATTGTTGGGGACTATTTTATGGAATTTTCAGGCTCTGACCATGACCTTCACAGAGGACCACCGTCAGATTACATTGCATGGCACCAAGGCACCAGTGCCTTGCGCCCTTCAGACTGTTCAGGTCCTTAGCACCGACAACTATAAGTTATCTCAATTACTTACATACTTTGAGGATATATTTTAGGAACCTACTGCTCTACCGCCTATTAGGCACTATGATCACAGCATCCGTTTGAAAACGGGCACTAAACCTGTAGTGGTGCGTCCTTATCGTTACCCCCACTTACTGAAGGATGAGATTGAAAGGCAATGCCAAAATATGCTCACCCAGTGTATTATTCAGCCAAGCAGGTCTCCTTTTTCCTCCCCGATATTATTGGTCTGCAAGCATGATAAGTCGTGGAGGTTTTGTGTGGATTACAGGCAACTCAATGCGCACACCATTAAAGACAAATTTCCCATACCAATGGTGGACGAGTTGCTAGATGAGTTACATGGTGCTACTATATTTACCAAGCTAGCTTTGAAGTCTGGCTATCATCAAATCCACGTTCATCCATTAGATGTGGAGAAAACTGCATTTCGCACGCACCACGGGCATTTTGAATTCCTCGTGATGCCATTTGGTCTCTCAAATGTGCCTTCCACATTCCAGGCCCTCATGAATGAGGTATTTTCCTCTCTCTTGAGGAAATATGTTTTGGTATTTTTTGATGATATTTTGGTATATAGCAACAGTTGGGAAGAGCATCTTCAACACCTTCACCAGGTATTTACTCTTCTCCACTCACATCATTTGATTTTAAATCGGTCCAAATGTTTTATGGGTGCATCAGAAGTGGCATACTTGGGTCACGTTATTTTAGGCCGTCACAGATTGGCCTCCTCCCACCTCCATTACAGGCTTAAGGGGATTTTTGGGCTAAGCTGGGTATTACAGGAAATTTATTCGCAGCTATGGCCAAATTGCAGCACCGCTCAACAACCTACTCAAGAAAAATGCCTTTACTTGGTCCAAGATAGCGGCTCATTCCTTTCAGCAGTTGAAAGAGGCCTTATCATCCGCACCGGTTTTGCAACTACCGAACTTTGATGAATCATTTGTGGGGGAATGTGATGCTTCGGGGGGTGGTATCGGTGCAGTGTTACACCAACGGGGACACCCGATCGCTTATTTTAGCCGCCAACTTGGCCAACACCACCACAAGTTAGCAGCTTATGAGAGGGAACTAATCGGTTTAGCTAAAGCAATACAGCATTGGCGGCCTTATCTCTGGGGGCGCCCATTTTGGATTCGCACCAATCATTGCAGCCTCAAGTATCTACTTAAGAAGCACCTCACTACCTCACCGCAGCAGCACTGGTTAAGTAAACTTATGGGGTTTGACTTTACCGTGGAGTATAAACCTGAGAATTTGAATGTGGGGGCTGATGCTTTATCTCGTTGTGACATGCCAGAGCCGCAATTACATGCCATCAGTCAACCCAGAGCTCTCTTGTTGGATTCTATTCGGGAGGAGACACAACAGTATCCAAAAATTATTGCTTTATATCATGAGATCCAGCAGGGGAGATCAGAAAAACATTGGACAGTTCAGGATAGTCTGTTCCTCTTCAAAAACCGGATCTTTCTACACTACACGTCCCCACTTATTCACAACATTTTAGCCCCCTTCCATGACAGTACACATGAGGGCCGACCAAAAACATATTTTCGGATAAGTCGGGAATTTTATTGGAGGGGTATGAAGCGCAGTATAGCCGATTATGTGGCGGCTTGTCAAAATTTTTAATGAAATAAAGCCGAATCATTAAGTCCAGCAGGGTTGATCCAACCACTTCAGTTGTCGTCACAAGTCTGGTCAGATATTTCCATGGACTTCATAGATGGCCTTCCCTCATCGTCCGACAAACCTGTTATCTTTGTAGTGGTTGATCGTTTCTCAAAGTATGGTCATTTCCTACCTCTGGCACATCCTTACACTGCAGCTCACGTAGTTCAGCTCTTTATGGATAATATTGTCCGGTTACATGGGATGCCTACCTCCATTACCAGTGACAAAGATGCCATCTTTACCAGGACATTCTAGAAAGAACTATTCAAGTTACAGGGCACAACTTTAGCATTCTCTTCAACCTACCATCCATAGACTGATGGTCAGACAGAGGTCACAACTTGACAATTGAGATGTATCTTCGTTGTTTCGTGGGGGACTCACCTAAACAGTGGGTTAAGTGGCTCGCCTAGGCTGAATTCTGTTACAACACCTCCTACCACAGCGCACTCGGAACTACCCATTCAAGGTAGTATATGGTAGAGACCCACCCAGCCTTTTATCATATGAACCAGGTGCCTCCACAGTCGCCACTTTGAACCAAGCGTTAGCAGAAAGAGACACCTTCCTCACTGAGGTGCGCACTCATCTCCAAGAGGCCAAGAATACTATGAAGTTTTATTATGACAAGAAGCACCGGAAAGTCTTCTTTTCTTCAGGAGATTATCTATGGTTGTGTCTCCAACACTACAGGCAGTTGTCACTGACAGCCTCCAAACGCCACAAGCTCTCTCTGAAGTATTATGGTCCCTTTCTGGTAATGGACCACATTGGTACAGCTGCCTACCGCTTGCAGCTTCTGCCAGAGGCCAGGATTCACAATGTGTTTCACGTCTACCAACTGAAGCCTTCCAAGGTGACTCTCCCTTACTGCACACACCTCTGCCCCCAGTACATGAGGGACGTGTCCTTTCTACTCCAGCACAAGTGTTACAGGCTCGCCGCATTCAGGGTGATTGGGAGATCCTAGTGCAATGGGCTGATGTTGATCCCATTGACACGACATGGGAGCCATTAGCCGCGTTCCAAACCCTCTACCCCTATTTAGAGGTTGAGAACAAGCTCTTTCTCTAGGAGGGGGAGATGTTATGGACTCCATAGCATCATGAGTTATCCACAAGCATAGGAATTAAATTATGTCAATTTACTTTTAATGTAATTCTATTTGGTTTGGTTTCTTTTAGTTTGGTTTGGTTTGGTTTGGTTTAGATGTAATATGGCATGAACCAATTGACCCATGGGTCTAATTTGTATTTCCATCCTCAACCCTATTTATGGGGACGTCAAGGTGAAGGAAAGTAAGTATTGAGAAAATTAAAATTAAACAAGTCAGATTCTCCCTTAGAGGTCTAAGTCGAATTCTCCCTCTGAGGTCCAGGTCGAGCTTCCTTCAAAGCTCAATCATTCCATTCCGATTTCCATCATTCCACGTTCAAGAAACAAGAATCCTCTTCCAGCGTCAAGATTCAATATGAAGGGAAGAGAGGAAAGAAGGGTGACTCGATCCATGGCTCGGGAAGAACCTAACAGAAAGCTTCCGTGTGAAGGAAAGAATGCCAAAGAAATAATGAGTACTAGGACCGAAAAGGAAGAAAAAAGGTAGAGTCTAAGATCTAAACTACTGGAGATGATAGATCAAAAAAGGATCACATTATCTCTGTGGGTTGACTGAGTCAACTCATAGAACCCACTCTGATACCATGTTGAATTTTTGGAGAAGAGAAAAACTTCATTGACTTGTTTTAATTTGAGTACAATGAGCATCAATTTATAATAGAGGAACCATTAAATTACCCTAGTCCCAGTTACACCTAAAATTAAACACTAAAGGTAAATCCTAGAACAATTGAATAACTAAACATAAATAGAAGACTAACAAAACTAAAACATCTTTAACTCAGACTCTTCTATGAGACCTCCTTCCATGAGACTTTTCTTAGACTCCACCATGGTAATTATGGCTCTGTGAGAGTTCTTACTGTGAAAGTCATGTAAGACTTTTCCATACCTTCTTTTGAAAAAAAAATTAAAAGGAACATAAAATCTATTACAATTATAACTCATGCTACTCACTCACTTAATTACAATAGATGCTACCCATACTACTTCAACACTAAATACATTAGGAAACTATTAAAGAAATATAACATTGATGTCAAAAGGAGTTTTGAAACTCCACTATGCTCTATAACAAAGCTATATACAAAGATGAGGTTTGGGAAGAGTGCAGACCAAACAAAGTATGAAGGAATGATAGGAAGTGTACTCTAGTTGATTTCTAGTGGACCAGATATTCAATATGATTGGAAGTCTACTCTCCTTCCCTTTCTACTCATCCACCCTTCTTCTTCAGTCAACACAATTGATTGAGAAATCTCTTATGCAACAAAGTTAAGATTGGTGATCCTTGTTTCAAACACTCTTTGTCCTAATTCATACAGTTCTTTATTGATTCAAGCATGATGTTTATGTATTCTTCTTTCAAGCTCATGAGGTCTCAACTTTCTAAAACAAACATCAATTTTCGTTTTTGTTTTCTAACCTATGTCAAAACCACCATTGTGGGTCTCTTTGAATAGCCAATTCTATTTCAAAAACTACCCTTGGAGGGCTTTTGAATCCCTTTTTCTAGTTTGTGATATTTAATGATTTTTTATAGGGTGAAACCCTAATTTAGGGTTTGATAATTCCAGCCATTAAATTGTGTTTCACATGGCTTCAAACTTTTTATTTTTGGTCTCTTTCAATTATGTTTTATGCTATTATATTTCTGAGACTAAACGTGTCATTTTTAATGAAAAAGAGAATGTTTTTGTTTCTCATGAAGTCCATGAATTCAGCATAGCCATATAATTTTTCTCCTTCAAGTTCCTAACTTGTTGAAGAAGGAACTTATTCTCCTACTTTTGAGTGTGCCTACATGAACCTGTTTCTTTTTATTTCAATTGAGTTTCTTCTCTTTAAATTCCTCAATTTCAAGTTTTGATCATGGCTGAAAGTTATCATTATTCCCATGATTTTTGGAAACATGATTATTTGAAAATCACTACTATTCCTTTAAAGGGTGTCTCTAATTATTTGATTTGATTTTAATCCATCAAGAGATTTATCATTATAAATGACTTGGATGATCACTTAACTATATCACTTTTTTCTATTAATGAAGAAGACACCTTGGTTATAAATTGGCTCTTCAATAGTATGGAGGAATGATGGCAAACAATGTAGTTCAACTTGAAGCCGCTAAAATCATATGAGATACATGTTCCACAACCTTTATTTGATCACTGACTGCCTCCAAGGCTCTATGATGTACTTCAGGCAATCTATAACCCCAAGCATTAAGTCAACCTAAATGAGTATATTTCTCAACTCAAAGGCTTCTTTCAAGTGTGGAAGTTAGCTCAATTGTATTCCATAGACATTGTTGTTCAAGAAAGGCAAAGGGAATAACTAATTGGAGACATTTGTCTTCCAACCTTCAACCATATCTTGAATTTTCCAAAACACATATTTTGAGTTCTACTATGAAGCCCAGTTTTGATGATATATGTGCCACCATGCTCTGTATTCCAGATAAGTCACAAGAAATAAAGGCATATATTATTGAGTCCTCTACTATGGTTTCTCAAGGCAGAGGACAATTCGCTTGAGGGAGAGGCCGAGGAAGAAATAATGACAGAGGCATAGGTAGAGCCTAGAGTTTTGGAGAGGTCTATAGAACTCATCTATTACTTGTATTTTCTCTTATTGAGGATTTAATAATGTTGAATTTATGGAAAAGAGAAAAACTTCACTCACTTCATAAACTTATTATAATCAGAGTACATGACCCTCTATTTATAATAGAGGAAGGTAGTAGAGATCAATTACAATAAAACTACCTTTGTCCCAATTACACCCAAACTCTAACACTTAAAGATAAGTCCTAGCATAATTAATTAACTCAATATAGATAAAATACAAACATAACTCATACTAAAACTCCTCTGGGTCATGACCATAAGATAAATATGGTTTTGTGAGTCCTTCTTGATCTTCCAACTTATGTGATAAGGATGCCAGCTCATGGTAATCATGGTGGGTCCTACTTCCTATGGGCTTGGGCCCATCTTGTGGGCATTCTTTGGTCGTGTGGCCCATATTATAATACTCTTAGATATGTGGGCCTTCCTTAGTCGTATGGGCTTGGGCCCTATCTTCCAACACTCCCCCTCAAGCTTGGGGGTGAGAGAACATCAAGAACTCCCAACTTGCTGCAATTGATGTATAGAATCTTTTTTTGTATAAAATGCAGTCCTCCAATCTTCCAACATTCCCCCTCACGCTGGTGCTCTCTTCCATGAGGCCCAACTGGCCAATTTACGAGGGTATAACATAGATGTAATAATAATAAGTTCCTTCATCATGGTGTCCCAACCGTTGACACTTGATATTTTTAACGGGGTATTAAGTTCCTCCGTCATGGAATCCCAACCATTGAAACTTGATATTTTTGACGAGGTATTAAGTTTCTCCGTCATGGAATCCCAACCATTGACAATTTTTATATTTTTTAAGGGGAAAAATAAATAATGGTATGAGGCCACCTCTTCTTCAATAATAATGTCCCCAACGAGATATAATAGCTGCAACTGAATATAACCGAACCATCTTCCAACACATATAACACGAACCAAATAATAAACTTTGTAAAAGAACCCATGAAATAATCTGATATAAAAAATTCTTCTTAGATGCACAAGCTTCATTTGTGGTCCCCCTCTCTTGAATATTTTGTCACATAAACTTTATCCACAACATCTGGAATAAAATATTTTTTTCTTGTACTTCTTCTACTTCTCCCCTCAAGCTGGGAGGTAATGACAGTGATCCCAGCTTGAACCAAACATCAGAGATGCAGCAATAAGCCCAAATAATATAGATGAAGTAATAAGCCCTTAAACCAGGGAAAAGTGAGATATTTTTCTGATATATTAACTCAAAAAATGACACAAAACAATAGGCTTAAATTCGGATTTTTCAATGTAACTGGATACCAGCAGGACCTTTGATTCTTCCAGTGTGAATATATCTTTAAGTATAGATCAGATTGACATGAAATTTTCTCCTTATGAAAGTAGAATTAAATACCTTTCATCCAAGTATAAGTTAAATTCATAAAATATAATTATCAGAAGATAAATAATCTGATATATTTCGGTCTCTGTCATCTGGCCGAACTAAGCATTGTTTCTCCTTTTTTTCATGCATGACCATTGACTCTTCCAAGATAAATATCTCCTTATAAAAAACTTAGATCGAGAATTGGTTAAATAGGTAAGAAAATAGACTTACATATATTTCTTTTGATATATAATTTTACATATAAAGTCTCATTCTTGATAGCATGAAATACCTTGGAAGTTGAAGCTTTCTGCTGCTGCTTGAACATCTTTTGGAATTTGACCTTTGCTACTTTAAATATCAATATTTCTTTGTAGATAACTCAGATATAAAATTTGTTGAACAGGTAAGGAAATACACTTACAGATATTTCTTTTGATTTATAATTCTCCATATAAAGTCTCTTTCTTGAAAGAAAACAATACCTCAGAAGTTGAAGATTTATGCTGTTGTTCGAACTTCTTTCGCAATCTGACATTCGCTACTTCAAATATCGATTTCTCTTTGTAGATAACTCCAATTCGAAAATTTATTTTTTCCTTGGAAATAAGAGTCGACTATATTTATTTCAATATAAAATTTTAAATATTAAATACTCAATATATATTTTAAATATATAAAACAATATTGGGTGTAGGGACTGAAAAAAAATAACTACGAACCCTAACTGCTAAAGATGTTAGATGAGAAAAGAGGATCTCATTACCTCTGTGGGTTGACCACATCATCTCACAAAACATGTTTTGATACCTTGGTAAATTTATGGAAAATAGAAAAACTTCATTGACTTAATAAACTTATTATAATCAGAGTACATGACCCTCTATTTATAATAGAGGAAGGTAGTAGAGTCCAATTACAATAAAACTACCTTTATCCCAATTACACCCAAACTCTAACACTTAAAGATAAGTCATAGCATAATTAAATAACTCAATATAGATAAAGTACAAACATAACTCAAACTAAAACTCCTCTAAGACGTGACCATAAGATAAATATGGCTTTGTGAGTCCTTCTTGATCTTCCAACTTCTGTGATAAGGATGTCAACTCGTGATAATCATGGTGGGTCCTACTTCTTATGGGCTTGGGTCCATATTGTGGGCTTTCCTTGGTCATGTGATCCATCTTATAATAATCTTAGATATGTAGGCCTTCCTTGGTTATGTGGGCTTGGGCCCTATCTTCCAACAAATAACCATTTGGTCGAGAAATTTTGAAAGCTGCATGTAAAACTA
Source organism: Aristolochia californica (assembly GCF_029961685.1). Lineage (NCBI taxonomy): Eukaryota > Viridiplantae > Streptophyta > Magnoliopsida > Piperales > Aristolochiaceae > Aristolochia > Aristolochia californica. Next base: position 14,143,068 of record NW_027181793.1, read on the forward strand.
GCTCAAATGAATAGCACATCTATTGTTATAGAAAAAAGGAGCTGGTTCCTCACCCCAACCTCCCACAAAAATTTTAATATAAGGGGACAATCATGTGCTTCAAAAGCTAAAACAAATGCTGGCCTCATCCTCAAATCCTCCTACCTGTATTTCTACAACAGGTAGCTCATTTTCTTTTTCATGTTCCAACATACCCTGGATTATTGATTTAGGTGCTTCTAAACATCTTAATGGGAAACTAGGTACTTGTCCATCTTGTCTTCATGTCCTACTGATTGGGTTGTTTCAATTGTTCATGGCTCTCATAATAGGTTCCAGGAATTGGTTCTTCTTCACCATCCCCATCCTTGCCTGTGTCTAATATTTTGTTTGTTCCCAAATTTTCCTTGAGTCTTATGTTTGTTAGTAAAATCACAAAAAGACTTAATTATTTTATCAACCTTCATCATTCTTATCGAATTTTTCAGAACAGCCAGACCAAGCCAGTGATTGGTGGAGGCCATGAGAGAGGAGGACTTTACTTTTTGGATAACAATTTCATTTTACCCATGACCACTGCACTTCCACATATTATTAAACTTTCTTTTCATTGCACAGCCAGCTGGGACATCCTTATTTAAACAAGCTAAATTCTTTAATCCCTTCCTTGAAGTATGTTTTGAAGTTATTGTTAACATGGGGGATTCCAGCAGTGACAAACTAAGAGAAATGGTTGTCAAGGTGCAGAATGCATAGGTAGATGCACAGGCCAAAAATGAGGTGTGGTTTGCTCATATCAGCCAACAGTTGGAACATATCCCAACTCTTAACCAGTAACTCGACAGACTAGAAAGGGAAATACGAATGGCAGCAAAGTGTGATGATATACATCGATCTTCCATTTAAATGTCAAAGTGAATTATGGATTTTGTGACGCGTCGTGATAACAATTCAAAGAGGAAGGTCGTTGTTCTGGAAGAAGACGGGGCCACCTCTGCCTTGGCAACAATTTTTGGCCATCTCGAAGTGGGTCAACCTAAATTTTCCGAGCATGGAAACCCAGAGCCGACGTCTAGAGCTTGGAAATCTGAAATTGAGAAGCATCACGTTAAGGCCTCAAAGGGGAAGGGCGCCGTTATGGAAGATGAACAGTTGTTGCCTGTCCTTCCACCTCAAATCATGTCAAAACAGCCAGATTTGGGTTCGACCTTAATTCTCCCATGTTCAAGGCAACCTAAACTTCTCCCATAACTGGAGACAGAAAAATTCCTATCTGCCTCTGTCTCGACGAATCATTTTGGCCATCCCGAAGAGGGTCGACGCTTCCGCTGGTGATTTCGTTAAGACTGAACATGGTCACAACCATCTAAATGAAGGTGATGATGAAAGTTTGGACTTATCAGGATGGACAGGTATGTTCAATTTCCTAAGTCACAATCATAAGGAGCTTTTTGACATTGTGGATGAGGTGAGAGAGAACGGGGAGACTGATGTGAAGGGTTTTGTCTCTAGGGGATGTGAAGTTGCAAGTCACTTGCGAGTGCAAGCAATTGATAACATGAGAGAAGATATAATTTCTCTAAGCAATCTGTTTCCCACTACTGAAAATTGTTGTCTAGCTTCTGCCCATAAAGGTAGTGTATATGTCAATGGGATCCAGCCCAGTCTACATCCGCGAATCCCTCAATGTTGAAGTGACCATGTTTTTTTATAGAGGAGCCCCTTTCAGATAACGTAGTAACCTCTCAAGTGCTTGCCAATGACTAAGTTGTGGCTTTTGCATGTACTGACTTACCACACTTACTGCATATGAAATGTCTCTCCTCGTTATACATAGGTAAATAAGTCGTCCCACTAACCTTTGATATTTACCAATATCAACATCTTCTCCAGTGCCTTCACATAATTTTGTATTTACATCCATAGGAGTGTCTACCGGTTTGCATCCCATCATACCTGTTTCTTCTAGTAGATCAAGTGTGTATTTTCTTTTAGATAGAATAATTCCATGTCTGGATTGTAAGACCTCAATCCCCTAAAAGTATTTCAGTAATCCAAGATCCTTCGTCTTGAATTCAGCACATATTCTTTCTTTTAATTTTTGAATTACCTCAGAATCACTCCTAGTTAAAATAATATCATCAACATAAACTCCTAGAATCACCTTACCTCTTGTTGTGTTCTCAATAAAGACTGAGTGGTCTGCAGAGCATCTGTAAAAACCTGCCCGTATGATGGCTTGACTAAATTTCTCAAAGCATGCCCGTGGGGATTGCTTTAACCCATATAGACATTTTTTAAGGCGACATACGGACTCCCCCTCAACCACATATCCAGGTGGTTGTAGCATATAAATCTCTTCTTTGATATCACCATTGAGAAATGCATTTTTAACATCCAGTTGATATATGGGCCAAGAAGAATTAGCTGCCAAGGATAATAATATACCTATCGAGGTCATTTTTGCCACTGGAGAGAATTTCTCATCATAATCAATGCCATATCATTGAGTGTAACCTTTTGCAACCGGTCGAGCCTTCAGTCATGCAATGGTCCCATCCAGATTATGTTTTACTGTGTAGACCCACTTGCAACCAATGGGTTTTTTATCTGTAGGTAGTGGAACTAGAGACCATGTGTGATTATCATTAAGGGCCTTAATCTCTTCATCCATTGCTACCTTCGACCCTGGATGTTGTAGAGCCTCCTGATATGACTGTGGAAGAGATATGGAGAAAATAGAAGAAAGAAACTGACAACATAGAGGTGAGAGGCAATGATGAGACACAAAATTGGAGATAGGATGAGAAGTAGAAGGTTGAGTGCATGAATGAGGTTATTTTCTTATAGTAATAGGACAAGTATCAAATTCAGGACCAAAAACAACTAGTGATGAAGGACTTACCTCTAGTGGATCCGGCAACTCGGCAGGTGTGGTATCGGCCACTATCTCTGGGGGCTGAACAATCTCTGTATCATGAGGCACAACCGGTTGAGGAGAACTTGGTACTGATGACATACCAGGTGGAGCGCTATCAGAATAATATGAGGAGTCTTCAAAGAATGTTACATCCCTGGACACAAATAAACATTGCAAAGAGGGACTATAACAAACATAACCCTTTTGTGTACGAGAGTATCCCAAAAAGATACACTTTATAGATTTAGGGTCAAGTTTGTAGTGTCTAGGTAAAGTATTATGAACAAAACATTGACAACCGAAGACTTTCAATGGTAATGCAAACAAATCATCATGTTGTAAAAGTTTAGAGTAGGGGGATTTATTCCCAAAAACAGTAGACGGTAGACGATTTATAAGAAAAAAATGTTGTAAGGCCAGCATGGGGCCAATAAAAATATGGAACTTTCATGGCATATAATAGACCTTGAGCTACCACAAGAATATGATGATTTTTCCATTCGGCTACACCATTTTGTTGAGGAGTGTAGGCACATGATGTTTGATGGATAATGCCATTCTCTTGACAAAAGGAGTCGAGGATTTTTAAAATATACTCTTTGGCATTATCAGACCGGATGATTTTTATCTTCTGACCAAATTGTGTGCGTACCATCGCATAAAAAGATTTAAAAATAGATGGTATCTCAGAACGCTCTGTAAAAATAAACAACCAAGTTGTGAGAGTGAAATCATCAATAAAAGTGATAAAATATTTGGCTTGAGAAATATTAAAGACACTTAAAGGCCCACAAACATCAGTATGAATCAATGAAAAAGGAATGTTACTTTTGACTTCTGGACAAGGAGAGTGTGTACTCTTTTGATGTTTACTTAACATACGTACCTCACAACTAAATTCTGACCTTATCTTAAGAGATGGAAACATATGATGAAGAGATTGTATGGAAGGATGTCCCAACCGATTGTGCCATAATCATGTCTCATTCTCAGTAGTAGACACCATATTGACTTTTGGCACATCCAAGTAGTAGAGCCCCCCTTGTTCATGGCCTCCACCAATCACCTACTTCGTTATAAGATCCTGAAAAACACATGAAGTAGGTGTGAAGGTAACCGATCAATTAAAATATTTTGTAAGCTGACTCATAGAGAGGAAGTTTAAAGGAAAGGAAGAAACAAAAAGAATATCATTGAGCGGAAGTGATGGGGTGACAGAAGTGGAACCTTTTCGTTGGACATTGGTTTGAGAACCGTCAGCTATGGTAACAAACTTGTGTGAAATACTCGGAGATAAAGAATGTAATAAAGTTTTGTTACTTGTAAGATGCTTGAAGGCTCCTGAATCAATTATCCAGGATGAAGTGGAGGCAGATAGCATACCTGAAGCAGTAGTGGCAGAGGGGCTAGGAGAAGACCCTAGCATCGTCTTTATTTCTGAAATAATTCATACTCCTCATCAGTAATAATTTTTGTGTAGCTGGTGTTGGGGAATTCATACTCCTCATCAGTAATAATTTTTGTGTAGCTGGTGTTGGGGGATGGTCTGCTTGCGCCTCACTCATGAGGGTTTGATTAGCCCTTATTGATTCTGACTTGTCATTAGCCTTATAGCATATTTCTTTATAGTGGCCATATCTACCACCATAAGTGCATGCCCTATAACGGCACTAGTCTATAGTGTGGCCCTGAAATTTACAATGACTGCATTTAATATCATCTATTCTGTCAGCACTATAGGGTCTATGCAGTGTATCAGAACTTGAATATAGTTGACTACATGTCTCCAAAATATGTTTAGCAGTGTCAAGATGAATAACATTACTAGAGACATGTGCTTCCATGATATTTATCAGGCAACAAATTACCAAAGTATCATTCTTCAGCCATTTTATATAAAAAATATTATCTTCATCAATAGGTGGCCCTCGGGTAGTGAGGTGACCAAGTAGGTCTTTGGTTATGAGAAACCTCCTAACCGAGGTGGACCAATTCATAAAATTTGATACCCCGCGTAAGGGTATGGTGGTGATTTTCAGTATATCACCTTTGATATTCATATTGTCATCAGCCATGATAGGCTCTTCTTCAAAAAAAAAACTTCAAATAATATCACCAAGTAGCACTTCTTCAATCAACTCGGTATATGTAAATATAGCATTAATGCTAAATAATTTATTTTTTCAGAAAACCACTCATAAGAGGCTCAATAGCAATCTTCTATTGTCACGTAAATCTTATCCCACGAAAAACAAAATTCAATAATCTGAGTATGGACTGATCTCGGCAAACAAATTTTCCAAACTGATTAAACTGTTTTGATAGCTCCTTCTAGATAGAGGGGTATGCATATTCATAACTTAATAAGATCAAAGCATTCACATATTCATCATTGAATCATCATCTAAAAATGAGAACCAGTAGAATAAAAAAATATTTTTGAACACTTATCTCTTGGCTAGTGTTCTTCCTTCATACAAGAGCCTTCTTTGAGTGGTGTTGATCATCACTTCTCTAGAGCATTCCTTTGTCGAGGGATCCTAAATATATTGCTCTGATACCATGTTGAATTTAGGATCCCTTTTCCATGATCACGAACAAGAGAAAGAATAAATAAAAATGAGAAAAGGGGAGGAGAGCTCTCGGTAGAGAAGAGAAAAAATAAAAAAGAAAAGGGTGAGCTGCGTCAAGTAAGGAGAGGAAGAGAGAGAACCAAGTAGGGATTGAATGTGTGACTTGATTAATTTTGAATTACAAGTCCTCTATTTATAGTAGAGGATGAGTTAGAGTCCTTATACAACTTTTCATTCAATCCTAAGTACATTCCAACTCTAACTCTTCAATATAAGTCAGTCTATTCAAACTAGAACTCCTAGAAGACTAATTGGAGTAGAACTATGAGTCCTTTATTACCCACGAGATTATAATGGATAAGCCAGCTCGTTGCCTTATCCTTGTGGGCCCCTCATGATCCTCCAGTGCACCTTGATAAGAGTGCCAACTCGTGAGATTTTTTTGGGTCCCACTTGATCTTCAAGTCTTCTAAATCAATTCAGCTTGTGCTTCTTGATTCCTTAACTCGTGCTTGCTTTGGGAGAGGACTCTTCTTGGAGTCCCAAGTCCTCTAGGATTCTTCTTGATGACCTATGTCCTCATGGTAAGTCCCACCAGCTCGAGCACCATGGTTGGCCCCACATTGTAACAATATCATCTTCTTCTCCGATGTCGAAGGACTCTCGGTGGAAACAGTCCAGAAAAGACAACCAACCTCGCGGGATCAATCAGCCAGCATTTTCGACAAGATGCCGTCGTCTTCGGCCTCCAAAAATTGGAAATAACTCATTTTGCATCTGGAACATGAATTCCGGCAATTGAGCTACCTGACTGTTGTCAGCAAAGAGTTTCTAAAATAAGAAAAGAGGACCCAGCGAAGGAGAAGATATCTTCCATCAATAGTATCTGTAATAAGAGGACGAGATGCAACAGATTAGTTTCCAAAAATAGCAGAGTCAAGCCCTGAAAATCGGATTTAAAATTTTGATTGCAACTTTCTGAACTTGAATATAACAAGACATCTCTAACTCTAGCTTCTACTCCATCACCAACGCAAAATAATCTCTCGATTTGCATAGACAAAAGAGAACAATCAGTAGCAAAAAAAATCTGGATGCTGACTGACATAGGTTCTCTTTCCCTCTTCTGTAGCTTGTCTCTATTCTCAGCTTACCAAGAAATTAATAGAAAAACTCTATCTCAGACGAGGATGTCGCACCATTGGCCATGGAACTCAATGGAAACAATGCCTTGATAAGACCAAGGAAGGATGATATGGATTCACAAAATTAATCCCGCCAGCAAGTTTCTGGCAAAGTTTTCCGGAACAGAGGGTAGTGAAGCAGCACGGGCCGTGCCAAACTACCATAAACTGATCTCTTCTCCTTTCACCTTTCTCCAACTTCCTTTTTTCGCCTTCATAGATAAAGAGATTGAAAACGGAAATAATCTCTGCCATGTTCGAGAAATAGAACCAGAGAACCTCCCCGACACCAAATGGAACAGGATAGCAGTATTTTAAAAATACGAGCAACAAAGAACAAATCTAAAACCAATTCTAGCAACTATAAACAAAATAGATACCAAAAAATAAAAAAATGGGTTTCAGCAATTCTGAAACTATACTACGAGTCCTGAAAATCAAAGCTCTGATACCATGTTGATTTTCAGGACTCCATGAATTTAGCTCATGGAGAAAAAGAGAGAGACACCCATTGGGAGAAAACCAGAGGAATTGACTTGATTTCCTAACCCTTCCCCTGAAGCTCTATTTATAGATTAATGAAACTATTGTATTACAATAATATCCCTAAACTTAGGGTTTAGGATTTAGAGTTTTAACCTCGAACTTTAGCCTAATTACATCATTGCCATCTCTATGAGATGACACTTTATTTACCATTCTACCATCATTGTATGTGGGCCTATGGGCCTTCTCCTTGATTTGTGGGCCTTGAGCCCGTCTTCTATATCTCTTGGATGCATGGGTCTTCCTTGGGCTTATGGGCTTGGGCCCATCTTCCAACACACTTGGATATGTGGGCCTTCCTTGGTCGTGTGGGCTTGGGTCCTATCTTCCAAGATAATAGATCGATCAACCCTTAGAGACTGATTGATCATACAAAACTTTGTCAACCAGGGACATAAAGCATGATCGGTCATTGCAAAGTCATTGATTGAGCGTACTTGTTATGCTTTGCCAGTGGGAATTCTAATTGATCTATCATACTACATATATTGATCGATCAACTTAAAATATCATATCCAATGGGAAGATATTGATTGATCATGCCATCGATTAATAAGTCTCATTCTGACAAAATGTTGATTTCTAGGGCCAACACATAAACCCAAGAGATCTCAAGGTAAAGAGAGAAACTCTAGCTCTTGGGAGATAGGAGAGAAGAAACCAAGGGAGACAAAAAAGAGGAAAAGAGAGAGGAGCATATGGAAGAATTTGACCCAAGAGGAGGAGGCTTGAATTCATCCATACACTTCTCTCTCTTTTCCTCTTCTTTCTCTCTCTTGGATTCTTCTCTTCTCTCTCCCAGAAGCTAGAGTTCTTTTCTTCTTTCCTTCCCTTGAGATCTCTGGGTTTATGCGGTGGCCATAGAAATCAACATGGTATCAGATCAGGTTCTATGAGTTGACTTGGTCAACCCATTGTAATAATGTGATTCTTTTTTTATATATCATCTCTAGTAGTTTAGGCTTGTATTATATTTTTTTTCTCTTTTCAGTCCCATTTCATGTTGTTTTCTTGGATTTATAACCTCCATACTGAGCTTTTCATATTAAAAAATTTATATTGAAGGAAATATATTTAAGTTTAATTTCCAACTCAAAATTTTTTTTGGCAATCGGAGTTTTCTAGAAGGAGAAATTGATATATGAAGCAGTAAAGGTCATACAAGAGAGGTTTGATCAGTAGTATAAAGCTTCAGATTTTGAGCAATTTTTATGCCATCAAGAATGAGACTTTATATGAAAATTTTTATATCAAAATAAATATTTGTAAGTCTATTGTCTTAAATATTCAACCAATTCTCAATATGAGTTTTCTAGAAGGAGATAAATCTACTTAGTTCGACAAGATTACAGAGTCTGAAATATATTAGATTATTTATCTCAAAAGAAGTATATTCTATGAAGTGAATTTATACTTGGATGAAATTTATTGAAGTCTAGTTCTAGAAGGAGAAAAATTAATGTCAACCTGATCTATATTTAAGAAGATTCGCATCGGAGTTGGCAAGGGTCAAACTTCAGAACAAAGAGTATAAAGAGGTCACAAAATATTCAAGAATGAATATTTGAATGAAATTAGGTATCAAATTAAAGCTCTTCGAGTATAGTTTCTTGAAGAAAAAAAATTTGTGATTCTGAGCTATATTTTTTGAGATATTGATATCAGAATTACCAAAGGTAAGTTCTGCCAAAAATCTCTATTTTTTCCTATTTTTTTCTCTTATTAACTTTCTAGGGATTGACATGAATTGAATTTACTTTTCTCTTAAAATCTGAGTTTTTTAGGGAAATTTTTCTTCTAATAAGAGATTTTTGGTTTGACTTCAACACTATCTTCTTTTTTGAAGCCTCTTTGATCCTAGAAATCTCTTATCTTTGGAAAGTCTAATTTAGGAAAGTGCTACTAATTAAGGAAAGTCTATCATTGAAAAGTTTTTATTTTGAATTTGTAGAATAAAGTATTCTAGATAGGAATTTTTTGAGGACTCAATAGCTAACTGAGTCATCCAAAGGAGGTGCCACTAACTCACTGAGTTAATTGCTTTCAGTTTCATATTTCATATTGCTTTTAATTTCTATTTTTCATTACTTGTTTAAGTCAAGATGCCGCAGGGGCAGAAGTGTAATTATTAAACCCTAAACTCAATGTGTGTCAACCCTACTTAGAGGGGAGAGGAATGAAGAAAAAGACAAGTCTGATTTTAGGTTAAATTGGGTTAAGAGTTCTCCTTGATGAGCTCTAGGGTTTGGAGTTTTCCTTGACGAGCTCTACGTCCAAGTTCCCTCTTGAATCTGATTTATCTCTTACCCTTTTTTATTTATCTTGTTCCTTAAATCCTTATCGAGAGACAAGAGGTCCCTAACCCTCTTTTCCATGAACAGAAAGAGGTTTCTCAACCTCTCTTTCCGTGAGCAGCAAGAGACCTATCAATCACTTTTTTGAGTTCTACAAGAGGTTCTTATACCTCTCTGAGTTAATTTCTTTTAGTTTCATATTTCATATTGCTTTTAATTTCTATTTTCATTACTTGTTTAAGTCAAGATGCCGCAAGGGCAGAAGGGTAATTATTAAACCCCGAACTCTATGTGCATCAACCCTACTTAGAGGGGAGAGGAATGCGAAAAAGACAAGTCTGATTTTACGTTAAACAGGGTTAAGAGTTATCCTTGACGAGCTCTAAGGTTTGGAGTTCTCCTTGACGAGCTCTACGCCCAGGTTCCCTCTTGAATCTGATTTCTCTCTTACCCTTTTTTATTTCTCATGTTCCCTAAATCCTTACCGAGAGTAAAGAGGTCCCTAACCCTCTTTTCCCTGAACAGAAAGAGGTTTCTCAACCTCTCTTTCTGTGAGCAGCAAGGGACCTATCAATCTCTTTTCCGAGTTGAACAAGAGGTTCCTATACCTCTTAACTGAGAGCAGCAGCATCTCCCAGTCCTGATTTTGTCCTTCTAATTCTGGATTCAAAAATCCCACGCCGAGTTACTGGATCCATGGCAAGGGACCATAACAGAATTCCTCATATGGACTGATCAATTTGGAAACAAAAACTTTAAGTTAAGTTATGCAGTCATCAGAGTTTCCATAGTCAATGTTGTTTTTGAGATTTGTGTTTTTGTTACTTGGTTGTATATCTATTACATCGTCAACTCCGAAAATTTTTGCTTCCCCTCATGAAATTATCTTGACATCATACTTGATCAAATTTTTTAAGTTATTTTTCTATCACTATAGTCTCCTTCTCATCATCGAGGTAGTTACTTTTCCTTCATTACTTTCTTTTCTCTATTACCTTTCTCCTACCATCCTTTTTTTTACTCTCGCATACGCCTTTGGGCAACCTCTTGTGTGTTGCTTCAATTGGCTTCTCTTTTTATATACACATGGGTGTATTAAGTCCATTGAGACTTTTTTTATGAATACCCGTAAGTGGGTTTTATTGTCATCCTTTGAGTGATATGTGTTATCCTTTTTATGGATTATTATCACTACTTTCGTTTGAAATCCTATAATGTCGATTTTGACTTTTTTTTATACATACATCATCCATCATATTTTTTGAAAGTCAGTGCCTAATTGAGTTGTTATCCTTGGGTCACCTTGATGGAGGAGATAATAAATACAATTATGTTTTTGTTTCAAGTTGGGATTGCACTGATACCTTCCAGCTTGAGCGGGAGAAGTACAAGACGTTCAAGAAAGCGGTATTTTATTCCACAAGTTATGGTAATTATTGTGTGACCAAAATATTGAAGAAAGTGGGAGCTCAAATGATGAAGAATTTTGTATCTATGAAGAATTTTTTTTTCATAAAAATATTGAATTTTTGTTTTTTCATTGCAAGTTGAAGTTATAAACTCCAGTTTGAGGGGTAGCGTTCAAGAGTAGATAAGAAGTCTTACAAAGGCAGAACTATTGTGGAAGGAGGTCTCATAGAAGAGTTTCATTTAAAAAAGTGTTTTAGTTATGTTAGTCTCTATTTATGTTCAGTTGTTTAATTATCCTAGGACTTATCTTTAACTGTTAGACTTTAGGTGTAATTGGGGCAAGCGTAGTTTACCTCTAATTGGACTCTATTACGTTCCTCTATAATAAATAGGGGCTCATGTACTCAGATTACATCGAGTCAATGAATTTTTTCAATTTTCAGAAATTCAATACAAAAATCTAGTTGTTACAACAGATTGATCGATCTATCACTTTACACTGATCAATCAATGTAAAATAAACGTTTTTTTTTCAAATGGGCAAAATAGGGTTAGTTTGGATTGGGGAACCTATAAATACCCCACCAAACCTCCCATTGAGGGGTTATTGAGCTTTTATTGGCATACCTACTTTGATTTATTCTCAATTATTTTCAAATCCTTCCTAGGTTCTATTTTGAGAAAGAGAAAACCATAATTTTACAAAACTTTGCATTCATTTCTCATCCCAACTCCTTATATTCATAATTAGTCAAGCTCATGTCTCTCCATTATGCATCAAATAATAGAATCATGGAACTCTCAAAGGAGAAAGGTGTCTCTCCAAATTCAAGGTTATAAGTTTTACCTTTCTTTTTAATTTTCATTTTCTGATAGGTTCATCAAAAACCTTGGTAAATCTAGATAGAAAGGCCATGCTAGTACTAGAATCTAGCTAATCTCTTAGGGATATTAATTTGATATCAAGTATTTGATCATACATGTGGTTTGAAGGAGAGCCAAAATCTCTTTCTTATAATTCTAACTTAATAGAGTGAGCATTAGTAGAATTTCCCAGCATGGGTTTCTTGTTGTGAATACCAATAGGGGAACATTGATAAAAAAAAAAAACATTTGGTGTTCAATGGTGGTGTGTAAACTTTTGTGTATTTATTGGATTTAATTCTTGCATACTATTAAGTCTTAAAATTTTAAAAACTCAATTTACCCCCTATTGAGAAGCCACCGAGGGTTACATTACATAGTAATCCTGCATGGGATTTGATTTTATTATGATGAGAACCACACTTGTGAAACGTCCTTATCTTTTCTTAAAAATGCAAGGAAGAGTTAAAAGAGAGAGGTAAGAGGGTTGGAATAAGGGAGAAGAGAAGAAGAGAGAAGTAAAGTAGATGAAGAGAGGGAGATAGAGAGAGAGCTAGAAGGAAAAGAGGGAAGAGGAGAAGAGAGGTGATAGAGGACGAAATTTAGAGGGGAAAGAGAGGCAAAAGAGATTTTGGAAAAGGCTTGAATCATATTTCCTTCAGCCAACACCACTATTTATATTTTTTTAAAATTATTTTTTGGGAAAATCCTCTATCAATAAGGATTCCCTAATTACATAATTGAAGAAGAGATTCAAGCAAATTTAAAGCTTATATCTCTAGGAGAGATTCTAGGAATATTAAAGATTACATCAATTAAGAGAAATTTCTTATTGATAAAGTAAGTCCCTGTCTTTTTTCAAGAAGAGGCAAGTATGACTCCAGCTTTGACCAACCCCTTGAGGGGATATTTTTACCTTTTTACCCTTATGCCCCAAGCCTCTTGTTTCTTGGAAGTAGTACCACCTCCACTTTCTATTTTGTGGTGGTATCTCCTATTTCTATTTTTCCTTTTCTTCTTTTAGTCCCTTTTACTTCTCTTCTTCTCTTAGTTCTTTCAGGGTGATTTTTTATTTCTTTGTTTCCAATCCTCTTGAGTATCAACCTTGTCCTCAAGGTTGAAAGTATGAGAATCACAGAAGGAATTTATTACACCCCCCACCCCCCCCCCCCCCCCCCCCCCCCCCCCCCCCCTAATTTTTTGTAAAAGCACACTTGTACCAAGCTAGGGGAGGGGTACAAATTGTAACTTGGGGGGGCATTTATTTTTAGACAAAATGTTTGCAATGACTAAAATATCCCAAAATGTTTACAATGACTACAATGCCCTTAGGGCTACATGATTCAAAACGAAAATAGACATAAGATGACATATATCAGCTTGTATAATTATAATTTTATGCCATGTCTATGAAAGTACTTCTTTACTAGCCATGCCACCCCTAAATACGTCGGAATTTAAGAACAAATGTGCAAGAAATGATCAATCAACTGGAATTTCTATTGGCGATGCATTGCATGTATGATATATTAACGGCTTTTCTATGATCAATCATGATTTACGTCCCTGGTAGGAAAACTTCTATATGATCGATCAATGTCAATTGGTTGATCAATCAATCTTTATAATTTTTTATTACCAAAATATCATTGATCAATTAATTCAGAAGGAATGGTCGATCATGTTTTTTTAGTACGGTTTGGCCATGTTCTAGTTGATCGATCATACTTTATATTTTTGGCTTGTGCACTTCTGGTTGATTGATCATTGGCAGATGTTGATCGATTCATCCAGTGCCAAATTTCTAAGTATGTTTTTAAAGCATGATTAAAATGATCCTAAATTATCCAAACATGTTTAAAATATATGTATGCATTGGGAAAAAAATGTAGTGTAAGTAATTTGTGCTTAGGCTCCAAAATTTTCATTGTACCTCAAGTTAGAAGATTTGGGATTGCTCTCTTACATAGACTGTTTTTGTGATCTTTTTTTATGGTGGTTCTTCAAGATCACTTTGACACGGTTGTGTGGCTCAAGGTCTTTGAGAAGCTTTTGTCAGATTTTTTTATATACCTTGACTTTTGTCTCTTGAAGGATTTGCATTTGAAATGTTAGAACTGCCAATGTTAGATCAATTAAGTTTTGTTATCATCAAAATCAAGATGAGAGTAAATGCTCGATCAACAACATGAAAAATTATAAATCTCTTTGGACTAATCGATCAATCTTGTCCAGGCATTGAAAAATTTTAAAGCATGATAGATCATACCATTGCATTGGTCGATCATACAGAAGTGTGCCAATGAGGGACACAATGCATGATTGATCAAACACATTATTGATCAATCATACATAGTTTTGCATAGCTAGTAGGATGAATACATGATCAATCAGTCTTGATGGACTAGTCGATCAACTTAAAATTTATAATCTATTAGACAAGCACTGATCAATCAATAAACCTAAAGTCAAACAAAAATTTAGATCGTTACACACAATTGATCGATCATTAATTTTCATTGATCAATCATTGAGTTGTCAAATTTTTATAAATGGCCAAATAACGACTAGTTTGGCTTGTGGAAGCTATAAATACCCCCATGGAATGTACCTTAGACTATGTATTTATTTGTAAACCTACCATATTCAAAGCATTCAACACTTCAAAATTGTTTTAAAGCCCATTTTCATAGAAAAAGAGCTACTTACCTTGAAAATTTCCAATATCTCTCAAATTTCTCCTTGCATTACATTCTACCAAGCTCCAAAATCACTTTCATACATGCTTCAAACTTGGAGGCTTGGAGATTCCAAAGGACAGGGTTGTCTCTCCACTGAATACAAGGCGTGTTGATTTTTAGGACTCCATAGATTTATCTTATGGAGAAAAAGAGAGAGACATCCATTGGGAGAAAACAGGAGAAAGAAAAGGGTTATGGACTTATGTCCTAACCCTCCCCCTACAACTCAATTTATAGATTCATAAAACTATAATAGTATAATTATGCCCCTAGAATGTTAACTAATTATATCAATGCCATCTCTAAGAGATGACTCTTTATTTATCATTCTACCATCACTATGAGGGCCTATGGGCCTTCTCCTTGATCTGTGGGCCTAAAGCCCATCTTTGACATCTCTTGGATGTGTGGGCCTTCCTTGGTCTTATGGGCTTGAACCCATCTTCTAACACACTTGGATGTGTGGGCCTTCCTTGGTCGTGTGGGTTTGGGCCCATCTTCCAACACCCCCCCACAAGTTGGAGTTGAGGAAACATCATGAACACCTAGCTTCCTATAAATGGTGTATTGGATCTTCCCATATAAAATAGCAATCCATCATATCTTCCAACACTCCCCCAAGCTGGTGGTCTCTTCCAAGAGGCCCTACTAGCATAATATAAGTGACAATAAAATCATTCCTAGTCGTAAGACATCGCTCCATACTCTAGTCAAATAACTCCTGCTAGATGTTGGACACGGTCCTATCTTCTGTATGCAATGGGTCTATAGGCATTTCTCAGAAGTGTAATAAAACTTCTCCATCACCGTGTCCCTCCACAAGACACCGACTCTCAAATGGTAGGAGCAATAAATGCCAATTAAGTGGGGTTACCGGTAATCACCCTGGAAGATAATATTTTGGGGCCACCATGTGCTTTCTTCTTCACCAGAGTAACCAATGCTGACAAAAATCAGCAACTGAGAGGTCCTTCTTCAATAATAATGTCTCAACAGTACATCTGAAGGTTGTGCACCAAATAATATGCTGACTAAGGAATAAGTTGGCAGTACTCCAAAAAAATAATAATCCAGTCTGAGACAAGGAACTGAGTCTAGCCGAATCAAATAGAAGACCAATATAGCCGAGTCGCGGAAGATATAGGTATAGAACTTGGGACTTGGACCCATATAATCAAGGTAGAAGACAAGTGGGCCAAGTCAGATTGACTCGGGCCGAGTTGGCTCGAGTTAACCCAAGCAGGATAGAAGTAGAAGCAGTTAACCCAAGTGAGTCGCTGGTTTACAGGATTAATTCGGCCCGGTCTGGGTCTCAATCAAAAGAGATTGTTTGGTTTTAATCTAGCACCCGATTAAATAAGTTTCCTAACTTAGGAAATATTCAATTTGGCGGTCGTCGTCCCCGCTTTCGAATAGAGTGGGACAACGTCCTCATCCAGAAATGGCAACACAGAGGAAGTTATCCAGCAAGTTGATAGCTGGATAATAGCAACTTTTGTAATTGGCAAAAAATAATCTTCCGAAGATAGAAGAGAATCCCAGGTAGACGTGTCTCTGTAAGTGGCAATGGAGCTAAGGCCTCGACAAACTTTCTGAAATCTCGTCACGCCATTGGAACATGAATTCCGGCAATAAAGTTGGCTGATAGTTGTCAACGAAGAACTTCCAGAAATAAATCAGTCGGTTGATTGCTGGTTGAGCATGTGTTTATCGTAGCATTGCAATTACCAAGAAAAAGTAGTGTTTAAAAAAATCTTCCTCTGTTAATGGAGCAACTGAAGAAGAAGAAGAATCATCAATTGTGCATAATTTACTTGGATGTTATATACTCGGCAAGCAATTGACAACAAAAATTATGGAGATCAATATAGGAAGATACAGAAGTCGTAGCCTGAATTTCGGTGAGATGGCCTTCTCATTTTTCCTTGTTCAATGCACCAGCAGTGGAGCTGGACTAGATTCTGGTGGCAAAGTCAAGTTGTCGATGATGAGTCATCAGTTCAGGCGAGGCAAGTGATCAAACTGCACCCACGAGGACCTGTCCATGGTCCCCTTTCTTTTCTAGAAACCCTCGTATAACCAAGTGCTGAATTTACAGAAAAGAGAAATATTTCATTGAGTTATTATAATCAAAGTAGATGAACCTCTATTAATAATAGAGGAAGGTACTAGAGTCCAATTAAAATTAAACTACCCTTGTCCCAATTACACCCAAACTCTAACACTTAAAGATAAGTCCTAACATAATTAAATAACCCAATATAAACAGAAGACTAACATGACTAAAACACCTTAAAAATAAAACTCTTCTATGAGCCTTGCTTTATAATAATTTTGGCTCTGTACGACTTCTTATTGTGTAAGACTCCTCATGCCACCTCACGTAATCAACGTAGGTCCCACCAGCTCATGGTCATGGTGGGTCTATATCTTATGGGCTTGGACCCATCTCCCAACACTCTTTAATATGTGGGTCTTCCTTGGTCGTGTGTGGGCTTGGGCCCATCTTCCAACACTCTTGAATATGTGAGTCTTCCTTGGTCTGTGGGCTTGGGCCCATTTTTCAACCCCTCAAGCTGGGAGATAGAGAACATCATGAACTCCCAACTTGCTGCAAATGGTGTATCGGACGTCCATATCTTCCAACACTCCCCCCCCCCCCCCCCCCCCCCTACGCTGGTGGTCTCTTCCATGAGGCCCAGCTGGCATAAGATAAGTGAGAGAAAAATCACTCCAAGCCGTATGACATTGTCTATACTCAATGCTCAGAAGTTTGATAAAACTCCTCCATCACCGTGTCCCTCCACAGGACAGTGACTCTCAAGTGGTAGGAGTAATAAATGCTAATTAAGGGGCATAACATATATGTAGTAATAAGCTCCTCCACCATGGTGTCCCAACCTGGGCACCGACTCTTACAGGTAGAAATAGGTGATAAATGCTTGTCACTCTGTTACGAACTCGATAGCGAGCCGTGTAACTCAACGACACTGTGGGTGAGTCATTGGGTACTGAATCCTCTAATTATATTTTTGTTTAAATATGCCTCAAGGGCATTTTTATAATGTTCACCCTAAACTATGGTTGGCGTGAAGTATTTGTAAAGGGGAGATGGGAAAATGAAGCTTCAAGAATTATTTTGCCTCCAAACAGGATCCTAGTTCTCCTTCTATAGCTCAGGGTTGGAGTTCCCCTTGAGCTCTAGTTATCCCCCCTAATCCTTCCATTTTGTTGTTAATCCTACAGTTTTTCTACAAATCTATTCACTGAACAGCAGCCAGAACCTCCTCTGGTTTCAGGTGCTACTGTTTGTGGTGTTTTACAGAAAAAAATAGAAACTAGGAAGACGAACCAACACCTCCAGGTATTGCTGTGGAGGAGCTTGGAGAGCAGTAGGAAGTTGTAGCTTTCTAAAGCAAGGCAGAAACTGAAGGTTGTGTGTTGTGGATTATTCCTAAGCACGACAGCAGAGAGGTGCTATCAGATTTTTCGCCAAAACACCAGGGGCTACTGTTCAGACATTGAGCCACCAGTGGTCCCTTGTTGTCCAGCCACTGTTACGGTCCCGGATCTGCAACGGCTTATAGTAGGGAACCCACATGGAATCGTAGGAAGGCATGGAGAGGAAGACAAAGATCAAGCCAAAGGGAAGCTTGAAAACCCTAGAACTCATAAGGAGAGCTCCAAGCCTGTTCAACCTAAAACTAACTTAAAATCAATGTTTGTCTTTTTCATTACTCTTGCCCCTCAAATAGGGTTCACCCTTACAGGGTTTAAGATACAAAATTACAAAATCACTGCCCACAACTTCCCAGCATGGCAGCAACAACTGTTAATGCAGTATCAAGGCACTGGAAAATACATCCCATGAGAAGCATTGGACCCATATTTGGATCCAAAGGAAGAGTGTAGAACTCCATTGGCCTCGCCTCCATATAAAGCCGATTGTAAGTGGAAGGAGACTTGCGTATTACAGTCTCACCAAATGAAACAACTGGAGGAGAAACAATGATTTCAGCTCCACCCATGAAGTAATCTTGCAAATCCTTAAGGCAGATCTCAAGGTGAAGTTCTTCAGCTCTTGATACAATATTTACACCACTCTCAGTCCAAGTTGCAGGAATGAACTGATCCCATCCAATCAAAGACTCTGTTTGGCCACAAGGAACAACTTCAGCAGACTCCAGCTCTGTCCCCATCCAAATGACAGTTCTCTGCACGTTGTGAATATATAAATCATCCTGCTGGCCCGGTGAATAAGTTGGGCCCATACTGCTGACCTTCATACCAGTGCAGACCTTACCAGCAAAGGTCTTCCCTGGAAACCACTGAATCTCTGTCCCTGTGGCTTTCCCCAAAATGGGTTCCACATCATCGATCATGTGAGTAGTTTTGACCAATACAGTATTTGTAAAATAGGGATTGAGATAAAAAAAAAACTCCAACTTGCTGCCCTTGGGGTTATCAATCCTAGACCACTTGATATCTTCCAAATAGTTAAGAGCCCCTTCATTAATGGGACATTCAGTAAGTACAGACATTACCGTCAATGCTGCTACTAGTTTCTGAATAATCAGCATTGGTTGCAGTAGTGGCACTGTTGGCAACACTGAATTAAGCAGTGCCACAACAGCAAAATCAGGAGCACCCAGTCGTCCTCCCTGAAGGATTTCACCCTATAAATCAGAGAAGATCGCTGTCATCTCCTCGGAAATCTCTGAATCCCCGTTGTAACTCTCATAGTAACGGCCCCATCTGGGGTCTCTGCAAACAGCCATACATAGTGCAAAAACGTACTGAATCCCAGTGGTCGTGACTTCCAACAGCTTCTTCTCCACTCATCTTCACAAACTTAGGATCCAAGTTCTTCAAGGACAGGTTCACCCCTTGGAACATGTCTATAATCGCCTTATTAATCTGCTCAACCCATCCCTGCAATGCCATCTCCCTTTCGGATTACATCTGGGCCTTCCCAACATGCCACTCTTTGTCATCAAATTGTTTTCCATTAAGCTCCTCAACAGTTAGAGCAGCATCTTCGGCATTCTCAAAGTAAACAAATCCAAAACATTGGGATTTCCCATCTTCTTCCCTCATTACTACAACGCTTGTAATGTTTCCATACTCACCAAATATGGTCATCAAATCTTTACCCCTGTCCTGAATACCCAACAAAATTGCATCATCATGCTTTTTAGAACCCCGAATCGACCAATTGGACTTACTATCCCCTGAATCTCCTATCACACCAGGGCCCTTAGAACTACCTTGTATGATAGTGTATTTACCACTCAACACATTTCTCAAGTTCACTGTAGGAGGTCTCTGAAATTGTTGAGTCGAAATCTGAGAAACCTCGCTCGACTCCTTCCCTCCATCAAGAAGATCTAACTGCAAAGGCAATGGATAAGTGAACTCCTGCTTGGAAGGCATTGGCCCTAAGGCACAAGAACCCTTTCCTCCAGAGGCTGTCCACACAGAAGGAGGGAAAGCTACTTCATAGTGAAAGTCATCAGTCGGTTTATCAAGTTAGACAGCGAAGAATATGAAACCAGTCCTTCATCATGTAGTAGAAATTTGAAGAGGCTCACTGCTGCTCTCAGCAGTAGAAAAATAAAACAACATCCACAAAAAATAATTGCTATCACTCCCGGCATCCCTCATTGCACCCAAATATCTAGCAGGAATAAGAGAAAACCCATTGGGGCCTTCGGTTGTTGAGAAAGGCAAAGAATGAAAATCAGACTGGAGCTCAGTATCAGCGAACTTTCTGCCAATAATGCGATTGATTTGAAAACTAAAGTGCTTGGGATTCAGGATAGAAGAGGCAGCTCCAACCGTGCCAACAAAAAGTAGTTTCTCTCAAAAAAAAACCACAACCATGGTTGCACGCTTAGATTCATCATTGAAAACCAAAAAATTAAGCCTCACATTGTCAATTTGACAATGAATAGACGCACTGGTACTGTGCTCATCCACAGAAAACCAAAGCCACCAGAAAAAAAATTTCAGACTTCCCCAAAAAATTATTTCTATGGACCCCGACATCTTTCGAAAAATTTCCTCTCGAAATGCATACACACTAGCCGTAATTTTGCCAAAACTATGTTGGTTGTCTGCCTCCCGGAACAGAAAACCCCCAGTCCAGAAATTCAAGCAGTGTTGTTGCTGCTCAGGCCCTGGGAGCCCTTTCACCCCCCATGGAAATTTTGTTTATACATATCATTTGAGGGCATGTTAGAAGCTTACCCCAAAAGATGATGATGTTGGGTCCCCGCTGAACTGCGAGGAACAGATTGAGAGGGAAAGGCGGTGGCCAGAAGTCAAATCCCACTGGAATTGTTTCCAACGGCGCCAATGGAGCCTCCTCATTTTTCAGTGGCGAACAACAACCCTTTTGGGCTTCGCCACTTGTGTCCTGATCGGAACAGTCGCCAAAAGATTTGCTTGCCGTGAGCAGGAGTGGTTTGAGTTCAGAATTTCTAGGTCACATTGCCCTGCTCGGGATTTTTCCATATGACGTTCCTGCTCGGAGATTTCCCTTGTCCCCAATTTCGGAATTGAGGTCGCACCCAAATTGTCCAGTGCCGATGATTTCGGAATTTCTTCTATTTGGATTTGTATTACTCCCCGCTATTCGGCTTTGGATTTCCCTGCATCTTTAGTTCGGAAAGGCATGTGGCGTCCATTGGGAAAGGATTTGATGTCGAACCCCATTCTAGAATTTTTGACGTAGGGTGTGCTGAATACCCTTCCGATTTCAAAAAATCGGTGTCCCCGCCATCGGATTTCGAAAGTTCGGGGAGATTTTCCGACACTGAGAACTCTCAGATTTCATAATTCTTCTGTTCGTCTGAGAGAGCGTCTCTAGCGACGATTTTATCTATCGCAACAATGAGTTGAGGATTTCTGTCCAAGATAGCGTTTGTTGCCTCTCGTTCTATGGATCTTTCGTGCTCAAAGAATTTAGGTCGTATGATCTTCTTTGCGGCAACGCGTGGCTCCCTTGCAGAACTTCCCATGGAAGATTGATTCCATGTGGAAGATTCATACCCTACGCGTATTTCTCCCAGTTCTTTGTATAATTTTTCCATTGAATTGCGTACCTTGTCCAGAATAATCCATTCTTCTGGGGAAAATGAATAGCCCATGTTCCTGCTCTAATACCAGTTGTTACGGTCCCGGATCTGCCACAGGTTATAGTAGGGAACCCACGTGGAATCGTAGGAAGGCATAGAGAGGAAAACGAAGCTCAAGCCAAAGAGAAGCTTGAAAACCCTAGAACTCGTAAGGAGAGCTCCAATCCTGTTTAACCTAAAACCAATGTTTGTCTTTCTCATTACTCTTACCCCTTAAATAGGGTTCATCCTTACAAGGTTTAAGATAAAATATTACAAAAATACCCTTATAAATGAAATATTCCAAAATACCGTTGTGGCCTAAAACTGAAATAAAATAATGTAAATTAAATATTAATGTTATTGCGTGCATAACAGCCACCGAGCACGACCAGGGTGGATTTCAGTCCACCAGTAATGACAGGAAGGAATCAGTCCGATCTGGCCAATCTCCAGCGAACCGTACCTGCACCATTGACGAACATACACTGATCAATTAAATTTTATTTCATCAAGGAGCAGCAATAAGCTGCTGTCCATATAGGGGCAGGGAACCAGGAAGGCTTCAACCCTCTCCAGACCGAAGGGCTCTTTACCTGAACCGGACCACAGCAGATCAGTGGGCCCACTCCTTCATAGCACTGGATCCATCCGTCCCTCGCCGTGTTACGCTATCCATGACTCGGGACCCTAACATCTTGGTATCAGGGCAGGGTAACATGGGGGAACGGTCCCATAGTGAAGAGCTAAGAAACCTTGCCAGAGAACTGCGAACAGAAAATGAAACTCGAATGGCAGAGATAATGGAATATATCACAAGCAGAGTTTCTGAGATTGTGGCTGGATTAAACCGACCCCCCAGACACTACACGAAGGATGGAAGAACACTCTTACAGCAGAGGGGGAGAACAACATTTTGGGCGCAATGGTCTACCGACACAAGGTGGAGGGTCAGTACCCAGGTACACAAAAATTGTTTTCCCACCTACACCGGGGCAGTCGAGCCCTTAATTTGGCTACACAGATGCGAAATTAAATTTGCCCACCAAGGCACATCTGACATGGACAAGGTGAACTTAGCTGCCTTCCACTTGCTAGATGAAGCTCAACTCTGGTTCCATCAAGTGGAATTGGACCGCCTGGTCGTGGATTGGGAAGATTTTAAAGAGCTATGCACGATACGGTTTAGACCGCCTGCTTACAGCAATCCTTTTGGGGACTTGGTCTTGTTACAACAGACCGGTTCGGTGGAATCATACCAAACTCAATTTCAGGAAAAATTAGCTCGAGACAGCCACCTTGTTCAAAGAGACCAACATGTAAATCTGTTCATAGTAGGGCTTACTGATTCGTTGAAACTGGAGGTGGAACTCCATGCGCCTACAGATTTGGGACAAGCGATGAATTTGGCACGGGCAATGGAAGCACAACAACAGATACAGAATAAAAGGAGGGGTTGGCAAGGGGGGAGGACCATTGCCCTCGGGTAGCAAGAGGGGAGGATTTATTCACCTCCGGTGATAGGGCCACCACCGCCACCACCCAAATCTACGCCTGGACATCATGTGGAAACATCTCCTAAAAGCAACAACCCCCCACCCCCATATATCAAAAAATTAACAGGGATGGAAATGGCGGGCCACCAATGTAAATGATTATTTTAGTTGGAATTGGAAGCATGGTGTCACGGGACCTAGGCCCACTGTCCACCCATTGGGCCAATTTGAGGATACATAGAAGAGGTTCTAGTCCAAGCCCTCTATGGATGGCCCAACACATGCTCTAGAAGGAAGGATCTCTAGAAGCTCTCTAGAAGGTCCCGCACATACACCAAGTAGGATCCGGTATATGTACATGGGCATACACCCTAGTGTTGTATATAGGAGTCTAGAAAGGTCCATAGTTAGATGGTAGTGGAAAGTCTAGAAGGATCCAACCCATTGGATCAATGACAAGTGTACATAATCTAGAACATTCCTTGCTCCCCCTCAAAACTATAAATAGGGGAGAGCCTCTCATTTGTACACAACTCATTGGAGTGTAATACAATCTCTCTTGAGCAAGTCCCTTGAGTCCTCTTAAGTTCTCTTATTGCTTTCATCGGGCGAGTGAGTGTAGCCCTTGCAAGTAAGAGTGAGAGTTAGGCTGACTTGTGTCTTTGCAAAAAGGAGCTTGCACACAAGTGCCGCACGGGTAAAGCAAAGGAGTTGCGACCCCGTGACAATGGGCCGAGGAAGAGGAACCACCAGCAGATACTCCCGAGGGGGCCGAACCAGAAATTTTCTTACATGACATTACCAGACAGAAATCGGCCAACACCATGCAAGTCAGAGCCAAGGTTACTGACCAGGAAATGGTGGGATTAGTGGACTCGGGCAGCACACATAACATCCTTAGCGTGGCCGCGGCGAAACACCTACGACTTGGGATCCAACATCATCCCATTGCCACAGTTTCAGTCGCCAATGGAGGGAAGGTTCTAAGCTATGGGGTTAGCCAGGAGGTACATTTTTCTATTGGTAACACTCACTTTTCCACTACATTTTTTGTCATCCCTCTCGCTGAATTTGATATGGTGCTCGGGGTTAAGTGGTTGCCAACATTAGGCCCCCTTTTGTGGGACTTCTCAGCGTTAACAATGAGCTTTGTGTCAGAAGGCAAACTAGTGCTGTTAAGGGGCAGTCATGCTACCGCCGGGCCCCATGTCCACCTCTTACCCAAACAACTACCTCCGGCCCGCAACATGGACAAGTTACTAGAGGAGTTCACTGACGCCTTTCGGGAGCCGTCCAAGCTTTCCCCATTGAGGCCCTATGCCCACCAGATTTGTTTCCAAGTCGGATCAGATACGATGGAGGTTAGCCCCTATTGGTATCCGCACATTTAGAAAGATGAAATCGAGTGACCGTGCAAGCCCATGCTGAAACAGGGCCTTATTTGCAATAGCCGTTTCTCGTCTTCTTTGCCGGATATACTAGTTAACAAGCATGATGGCACATGGCGGTTCTATGTGGACTATAGGGAGCTAAAACGCTTCAAATGCTACTTTGGGGAGGACCAAGTCGCCTCTCTTGGCCACATCAATCCAGCCGAAGGTGTCATAGTGACCCAAAACAAATTGCAGCACTCACCATCTGGCCTCAACAGCACACCATTTCAGCCTTATGAGAATTTTTGGGGCAAGCGGGCTACTATCAGAAATTTATCCAAAATTACGATCCACTGGCCAAGCCATTGACCAATCTTCTCGACCGCCACGCCTTCATCTAGGCTGCTGCAGCCACTAAATCCTTCATGGCCCTCAAGCAGGCTTTAGCTTCCACTCCGGCCTACCATTACCGGACTTGAGGCCCTATTTATCGAGCTTGAGGACAAGCTCTTTCTCCAGGGAGAGAGTGATGTTATGAACTCGATAGTGAGCCGTGTAACTCAGCGGCACCGTGGGTGAGTCACTGGGTACTGAATCCTTTAATTATATTTCTGTTTAAATATGCCTCAGTGGTATTTTTGTAATTTTCACCCTAAACTATGGTTGGCGTGAAGTATTTGTAAAGGGGAGATGGGAAAATGAAACGTCAAGAATTATTTTGCCTCCCCCCCCCCCCCCTAATCCTTGTCTTTTGCTGTTAATCCTACTGTTTTTCTACAGATCTATTCACTGAACAGCAGCCCGAACCTCCTTTGGTTTCAGGTGCTACTGTTCGTGGTGTTTTACAGCAGAAAGCAGGAACTGGGAAGATGAACCAACACCTCGGGGTGTTGCTGTTGAGGTGGTCGGAGAGCAGCAGGAAGTTGTAGCTTCCTACAGCAGGGCAAAAACCGAAGGCTGTGTGTTGTGGATTATTCCTAAGCACAACAACAGCAGAGAGGTGCTGTCGGATTTCCGCCAGAACAGTAGGGGCTACTGTTCAGACGTTGAGCCACCAGTGGTCCCTTGCTGTCCAGCCACCGAGCACGACCAGGGTGGATTTTCAGTCCACTGTTAACGGCAGGAAGGAATCAGTCCGATCTGACTAATCTCCAGCGAACCGCACCTCCACCATTGACGAACATACAGTGATCAATTAAATTTCATTTCATCAAGGAGCAGCAGTAAGCTGCTGTCCAGACGGGCCGGGAACCAGGAAGGGTTCAGCCCTGTCCAGACCGAAGGGCTCTTTACCTGAACCAGATCGCAGTAGATCAGTGGGCCCACTCCTTCGTAGCACTTCATCCATCCGTCCTTCGCCGTGTTACGCGATCCATGACTCTGGACCCTAACACACTCACAAGACGACGATAAAATATGTGATACATGATAAATGTTTGTCATTCACAAGACTGGAAATAAAAGATGTGATAAGTGGACAATGCTTGTCATTTACAAGACGGTTATAAAAGACTTATGAGTATATATATATCAATTGACTTAAAACACCCAACCATGATGGACTTAAAAGACCCATGAGTATATATATATCAATTGACTTAAAACACCCATCCATGATGGACTTAAAAGACCCATGAGTATATATATATAAATTGACTTAAAACACCCATCCATGATGGACTTAAACTCCCAACCGAAGCAACACGCAAAAGGTTGGCCCAAAGAGGTTCGTGAGAGTCAAATAGAGGATGGTAGGAGATAGGATACTGAGGCCACTAATTCTACAATAATAATATCTCATCCAAAGAGACACAATAGCAGCATCTAAAATTGGTTTGGGCCCATATAACACGAACCAAAATAATAATAAATCTTTGTAAAATGGCCCATGAAATAATCAGATGCGAGTATCTGCACCAAATAATATGTTGACCAAGGAATATATTGCGAATACTTCAAAATAATAATCCAGATGAAGAGTCGAGCAGAGTCAGGTATCACCAATAATTACCACACTTATTATTACGGGTCAGGATTCTTGGTCTTCAATTTTCTTTGATGCAAAAATTTCTTCTTAGATGCAAAAGTTTCATCTTTTGTGTTCCCCATTTTTTTTGAATATTTTTGTCACATTAAAACTTACCACAACATATGGAATAAAATACATATTTCTTATACTTCATCAACTTCTCTCCCTCAAGTCGGGAGGTAATGGCAGTGATACCAACTTGAACTAAATAACATAGATGTAGTAATAAGGAGGAGAATGTAACCGAAAAAGGGGTAAGTGAGATATTTGATCAATAACGGCAACTCAAAAAGTGATGTAAAACAGTCGGCTTAAATTCGGACTTTTCTATGCAACAGGATATCAACATGACTTTTGATTCTTCCAATGCGAATATATCCTTAAATATAGATCAGATTGATATAAAAAAAATTCCATTCTAAAACTAGACTTAAATACCTTTCATCCAAATATAATTTTTCTTCATAAAATACTTCTATTGAGATATATAATCTGGTAGATTTTAATCTTTGTAATCTAGCCGAACTAAGTACTCTTTCTCCTTTTGTCAGCATAACCATTGACTCTTCTAATATCAATATCTCCATATAAAAAACTCGAATCGAGAATTGGTTGAATAAGTAAGAAAATAGACTTACAAATATTTTTTTTTATCTATAACTATTCATATAAAGTCTCATTCTTGATAGCTTAAAATAGCTTAGAAGTTGAAACTTTCTGCTACTGCTCGAACCTCTTTTGCAATCTGTCATTTGTTGCTTCAAATATCATTTTCTCTTTGTAGATAACTTTGATTGCAAAAAAATGTTTTCCCTTGGAAAATAGTGTCAAACGTCTAGCCAATACTCCCAAAAAGGGCGACCTGTTAGGGAGTGAAAAGCCAAACTCTAACAAGAGTGGATGGAACCACTCTGATACCCATTGTTCCAGTTCCCTACCACGTCCTCCGGGATTCGAATATGGAACGTGGTGCCCAACTCTGATACCATGTCAACCGCCTAGCCAATATTCCCGAAAAGGCCGACCTATTAGGGAGCGGAAAGCCAAACTCTAACAAGAGTGGACGGAACCACTCTGACAAATAGAATCAAATATTTTTTCGTAAATATATAATATATAATATGAAAAGCTCAATTTAGAGGTGAAAATACAAAGTAAACAACGGATTTAGGGACAAAAAAGGTAAATACGAACCTAAACTGCTAGAGATAATAGATAAAAAAAGGATAACATTATCTTTGTGGGTTGACTGAGTCAACTCATTGAACCTGCTCTGATACCATGTTGAATTTATGGAAAAGAAAAATACTTCATTGACTTATTATAATCATAGTACATGAACCTTTATTTATAATAAAGGAAGGTAGTAGAGTCCAATTATAATTAAACCGTCTTTGCCCCAATTACACCCAAACTCTAATACTTAAAGATAAGTCCTAGCATAATTAAATAACCTAATATAAATAAAAGACTAATATGACTAAAACACCTTAAAACTGAAACTCTTTTGTGAGACCTGCTTAATAATAATTCTGGCTCTATAAGACTTTTTATTGTGTAAGACTCCTTATGCCACCTCACGTGATCATGGTAGGTCTCACCAACTCGTGGTCATGTTAGATCCATATCTTATGGGCTTTGGCCCATATCCCAACACTCTTGAATATGCGGGTCTTCCTTGGTCATGTAGGCTTGGGCTCATCTTCCAACACTCTTGAATATGTGGGTCTTTCTTGGTCATGTAGACTTGGGCCCATCTTCCAACACCAAGATCACCTCATGCTAGTGGATGCTGAATCTGGGGAAGCTTTGAATTTTAGGAAATTTAAATCTATGGTCCAAAGAGTCTCTCATGGATTCGTCAAACTTGGACTTAAGAAAGGGGATGTGATTCTTATTCTTGCCCCCAATTTGATACAACATCATGTTTTCTTTCTGGGTGTTACTCGAGGATCTTGAAGCTGAGGATGATTCTGCTCTTCTCTAATTCTTTGAGAATTCTTACAGCAGCAAAGATATTTTCATTATGCTCACATCGACGAGTAGCAAAAGACAAAATTGTCCTTGCCTTTCTCTTCTCTACTACCTTCTCTGTATTTGGACAGTAGATGTTTGCCTTGATGATAAAATCCTCTCCAATGCCAGGGCCCAACGGTAGGCGTTCACTAGCACACTTCATCTTATTGGAACCCCAAAGAAGACGATGCCTTGTAGAAGCTGGTGTAGAAGCATGGGCCAAGAGGGAAGTTAGTGTAATCCTGGGCATGATGAGAAAATGAGCAACAAAATAAAAAAACCAAGTTCCAACAACTATAAAAAAAAACATCAATATGAGAAAAGAATTATTTACCATTCTACCATCATTATATGGGCCTATGGGCCTTCTTTTTGGTTTGTGGGCCTTGAGTCCATCTTCCATATCTCTTGGATGTGTGGGCTTTACTTGGTCTTATGGGCTTGAGCCCATCTTCTAACACACTTAGATGGATGGGTCTTCCTTGGTCGTGTTGGTTTGGGCCCATCTTCCAACAAGGTGTAAGAATGTCTTCTTTTGTAATTTTTACATCTATATTGATAGGTTGATCTAGGACCTTAATTCTAGATAGAGGAGTTTTCTAGATCTAGAACCTAACTGAAAATTTTCAAGAAAGATTGTTGTAATCATATATTGGAGCAAAGATGTGGTTTAAAAGAGACCTGAAATGTATTTTGTGTAAATTTAAGATAATAGAGCAAATTAGTAAAATTTCCCAAACAAATGTTCTTGGACGGTGAATACTACTAGGGGAATATCAATAACAAAACATCTTTATGTTATTTATGGTGTGTACGTATTTTATTTTATAATTGCTTTAAATTTCAAATTGGCACACTTGATTTAAAATAGTAAAAACTAAATTCACACCCCCACTCCCCTTGTTCTCCCCCTCTTGATAAGCCACATAGACCGGTAGTCTTCTCTCACGTCTCTTCTTTCTCACATGTCTTCTTCTTTTTCTCTCCACATTTAACACGTTTTTACAAATATACACTGAGTTTTAAAATCACATGCTCGAGTACTTATCGTTTCTAGAAGTACTTCTTTGTTTGGCACTCCTGAATTGATTTAGAGTCACATAGCATTGAGGATGCATAGAGAGCATCATTTTCACTTTAGCCAGCTTGGTGGATAGTATGGAGTAATAAAACGCGTAAACATACACAATCAAATGGTTTAAATACTAACAATTTAAGAATCATTGTTCCCAAAAACAATGTTTTAAAATTTTCCAAAATTCGTCTAAATCTTCAAAAAAAAATGTAAAATTATGATTTGAGTTGTGGAGCACAATAGTAGATCACTTACAAATTATTGTGGTATACGTTGTCTGAACCGAATTTGAGAAACATTTCCCCATTGTATCTTCGAGCAAGTCATCTAGTCAGCTAGGGTCCAATGGGATGACCTTTGTACCTTGTGTCTTTCTCATTTCATCAAGGTGTCCATATGACAAGCTGAATGGGCACTCATAGTGCCTTTTTCTCTCTCATGTCGTCCGATAGAGTTTGTTTAGTCAATTGATCATTTCTTTACGTTCTTCCTTTGTTTCTAGCCCTCATTGTGTAGGTGTCTAATAGAAAATTTTCTCTCTCCTATCATCTGGTTGGCTAACAACTGGTTCAACAGTCTCTGTAATTTATTTGAATAACTATTCAAAAAAAAATTGCATGTAATGTGCAGTCGAGCATGGCTTGGTTGGATAGGTGTCCTACAAATTTTCACTTAAGACATTTTATGCCCACATTGCTCATTCAAAATTCACAGTTAGTTCCTAAATATTTGATATCATCAAACTTAACTTCATGGAGATCTTTAGACCAAAAACTCCTTCACTCAGTCTACCTCTTGCAATTCTGGGTCAACCTAACAAGTTGTGAAACCACTCTAGAAACATTAATAAGTTTAAAACGGTTAAATTTTCTTTCATCCATCGTTACATTTTTGCTTGAAGAATATAACTCTTTTTCTTATGAACCCAGAAACAATTATTTTTGCAACATCTCATTTATGATACCACAAGAAAATAACATGACATAAGAATTATTTTTTTCTTTGACCAATTTTCTCGGTAAAAAGGTTCTTATCGAAAAATGAATTTCCTATGACCAATTTGTTTGTGTTTGTCTCTTCTTATTTTTTTTCCTATTGGAGTTACACAAAACTCATTTTTTATTCTCTTTAAATTTTGTGGGTTAGAAGAGTTGGGAGAAGTTTTTCCATTTGTAAAACTAGGTGACCCTAGTTAGACAAAAAAATGTATCACTGCATATTTGGACCATTGGATGGGCTTCAAGCAAGGATGACAGAAAATGAATAAAGTTTCTTAAAAATAAAATGAAAAGAAATATATATTTGTATAACTTAGACAAAACTTAGTATTTCTAGCTAAATTTTCAAAAAATAATTGTTTTAGTTGAAACATGACAATAGTCTAACTAGGTTAAGCCAGGTCCTTACATGATATAGGGTGTCATCAAGTTTATCACACAACTGATATATTACCAAAGTTTAATCGAAGTTGATATATATAAAAAAAAAAAATGATTTGTCTATCATTTTCTTAAAAATTATTCTAATAACTATAAGAAAAATCTTTTTAGATTTCTATGTAACTACTTATTATGACACTAATAAGATTAAAATTATAGATTTCCTGGAACTGAATCTAAAAAGCCAAATCAGGTCACCAGTTATAATAGATGTACATGGGTTCACCAAATTCATTTTACATGACCAAATTGTGCTTTCATTGAAGAGCACATGACTTTTAATAGATGCTTATTGTTATCAACATCAACCATGGAATCATGAAGTCTATGAAATTTGGATGGTGGTTCTATTTTTTATAGTTAGAAAACTAAATTAGGAAGAAATAAGGGAATACTCCTAGGGGTCTGTGTGGAACCCCTAAAAAAGAAAATTTGACCATTATTATTCCCAAAAATAGTTAGTGAAAATGAGATAATAATCAAATTCTCTTTTTTACTAATTATTTTTAGGAATAATAATGGTCAAATTCTCTTTACCACTATAATTCCCAAAAATAGTTAGTGAAAATGAGATAATGATCAATTTTTTTTTACTAACTATTTTTTGAAATAATAATGATTAAATTCTCATTTTTTTTCCATAAGGTTCCAAACAGAGCCTTAGAAACTAAATGGGTTGAGTCCAACTCCCATAGAAAACCTAACCTACCCAAATCTCTAGTAAAACCAGACGTAACACCATGTTTATAGCTGAATATAAGTTTGAGGTCCAACTGTTGCATAGCGTATTAAGATGATAAGGTTTTAAAAACTGAAATTTAATAACAGATCACATCTTAACCTTCATTCTCATCTTGTCGTTTCCCTCCACTTGCTTGTTAGCGTTATCCATAATAAAATCTTCTTCAGTAATGCTTGCCGAGGTCATGTCTTTTGCTTGCCATGTGCAAATGTTTGACACAGACTCTTCTGAATGAATTCCAGGATTTTGGATTAAACAAAGAAGCAACAGACTGAAGCCTGCCAGATCATCTAACCGACAAACACTAGCTAGGGGAGCTAAAATGTCACTGAGTGCAGATCACTCTTTAATACTACCGAGAAAACAAACACTGACTAGGGGAGCTAAAATGAAATTTACCTGTGTTTTTACAGAGATGTTCATTCGCCAACAGTTTTTCTTTCAGCTGCAAAAGAACAACTGTGGTAGAGCTTTTTAATAAGAATCTGCAGAAGATGCTTATATAGTTAAGCAATATCTGGTCGCCGCCTCCACATTATAGTAATACATGAGTGTTCATATCCAGATCGTCACATGAAGACCAGCTTTTGGTTCATTGGCATTCATGTAATGAAACTGAGGATAGTTACTTGGCACATTGAAACCCATCTCAACAGGAATTCAGATATGAATATGGTATAATACAACAGATTACAATGCCTAAAGGTCTCTCATACTTTCTCCAGAGCACAGTGACAATGCACGTCATTATCAGATCTACTTTGTTCAACCTCTGCATCTTTTGTTCCAATCTGAAAATCCTCTAGTTGACTCTTACTACTGGTACAAGTCTCTATATCCACTACGCTTCCTACTGAAGGTCCGTGCTGGGTCTCGTCTTTGTTCCTGCTTCCAACTGAAGGTCTGTGCTGGGTCTCTTCTTCGTTCCTGCTTCCTACTGAAGGTCTGTGCTGGGTCTCGTCTTCATTCCTGCTTCCTACTGAAGGTCTGTGCTGAGTCTCGTCTTCGTTCCTCTCCGAAGAGAGTCCACCACTGTCACTCTCTCTGACACCCCTGTCGATATTCATCTCTGAGGGGAAATGGCTGTCCCTCTGGCTCTGTATGGGTTCTTGTGTATCAAAAGGGACAGAGCTGGCTTTAGGCGAGGGGAGGAGTGAAACTCTGCATAAAGGGCAAGTGGTGTTTTTAGCAAGCCAATGATCAATACATTCCATGTGGAATGTGTGTCCGCATGATGGTATTTGTTGAAGACGATCATTAGCCTGGTAGTCCCCAAGGCAAACGGAGCATCTGCAATGGATGGAAAGCTCCTGTGTTAGTCCTAAATCTATGTCAAGAAATTATTTTTCAAGAGTCTACACTATCCAACAATCTTAGAACAGTTCATATCCATGTATACAACAGGAGACTGAGGAAAAGGGTAATGACATGTGTAGACTAAAGATTCAGTTTCTAATTTGTTTATATGAACACGAAGTTGAAAATGACATTTACCAGGCTCAGTTTTATTCAAACTTTAATCAACAAGCAAATAACCACATCTCTTATCATCCATGAAACACAGTTTTCCTCTTTAACTGCTGCTTTTACAATAGTATCCCTGCAGTAAGTTAACTAGTAAGCTTGATGCAGAGATATGAATTGGTATCCATTTACCATAGTTTACCATGACAAGTAGTAAGGGTGAGTAGGTTCTACAATTTTAAGGGCTTTCTGGATAAATGGTAAGCCAGTTAAAGTATTAACTTCAGCTCACAGCAAGGTTATGATTTCAATAGCTTGCTCTACAAACTAAGAACTAAACAAAAGTGGTAAGAAAAGAGAACATTAAAAGTTCAGTAACAGATAGAAAATGGAAGTTGCCTGCAGTTTCTGGACATGAAAACTGGAACATAGTAAGCATATGGAAGTAGAATAGCAGTTAAACAAATGACAAAACCTTCAAGGGACTAAATATTTGTGGAGGTATCCTATTATAGGCACCATCAGAAAATATCAGTCTCCAAAAAATTCATACTCAGACTGTCTATAGAGTCAGCATAGATGGTCATGTTGGTGACCACTTAGACAAAATAATTAAAAAAAGAGAACTTTTTCTTTTCTTTGGATGACCAATTCTACTAGAAGATTTCCTACTTATACCCACAAAGGTTGAATCACAGAAGTCTAAAACAGATTCCAACAGTTCCTTTTGCTGTACCTACATTTCCTCAATTCGGCCAAATCTCACTAAATCTGCAACCATAATCTTAGAAAAGTGTATGGCAGTTACTCGAAGGTGCTCACTCAAACACCGTTAGTTGAATATTACTTAGTGAATTGTTTTTCTTCTAAGTTTTTACAAAAGCTTTTCTTTATGGAGCTTTCTTAGCACATGCCAGTGATTACGACATAATAACCTGAACCATCCTCAAATATTCATCCAGTTTCTTCGGATGCAGTTTAGAAACTAATGCCAGGTGCAAATTAAGCATCTCAGGCTCCTTCATTCCACGGCAGTAGCATGAGATGCAGTAAACACCTGCTCTACGAGGCACAATAACACAGGAAAGACATAAAAGGCTCAATCTCTCTCCTTGAAAAAGTAATCATTCCACAAACAAAGAAAAAGCAAAAAGGGATACTAAAGTAGAACTGTCTAAACGGAAAACAAAGCAGAGGAGCATTTCATCTAGCTACCTTAAATATAATATTTTATAAAAAACACAATAACCTCCATTACCAACATTTCCTTATCTGTATGCAAACCATTTGACTCTGACACGTCAAAGTCATAAGCCAATGGAAATTTCACCAAATTTCTATGAAATCAAACTTCCAACTCAATAAGAGCAAAATTGAAGATTCGACGAAGATAAGTGAGGAAGCACTTACTGGGTATCTTTGACTAGGAAACTCTCCTTGAATATGATAACGGGAAGCATCTCTCTGACTTCCTTCTTCAAGCCTGATGCTGAGGGCTAAATAGAACAATTTAAAGCAAATAATAACTATACACATGCATGTATAAGAGAATGAAGTTAGAGAAAATACAGATAAGTAGGCATCTTACTCTAGCACCAGCTCCCGTGGTTTGATATGTGTTCCTCATCCTCAATGATGACCAGTCTACTCTCCGTCGTCGAAGATAAAACAAATAAAATAACAATAAAAGAATAAAAGTAAAAAAAATGGGAACCGAAAAGATGAAAGCTTGGTAAAGTTTCAACTCAGGTGAAGCTGCTGAGCAGCAAGGGTGGGGGTCTGCAGACATCACCAAACTATCGCAAACCCAAAGCGTAAAATTCCACGAACAGATAAAAAGGAAGAAAAAAAAATGTAAAACGAGTCCAATCAGAGAAACCCCAATTCAAGGATACAGCCGTTCACCGGGGTTCCCTCAACAAAAAGATACATAATACACATTATGAAACTAAGATTACATTAGACAGAACTGTAAATATAAATGTAGCCTGAATTGAATAAAACGCAAAAAAAAAAAAAAAATCCAGAAGATCGATGATTTCAACTGCAATAAAGAACGTTCTAATAAATTCAATACATCAAGGGGACAACACAGAATACACAATTAAGTGAAAAGAAAAGGCACCAACTAGTTATTTTCGGTTAGAATGACAACTTAAAAGACCTCGATATATAGCAGGAATCAGATTAATGTCGCGAAATAGCTAAGTTAAACTTCGGAGTATCACGGAGGCCACAGATCTGATAAAAAAAAAAGGGGCCAGTTAAAAGAATCAAACAGCAGAACCCTTTTCCCACCTGAATACAAGATCTTTTTCGGTAGGAAAAAAAATTCGAAAGATCATCACGGCAAGGATCTTGAAAAGAACCCAACCAAGAGCTACTATGGTTAGACTGAACAGCACTCTAAAGAGGTAATTGCCTGCTGCTAAAAAGGATTCGAAGATCTACTGAGTTCAGCCCAGAAAAAAAAAAACGAATATTAGCCTTCAAAAATAAAATAATCAACTTAGTAAGAACGGTTTATATCCAGTATAACCGACGTCACCAAACCACATTAACCCCTCGAACGGCCTAAACGAGATGTGCCCGTCCATTAGTTCCAAACGAGACAACAGCCATATGAATTGGGAACGGAAGAATTAATTAAACATACAGATTTGAAGTGTTCCCTCCAGAAAGTACCTGAATAGTAGCCATCGCATTAGTTCTTGGTTTTATTAAGGCTTTGTTAAAGAATTATAGATATCTATTATTAAATTACATAAACACCCCTTCATGGGTATGAGATTGGTGAGGACACCACTCAAGTACCGCGGATTGCAAGAGTCTATACCAGAAGATATCGGACCAAGATGGGAACCACCACATTGTGGTTGGGTAGTGAGTTTTTTAGGACAGAAGAGATGTTATTTTATAATTTTATTATTTACATTTTGTAGTCCTTAAAATGTAATTATTTTATTTATTCACAGGTATTTTTGTCATTTTGAATTGTCAATTAGGATTTTTTAGCTCTATTTAAACTTGTATTGTTTGAGATTGAAGACAACATTGATTTTGAAGAATTTTTCAGTCTGGTATCAAAAAAGCATGTTTCAAGCCTCGATCCTCGGACCCGTGGGTTGTGGGCCCACGCTTCTGCTGCACCCTAAGTCATAGAACTAGCATGTTGTCCACCATAATCATTCAGGTTACTGGTGTTAGACTTGATGTCTAATAATAATAAAATAAATATCATAGAAATAGATATTAAATCTTCCATAATTTTTCTTATTATGAGAGCCATACATATATTATAGAATTAAAATAATAAGAGTAAAGAGAGCATACCTTTCATCTTGAAGAATATAAATGAAATTTGAAGTGCACAAGATAACCTTTGATAATTCGTTTACAAGTGATAAGTTTGCTCCCGTTCAGCCAGACTGGGTGTGCAATTAGCCTTAACCTCGCTTGTAAGACCATGGAGGAATTTATAGATTTCTAAAAGGTGTGGCACTAATGACTATTCATAAGGATACATCCCTTTAGGAGAGATACATCCTCTAAGGAGAGATACATCCCCTCAAGAGAGATAGATCTCCTTATGCCCAAGGGATGTGTCCAGTCAATGCACCCAATGAATCTACCTCTACAGGGGGATGTGCTGGCCATTATTCCTTATACTGAACATCCAATGACAAAGCATCTAGAAGTGGGCCCCACGCCTCTAATATCATGGTAATTTTATTTTATAAATAATATATTTGAAACCATAATTCCAACAAACTCCCACTTGGTTTCAAATCCTTTTCAAATTCTGATTTTCGAAAAAAACACTTGAAAAATCAATTTTGACACATAAAACCATACCGTGACCATAGGCATTACCTTAAACACTTTAATATACATGTGTAGTTAACCCAGGCCTACACAATCTAGGGAATAAAACAAATCCATGTCAAATTTGCCAGTTCAGCGGTCTCCATTCATAGCATACTCGGACCTAAACTCAGGGTAAAGCTTTGTACCAGTTCGAGTATTAGCCACTAAGGTAATTGTGCCTAATCAGTACCATAGGTCTGAATAATTTAGACATCCAACCCTACCTTCCTATTGAGACCCTTCCGTATATACATACAAGTATATACCTAATAGAAAAGTTGGACATCAAGGCATCTCACCATCCATAGCATACTCAGTACCTGAGAAGCTCAGGGTAAAACTCTATACCAGCATAAGTATTAGCCGTAAAAAAAACCGTACCTATGCAGTCCCATTGGCCTGGACAATTTAGAGACTCAACCGTCATTCCCTATTGAGACCCTCACATATATACGTACAAGTGCATACCTAATTGGGAAGTCGAATCTCAAGGCATACACTAAGTACTCATATTATCACACAAAAGCATATGCATCCTTTCAAAATCATTCCATGGAATATAAATTACAATGTCATGACATACATAGTATTACAAATCATTGAGAAGACAATGCATACAAAATAATGTTCTCCCACTTGGTCTCATCAATTATAAACAAATCAAACCCATGTTCCCCACATGGAAAGTGAAACTGGTCACAAGAAGACACTTAGTTAGTGGATCAGCTAAGTTGTCCAGAGAAGATATCTTATAAATAACAACTTCCTCCTTCCTCAGCATGTCTCGTATGTAGTGGTATTTCCCTTCGAAATGTTTAGCCCTGGGGTGACACTTCGGATCTTTCGTAATAACAATAGTAGATGAGTTATCACAAAAGAGAGGAATAGGTCGCTCCACACAGTCTACCACTAGAAGACTTGGCAAGAATTTGTGAACATAGACAACCTCCCTTGTAGCTAAGTTCATAGCCACATATTCTGCCTCCATGGTTGATTGCGCAACACAGTCTTACTTCTTGTTTTTCCAAGAAATGGCACCTCCGCCAAACATAAAGATAAAACCAGAAGTAGACTTTCGGGTATCAATACATCCTTGATAATCTGAGTCGGAATAACCAACCAATTCCAACTTGTCCGCTTGATAAGTCAAAACATATGACTTTGTTCATTTTAGATAGCACATTACCCATTTTACCCCTTGCTAGTGAGTGAAACGTGGATCAGCCTGAAACTGGCTAAGAATCCCAACAGCATAAGCAAGATCAGGTCTTGTACATATAAGAGCATACATAAAACTCTCCACAGCAGAAGCGTATAGATACTTAGATTCGTCCAACTTATCTTTGAGTCGAGAAGGACAATCCACCTAACTCATCTTTTTAGTGGTATCATAAGGTACTTTACCTTGTATACAATTAGACATGTGAAACCGATCCAGAAGAGTGTCAATATACTTCTCTTGAGACAAATTCAATTTTCGCAAATATCTATCCCGTAGAATTTTAATGCCAAGAATATAAGAAGCTTCCCCAAGGTCTTTCATATCAAATGTCTAAAACAACCATGTCTTTATACCTTGGAGTAATTGAATATCATTCTCGGCTAATAAAATATCATCTACGTTTAAAGTAAGAAAAGCAAAGCGATCTCCCACTGTTTTGATATAAACACAGTGATCTTCTGGATTTTGAGTAAAACCATACGTTGTAATTGCTTAATTGAACTTGATATTCCATAGTCTTGAGGCTTGTTTCAAACCGTAAATAGACTTGTCCAACTTACACACCTTTGCTTCAGTTCCAGGTCTAACAAATCCACGTGGTTGTTCCATATAAATCTCCTCATCCAAATTTTCATTTAGAAAAGTGGTTTTAACATCCATTTGAAACAACTAATAGTCATAATATGCAACTAATGCCAGGAGAGCTCGAATAGACTGTATTCTTGCAACAGGAGAGAATGTTTCATCATAATCAATCCCGTATTGTTGAGTAAAACCCTTGGCAACAAGACGAGCTTTGAATCTTTCAACTTTACCTTCAACCTTTCTCTTCCTTGTAAAAATCCACTTGCACTTAATGGGCTTAACCGATGTAGGAGGATCAACAAGTTTCCAAACTACATTTTTATACATAGAGTCCATCTCTTCTTCCATTGCCGACTTCCACTTGTCGGAATCCACATCAAGGAGTGTTTCCTCGTAAGTGTCAGGATCAGTAACATCTTTATTCAACCTTGTTTTTTCATAAGTTTCTCCAGCATAGGTATAAAAATCTGAAGATGATAGGAGTTGACTAGGTTTTCTTTCTCTAGTCCCTCTTCGAATATCCGTTTGGGTGGAATTCTCTATAATAGAAGGAGATTCAGAAGAAGACATTTCAACACATTCTTCCAAGTGAGACTTCGTACCTAAATCTTCCTCACAATCAAATCTATCCTCAATGAATTTTACATGTCTACTTTCAATAATCACCTTCTCCTTGGGATCATATAACCTATATCCTTTTGAATATTCAGAGTACCCAACGAATAAACATCTTCGAGTCTTAACCTTCAATTTGTCCTTAGGATCAAGTTTTAAAACATGAGCAACATCCCCATACTTTAAAATGGTTAAGACTAGGAGTTTTGCCTGACCATACCTCATAAGGTATTTTTTCAACCGACTTTGAAGGCACTCTATTTGAGATATAGGTAGTTGTCAATAGTGCCTCGCCCCAAAAGGATATTGGCAAATTTGCAAGTGCCATCATAGATATTACCATCTCTAGTAAGGTTCGATTTGTCCTTTCAGCAATACAGTTCTGTTCAGTTCAGGTGTATAAGGCCTGCTAAACATATGGATAATCCCGTTTGACTTGCAAAATTCAGAGAATAACTCCGAACAGTGCTCTCCCCCTCTGTCGGTGTGCAATGCTTTGATCTTCCTTCCTGTGGCATTTTCTACCTCCCATTTGAAGGTTTTGAAATAATCTAAGGCCTCATTTTTTCTATGCAATAAATATACGCTTCCATATCTTGAGAAATCATCTATAAATGTGATAAAATACGAATGACCATTACGAGTATTCACATTCATCGGTCCACATATATTAGAATGAATAATATCTAAACACATGAGAACTTCTTGAGCCTTTGGATGGAAAGGGTATCTTTGTCATTTTCCCATATATACAACACTCACAATAGGAAAATCATTATGTGAAAGATTTTTCAATAATCCTTGTGTCACAAGTCTTGTAATTCTATCCTTTTTTATATGCCCTAGTTGTAAATACCACAAATACAATTCATTTTCTTTAATATTCGAAGAAGTAGAAACATTGAACACCATATTTCCACTAAGTTGCAATTGATTTAGACCAGAATTTCGAAAACCTCTCAAAATAACTTTATCATCTTGTAACATAAGAAACTTTTCACTTCCAAAGTAAAATATAA
Organism: Aristolochia californica; assembly: GCF_029961685.1. Lineage (NCBI taxonomy): Eukaryota > Viridiplantae > Streptophyta > Magnoliopsida > Piperales > Aristolochiaceae > Aristolochia > Aristolochia californica. The sequence goes on from NW_027181793.1 coordinate 14,183,639, forward strand.
ATCCAAGTTTCTCAAGACAAGATACAGATAATAGACTTCTTCTCATAGAAGGAGCATAAAGACAATCTTCTAAATCAAAAAACTTGTTATCAACAAGCTTTTGCCGGTAAGTTCCCATGCCTTCCACAATGACCTTTTCATCATTTCCCATGTAAATAAAACTTGTTTTATCCTCAATCTTTCTTAGCTCCTTGAAGCCCTGCAACTCATTCGATACATGAACAGTTGCACCAGAATCAGCCCACCTACTAAAAGGTTTGATATAAATAGTACAAGTTTCAAGAAATAAGGACTCACTAGTATTCTCCTGTTGCCCTTCTTGCATGGTTTTCAAAGCCCTACAATACTTCTTTACATATCCTGCTTATTACAAAAGAAGCAAACACGTTGATTTGTATGTACTTCAACCCTTTGTTGATTGACCTTTTTGTCCTTGAAGTTTTGAAATTGAAAGTTTTTTCCCTTCTTCTTAAAATTCTTCTTCTTCAGCTTCAAAACTACGTTAGCGCTAGGTGAAGGTTTATCTAACTCAATACTTGGATTGAGTTTTTTGGACTGGTGGTCAATCATATTAACCAAATCAAATATAGTCCACTTTGTCTTGGACAAAGAATAAAAATCTTGAATATATTTGAGAGATTTGGGTAAAGAGTTGATAATGGTGACCACTTTAGTTTCTTCATCCATTGGTCTACCATGATATTGTAACTCATTTGCCATGGCAAGCATGTCATTTAAATGTTTTCTCACATCAACATTTTCTGCGCATTTGGCACAAGTGAACTTTTGCCATAAGTTATTGATGTGAGTAGACGACTTTTTTTACCATATTTAGCCTCAATCTGGTCGAAAATCTCTTTTGTAGTGGGGACATGAAAATAAGTCATCAAGAGAGTCTCATTTAGAGCCCCAAGAATATGTGACCTAGAAATTTCATTAGCATTATCCCATTCCTTGAATTTTCTAAGGTCCTTATACTATTTCAGATTATCGGGGTAGTTTATTCGGGAAGGTCTTTGAGGAGGAGTATCCACTTTGATAATCTTATCAAACCTATAGATTCGTAGCATTAAGTCAACCCGTTGTGACCAGCTCACATAATTAGTCCCATCAAGTACATTTTTCTTTAGAGAGTCAGCAAAATTATGTCCACTACTAGATATTCTTGTCATCCAGAAAATATTTCAATATATGGGTGAACATACGTAATTATACAATCATCTCAGCCATCTAGTACTCCCACTTACCCTTTGGGGATTCATGAGAGTTACTAGACAAATCATTCAACACATAATAAACAAACAACAATATCACAAAAACACAAACAAACAAATAAATTAATTCATACTTACCCTTTGGGGATTCATATGAATTAATTTACAATATACTAATATAATTACAGAACTCGCATTACCCTTTGGGGATTTTTTAAATTATATAATTTATTAATTTTCACTTAAAAATACATAAATATATAACAAGGCATGCAATAAGACAAATTATAAATACTTCAAGAAATTATAGCAAAGAAATAATTACACAACAACAACTAAACCAATTAGATGTGAACTATTTATAAAATATCAACATATAAATCTTCATACCTATAGTCTTGGATCTCAAATAGCCAAATAAATTCCATTAAAAATCAAATTCTGGCTCAAAACAACTCTTAAAACACATTCTGGCTCATTATATTAGCAAAACCCGGTTTGGTTCACGGTTTTGGGTCATTACCGACCCGAACCGCACAAGCCTGCATATTGGCAAGCCCGCACCAAAAGGCCCATGCACAACAGCCCACATGAGCAGGCCCGCACAGCAGCCCGCACCAGTAGGCCCGCCTGCGGGGCCAGAAACCCATAAAGCCTAAACTAGGCTTATTTTCATTCACAAATAAATAGCCAAAAAATCCAAAAAAATATGGAAAAAATATAGAAAATTAGAATTTATCTCTATGATACCAGCAGAGGCATTATTCACTTGCATTTGTTAGACTTGATGTCTTATAATAATAAAATAAACATCATAGAAATATATATTAAATTCCTCCATGGTCTTACAGGTGAGGCTAAGGCTAATTGCACACCCAGTCTGCCTGAACAAGAGCATGCTTATCACTTGTAAACGAATTATCAAAGGTTATCTTGTGCACTTCAAATTTTATTTATAATCTTCAAGATGAAAGGTACGCTCTCTTTATTTATTCTTCTTATTTTAATTCTATGATATATGTATGACTTTCATGATAATGGAATTATGGAGGTTTTAATATTTATTTCTATGATATTTATTTTAATATTATTAGACATCAAACAACTGGCTTTGAGAAACTCATAGATGAGAGTAAGCCTCATATATCTGACTTCAATGACATTTATACTAAATTACGGGAGGGTAGAATCGCACAATTGATGACTATCACATCCAGAATGATTACTTATTTCGGTCCAACAAGCTATGTGTTCTCCTTACGTCAATATGAGACTTCTTAATTTGGGAAACTCATGCAAGAGGACTCGATGGATATTTTGGGCGCAATAAAACCACACAGAGGTAAAGTGTCGATTTTACTGGCTTGGTTTAAAAGGGATGTTGCCAAGCTAGTAAGACTAAGGGCGGGCTTCATGTTGAGTTTGGCAAGGAACCCGATCCAACCCGACCCAAAATATGTGAGGACAAGGTTACATTTCCACCCTATGGGGCAGGGATGGGGATGGAAATAGGACCCTATCGGTTTTTAGGTTGGGGATGGGTTTCCTCGAACCCAACCCATGAGGATTCATACCCATTACCCCCCTCTTCATTTAATATTAAAATGATATTTGGTTTAATAAACAAAAAAAATATAATTGTTTAACTTTAGCAAGGATATTTAAGGGAATTTTTATTTCAAAACACTTTTCATGTGGATGTTTATACTCTCTTAGTTAAAAATAAAGACTTAAATATTTTTCCTCCAAACGAAAAAAATTGTATTGAAGGCATTTAAAGAAGAAAAAAGCAGACTCTGAAGCCTTTATTTATTAATTTTTATAATTTTTACAGGTGAATTATTTTTGTGGGCCCTTATTAATGGGTTGGTTTGGGGGATGGGTCGGGGATGAGGGGAACAAGGTGGGACGGGGAAGGGGTAGGGACAAGGTTGAATATCAAGGGAATGGAGTGGGGATGGGGTTGGAAAATCAACCCCATTTAGTTTTTTTTTGGGGATGGGGATTGGGTTCAGGGGTCAGGTTTTTGGAAACTCATCCGGGCCTAACCCGTGCCCAACCTTAGGTAGAACAATGTAGGACATGCCATGTTGCCAAACACATAAAAAACATGGGATTGTATACTCCATGTTAGAAGATGGGCTTAAACCCACACATCCAAGGAAGAAAACCCACACGTCCAAGAGGTGACATATTGGTATATAAGAAAACTTCTCATAAAGATGGCATGAAGATGTAATTACTTGTCTATTTATGTTTCTTCTCTTGTAATGTTGTAGCCCTAATGACATTGTAAAAACTATAAATAGGGGCCCTTGGCTAAAAGGTAGAGCATTAAGTTCTCCTGACTTTTCAATCTCGTCTATACTCTCCTCTCCCTGCTCTTGGAATCCGATATCTCAACTCTTTCTATCTCCTTTCTCTCTTCTTCTCTTCTTCTTCACCTTCTTCTCCTTCTCCTCTCCCTCTTTGGCTTGAAATCAATATGAAGGAGTCCTAAATTCTACACTCTCCTACTAGTCCCTACATGCCCTTGGCAAAATCTCAGCATAGACTTTGTCTTAGGCCTTCCACGACTCCATATTTTTCATGTGTTACGGTCCCGAATTTGATATAGGGATTCGTAGGGAGGAAGAATAGAAAAAAAAAATCAAGCCGAAGGGAAGCTTGAAAACCCTAGGTTCTTTGAGGAGAACGCACACCCCTAAGCTCGTTGAGGAGAACTCAAAACCCTTGTTTAACCTAAATCAATGCTTTCTTTCTCTCATTACTCTTAACCCTTAAATAGGGTTCACCCTTACAAGGTTCAAGATAAAATATTACAAAATTGCCCCTATGGCCTATTAATTCTTTAACTGAAATAAAACAAATAAAATTAAAGAAAAACAATTAATTAGACTCAAAATAACTTAATAATGTCATTGTGTGCATAACATTACACCCCCCTTGGAGAAAGAGTTAATTCTCAAGTTCAAAGGTAGGGTCTTCTTGCCGACGTCTCCACCTGTTCCCAAGTAGAGCATCCCCTGTATCTGTGGGCAGCCTTCTGGACAACAAAACTGGAGCATTCCAACTGAGAAACAATTTTTTTTTGCTGACACTGTCAGCATCACTTGCTATAGCACACTCCAATACGAATAAGCAATCTAACAACAAAGTTGAACTATCACCTGCTCCAAACTGGCAACTTTTGCTTCGACATTAACAACCCTTGTGTGCTCTGCCCCAACGGTTGCCTCATGGGCAAACTGCAGCATGTCCCCGATAACCTCAGTAACCGGATTGAGTTGCTTCCTAATTACGGGTGGCTGCCCAGGTTCATTCAGTGGTCCTTCACTTGACTGTGCATACAATGCTGCTAAGGATCCCAAAAAATTCCCACACAAGGTAGATATCAGGTTGTTCTTCTTGTCCCTTTGAGAAAAGATGGAGCGAGCACTGGTAAGGTTTCCCAATTGGTAGAAGTAATTTCACTAGAGTAATAGAATCTGACACCACATTTTTGTAAAGCATTTCAAGGAAAAGATTCATGCACTGACATGCTAAGCCATTTAGATTATATCCAAAAATCAGTGCATTCCATGTAGCTGTATTTGTTTTCTTCATGGAGCTGAATATCAAATTGGAGGCTTCAATATCCAAACTCTTGTCATATGCATCAACCATGGCTGTACCCAAAACAACATCCATGCATAAATCAATACCACTTTTAATAATGAACCCATGGATTGACTAGATCATTCTTAAATCCATTAAGCTTGCATACGAAGGAATGAGATTAGCCATGGTGACTAGATCCGGTTTTAGGCATGAATTGATGAGCATTTGACGGAAAAGAAGAACCGCCTCATAATCATATCCATTGCAGGAGTAGCCAGCCATTAATGAGTTCCATGAGACCAAACTTCTATCTGGCAACTCTTCTTCAAAGACGGGACACGCATAATCAACGCTGTCACACTTGCAATACATGTCAACGATTGAAGGAGGTCCCCCAAAAGTCCCAAGCGGATTAAGTGGCCATGGATACTCTGCCCAAGATTGAAATTCAATGCCTGGCCACAAGCCATTAACAAACCCAAAAAAGTCACATGATTTGAAATGATTCATGTTTCCTGCATGGATGCAAAGACATCAAATGTTTCAGTCCAATTCACGCCCCTTGCATAACCCATAATAATGGAATTCCATGACACTAAATCTTTGAAAAGCATGTTGTCAAAAACCTGACGTGCTAAATCTACTCTTTCCAAATTTATATACATTGACATTAGCGAGTTAGCAATAGGAAGAACGTAATCAAACCCCTTCTGAACGATGTAGACATGAATCAACATCCCTTCGTTCAAGCAACGCAATTCACCGCAAGCCATGAGTGCTTGAGCAACCAAAGCATAATTTGGATAAAAATCGGAATGTTGCATACGCTCAAAAGCCACCAAAACCTTTCCATGGAAACCACTAACCCCGAAACCCCGAATTAAAGAATCAGACAAAAAGGAATCTCTAATAGGAATTTTGTCAAACGCTTTCCACGCATTGTCTATTTTTCCTCACTTCCTGTACATCAGGATGAGAGAGTCTCCAATGGTCACCGAACTCTGAGATGCACACTTTATAATCAATCCATGATTGCTGAAAAAAATGATTGTATTCTTCCCACAATTTGCATATACCGCCATCAACATTGCCCCATGATCCTTGTTGGCAGCATCTAGTGTTCCATTGGCCGCACCCAAATTTGCCACAAATGAAATAAAGTCAGACTTTCCAAAATAAAGAAGGACACATGCTGCATCCAAATCCTGACTCTCAGTTTGCATTTTCAGATGTTTTGCACCTGGTTGGCAGCATCTAGTGTTCCACTGGCCGCACCCAGATTTGCCACCAATGAAATAAAGTCAGACTTTCCAAAATAAAGAAGGACACATGCTGCATCCAAATCCTGACTCTCAGTTTGCATTTTCAGATGTTTTGCACCTTTCTTCACTGCAATAGCAGCATCAATTTTAAATTTCATCATCATCTCAGTCTCAAGAGCTCCGTGAATGGCACATGAAGTAAGAACAGTAATTACATTTGTTGTTGTCCCTTTTCTGCCAGAATTAGCTACATCCTGCAAAGGAGTATCTGTTGTGTCCACAACAACAGATAATTGTGCTTTATAAGTCACTGCTGCTGCTACTCTCAGAACTGTCAGCACTGTTTTCAGCAGTGGTTTCTGGCTGTCTGGCAGCAATATTTAATGCACTGCCATAGCAGCATTGTGTCCTTGGCTGTCTAGCAGCAAATTTTGCTGCACTCGCACAACCGACCTCGTTTTTTTGAATCCTTTACCAGAATTCTCATTATCATATTTTCCCGTGTATTGTGTTTCTTTACACACAAAATTCCTAGTTTTTCTAGCAGGACTTCTTCCACCATAAAGAGTTTCAAAACCCACAATTCACTGCTGATGTGTTTCCATTGGTCATTTGCTCATTTGCTACTAAAGTAGGATCAACTTCCATGATATTGGAACAGACACTGCTAGTCCCTTCCCCCTAGCATTACATGCAAATTATAGCTAAGAGAACCCTCATCATTGAGTCTCCCTATCTGCCAACAATTTCTAAAAAATAATTGTATTAAGACCTTCTTTACCAAAGACAACTCCTCTGCCACATAAGATTTCATTTGAGACTAGATCAATGGTAGGTAATTCATTAAATACACCAAGAGCATCATCAATGTTCCCACCTTGCACAAGCACATTCAAGTCTTGTCTCATTTGTTCAAAGTTAGAATAGTCCAGGTGCTGCTTACCTGCATTTGTTTTTCAGTTTGTAGTTTTTGCTGGGGTGCCCCATTCTGCACTGTCACAACAACCACAAATTTAAAAATCAGAAGTGTCTCTCCTGTCCAACCCAAGTGTGCAACACAAGCAAAAATTTGAAATTTCGTCAATCGGTACATTCTAACAGTCTCACCATTATGTCTCCGGTTGGCTACCCTCTCATTTCCAGAATTCACACCTGGTTGAGGAATTTTTACAAATAGTGGCCAAGTAGCATACATGGGACCAACGAAATTAAGCACAACGATCTCTAATTGACAATGAACAGACGCATTGGTGTTGTTCTCATCAACAAAAAAATAAATCACCCCAAGAATTGTTTTTAGCATACTCGAAATCCCCAAAAAATTCCCATGTCTCCATTCAGATGCAAAAACCCGAATGCCGTCAAATTTGCTCTGTTTATCTGCTTCACAAAACAAAAAACCCCCGTCCCCAAATTTCGAGCAACGTTGCTACTGCTTAGCCCCTTGGAACCCCTCACCTCCATGAGAGATGCATTTTGTAATAAAAATCGAGGGCGTTTCAGAAACTTACCCCCAAATTTTGTCTTGTCGACTCGCACAGGTCCTGATTTCTCTTCCTAGTGTCGACGCATTGTTTTCCACCGGGGTTCCCCTTTCTCTCGTCGCCCTTTCTCCCTTTTTTCCTCACCTTGCCAGCTACCGGAATGATGGACCCCAGTGGCTGTAGAGTTGGGAAAAATGCTTCTTGGGGTAGCAATTTTGGGGTGCCAATGTCTACCGACGAAGCTTTCCCCACTCAGTCCTTACTGACATACCCAATTTCGGATTTGTCTAGGCGTTGGACTGCACTGTTGGAATTCCTTTGGATTTTTCTGGTCCGTGGCCTTTCTACCCATCCGAGACTAAGTCAGCTTGAGCGATTTTAGGTCGTATGACCTTCTTTTCTGTGGCAGTGAGATGCCTCTCAATTGCAGAAATTTTAATGGAAGATTCACGCATTCCATCCCGCAAGGCTTCTTCCCATACTACAACTCTTGCAAGTATTTCTTCCAATAGATCGCGCATGACAATCCAATTTTCTTGGGACGAAGAATCGTTCATTGTGTTCTCGCTCTGATATCAGTTGTTACGGTCCCGGATCTGACATAGGGATTCGTAGGGAGGAAGAATAGAAAAATGAAAATCAAGCCGAAGGGATTCTTGAAAACCCTAGGTTTTTTTAGGAGAACACACACCTCTGAGCTCGTTGAGGAGAACTCAAAACCCTTGTTTAACCTAAATCAATACTTTCTTTCTCTCATTACTCTTACCCCTTAAATAGGGTTCACCCTTACAAGGTTCAAGATAAAATATTATAAAAATATCCATGTGGCCTATTAATTCTTTAACTGAAATAAAATAAAAATAATTAAAAATAATAATTAATTAAACTCTAAATAACTTAATAATGTTATTGCGTGCATAACATTGTGTTGGACCATTTTTCCAAGATGACTCATTTTATCCCCTGTACTAAAACCTTTGATGCCTCCAAAGTCACTCGACTATTCTTTGATGGGATCGTCAACTATAAGGCCTACCTCATACCATTGTTTCTAATAGGGATGTTTGCTTTATGAGATATTTCTAGAAAACTCTTTGGCACTTAGTAGGTACCAAATTAAAATTCTCTACTGCCTATCACCCCCAAGTTGATGGCCAAATTGAAATCGTTAGCCGAAGCATGTGAGACCTCCTTTGATGCCTTGTAAGAGATCACCACCGCACTTGGGATTTAATTCTCCCAATAACCCAATTTGCCTACAATAACTCGATCAATAGATCTATAGACATGAGCCCATTTCAAGTTGTCCATGGTTATCAACCTAAGAAACCTTTGGATCTCATAACCATGTCACCTCATGCTAGGGTTTCAGAGTTCACCACAACATTTGCACATAGGGCTCAAGACTTGCATGTCAAAATCACTAAACGCGTCCAAGTAATGCCCAACACAAACTTCAAACTAATGTGCATAAATGTGATAAATAATTTAATGTAAGTGACCATGTCATGGTTCATATTAGGTCTGAGCGGTTCCCTATGGGATCTACTTGAAAATGGCAAGATAGTAGTGCAAAACCTTTTAAAGTAATAAAAAGGGAAGATCTGAATGCTTATGTTGTTGATTTGTCATTAGATTCAAGCATTAGCTTCACTTTAATATTGAAGACTTGATGACATATAGAGAACACCCCTCCATTCCCGATGACCCTTTTTCATCACCTCATGACTCTAACCCATCGCTCGATACACCCCCTCTTTCCTCATCTGATACTCTTTTGGATCTCATTCTATTACCCTTCACACCAGCACATATAGAACATATTGATGCTATTTGGATGAACAAGTTATTTTTACAAGGAGTGCCAAGGTTCAGGCTCAACATTTCCTAGAGGGCGACCAGAATTTAGACTGCACATGGATCATGACAGCAGTTAGGACCCTAACTTGTTGGAGTACTATTAGAGTTGCATGGAAACCCAGACAACTACACCTCCCTCCTCTTTGATCTATGCGAGCCAGTTTCTCCCCTCCCTCTGTCGTGCGTGTCGATCCTGACCCCTCCTCTTTCTTTCACTCCTCTTCCCATCGCATGTGAACATTAATTTTCACCGACGACCCTTTCTAAATCAACCAGCTCGCAATTCCATCGCTTTAGCTCGCGTCGACATCTTCCATTGTCGATCGATATTCATTTGCAAACAACCGACAATCACAAAACATCCCAGAACAGTCGCCGACTTTGCACTAACCTCACTTGCTGTTGGATCCTTAGCATCGATTTTTTGCCATTGTCCCTCGTCGGAGCTGAGCCGAGTGCTTGCTGAAAGAAGCTCGTGCTAAAGATTGTTAGACTTGATGTCTAATAATAATATAAACATCATAGAAAATAGATATTAAATCCTCCATAATTCCATTATCATGAAAACCATACATATATCATAGAATTGAAATAAGAAGAATAAAGAGAGCATACCGTTCATCTTGAAGAATATAAACAGAACTTGAAGTGCACAAGATAATCTTTTATACTTCGTTTACAAGTGATAAACTTGCTCCCGTTCAGCCAGACTGGGTGTGCAAATAGCCTTTCCTCACTTGTAAGACCATGGAGGTTTATATAGATTTTCAAAGGGTGCACTAATGACTTTTCATAAGGACACATCCTCTTAGAAGAGATACATCCTCTCAGGCGGGATACATCCCCTCAAGAGAGACATATCTCCTTAGTCCCAAGGGATGTGTCCACTAAGTCAATGCACCCATTTAATCTACCTCTACAGGGGGATGTGCTGGCCATTATTCCCTGTACTGAACATCCAATGACAACTTCTAGAAGTGGGCCCCACGCCTCTAATATCATGGTAATTTTATTTTATAAATTATCTATTTGAAACCATAATTCTAACAAACTCCCACTTGGTTTCAAATCCATTTCAAATTCCGATTTTCAAAAAAAACATGAAAAATCAATTTTGACACATAAAACCATACCATGACCATAGGCATTACCTTAAACACTTTAATATACATGTGTAGTTAACCAGGGCCTACACAATATATATCTTAGATATCCAAGGCTGGGGAATAAACCAAATCCATACTTATCAAATTTTCCAGTTCAGCGGTCTCTATTCATAGCATACTCGGACCTGAACTCAGGGTAAAGCTCTGTACCAGTTCAAGTATTAGCCACTAAGGTAACTGTGCCTAATCAGTACCATAGGCCTGAATAATTTAGACATCCAACCCAACCTTCCTATTGAGACTCTTCTGTATATACATACAAGTATATACCTAATAAAAAAGCTGGACATCAAGGCATCTCACCGTCCATAGCATACTCAGTACCTGAGGAGCTCAGGGTAAAGCTCTATACCAGCATGAGTATTAGCCGTAAAGGAAACTGTGCCTCTGTAGTCCCATTGGCCTGGACAATTTAGAGACTCAACCGTCATTCCCTATTGAGACCCTCATATATACACGTACAAGTGCATACCTAATAGGGAAGCTGAATCTCATGGCATACACTGAGTACTCATATTATCACACAAAAGCATATGCAATTTGTCAAAATCATTCCATGGAATATAAATTACAATGTCATGACATACATAGTATTACAAATCATTGAGACCACAATGCATACAAAACAATGTTCTCCCACTTGGCTCATCAATTATAAACAAATCAAACCCATGTTCCCCACATGGAAAGTGAAACTGGTCACGGGAAGACACTTGGTTAGTGGATCAGCTAAGTTATCCGGAGAAGATATCTTATAAAGAACAACTTCCTCCTTCCTCAGCATGTCTCGTATATAGTGGTATTTTCCTTCGATATGTTTAGCCTTGGAGTGACACTTCGGATCTTTCGTGATAGCAATAGCAGATTCATTATCACAAAAGAGAGGAATAGGTCGCTCCACTCAGTCTACCACTAGAAGACTTCATAAGAATTTGCGAAGATGTACAACTTCCCTTGTAGCTAAGTTCATAGCCACATATTCTGCCTCCATGGTTGATTGCGCGACACAATCTTGCTTCTTCTTTTCCAAGAAATGGCACCTCCTCCAAACAAAAAGATAAAACCAGAAGTAGATTTTCGGGTATCAACACATCCTTGATAATCTGAGTTGGAATAACCAACCAATTCCAACTTGTCCGCTTGGTAAGTCAAAGCATATGACTTTGTTCTTTTTAGATAGCGCATTACCCATTTTACCCCTTCCTAGTGAGTGAAACCTGGATTAGCCTGAAACCGGCTAAGAATCCCAACAGCATAAGCAAGATCAGGTCTTGTACATATAAGAGCATACATAAAACTCCCCACAGCAGAAGCGTATAGATACTTAGATTCGTCCAACTTATTTTTGAGGTGAGAAGGACAATCCACATGGCTCATCTTTTTAGTGTTATCATAAGGTACTTTACCTTGTATATAGTTAGACATGTGAAACCGATCCAGAAGAGTGTCGATATATTTCTCTTGAGACAAACTCAATTTTTGCAAAGATCTATCCTGTAGAATTTTAATGCCAAGAATATAAGAAGCTTCCCCAAGGTCTTTCATATCAAATGTCTGAAACAACCATGTCTTTATACCTTGGAGTAACTGAATATCATTCCTGGCTAATAAAATATCATCTACGTATAAAGTAAGAAAAGCAATGCGATCTCCCACTATTTTTATATAAACACAGTGATCTTTTGGATTCTGAGTAAAACCATACGCTGTAATTGCTTTATTGAACTTGATATTCCATAATCTTGAGGCTTGTTTCAAACCTTAAATAGACTTGTCCAACTTACACACTTTTGCTTCAGTTCCAGATCTAAAAAATCCACGTGGTTGTTCCATATAAATCTTCTCATCCAAATTTCCATTTAGAAAAGCGGTTTTAACATCCATTTGGAACAACTCATAGTCATAATATGCTACCAATGCCAAGAGAGCTCGAATAGACTGTATTCTTGCAACAGGAGAGAATGTTTCATCATAATCAATACTGTATTGTTGAGTATCCCTTGGCAACAAGACAAGTTTTGAATCTTTCAACTTTACCTTCAACATTTCTCTTCCTTGTAAAAATCCACTTGCACTTAATGGGCTTAACCGATGTAGGAGGATCAACAAGTTTCCAAACTTCATTTTTATACATAGAGTCCATCTCTTCTTCCTTTGCCGACTTCCACTTGTCGGAATCCATATCAAGGAGTGCTTCTTCGTAAGTGTCAAGATCAGTAACATCTTCATTCAACCTTGTTCTTTCATAAGTTTCTCCAGCATAGGTATAAAAATCTGAAGATGATAAGAGTTGACTAGATTTTCTTTCTCTAGTCCCTCTTCGAATATCCATTTGGGTGGAATTCTTTATATTAGAAGGAGATTCAAAAGAAGACATTTCAACACATTCTTCCAAGTGAGACTTCATACCTAAATCTTCATCACAATCAAATCTATCCTCAATAAATTTTACATGTCTACTTTCAATAATCACCTTCTCCTTGGGATCATATAACCTATATCCTTTCGAATGTTCAGAGTATCCAACGAATAAACATCTTCGAGTCTTAGCCTTCAATTTGTCCTTAGGATCAAGTTTTAAAACATGAGCAACACATCCCCATACTTTAAAATGGTTAAGACTAGGAGTTTTGCCTGACCATACCTCATAAGGTGTTTTCTCAACCGACTTTGAAGGCACTCAATTTGAGATATAGGTAGCTGTCAATAATGCTTCACCCCAAAAGAATATTGGCAAATTTGCAAGTGCCATCATAGATCTTACCATCTCTAGTAAGGTTCGATTTCTCCTTTCAGCAATACCATTCTGTTCAGGTGTATAAGGCATGCTAAACATATGGATAATCTCGTTTGACTTGCAAAATTCAGAGAATAACTTCGAACAATACTCTCCACCTCTGTCGGTGTGCAATGTTTTGATCTTGTTTCCTGTGGCATTTTCTACCTCCAATTTGAAGGTTTTGAAATAATCTAAGGCCTCATTTTTTCTATGCAGTAAATATACTCTTCCATATCTTGAGAAATCATCTATAAATGTGATAAAATACGAATGACCATTACGAGTATTCACATTCATAGGTCCACATATATCAGAATGAATAATATCCAAAACATGAGAACTTCTTGAGCCTTTGGATGGAAAGGGTATCTTTGTCATTTTCCCATATATACAACACTCACAAATAGGAAAATCATTATGTGAAAGATTTTTCAATAATCTTTGTGTCACAAGTCTTGTAATTCTATCCTTGTTTATATGCCCTAGTTGTAAATACCACAAATACAATTCATTTTCTTTAATATCCAAAGAAGTAGAAACATTGAACACCATATTTCCACTAAGTTGCAATTGATATAGACCAGAATTTCGAAAACCTCTCAAAATAACTTTATCATCTTGTAACATAAGAAACTTTCCATTTCCAAAGTAAAAAGTAAATCCAAGTTTCTCAAGACAAGATACAGATAATAGACTTCTTCTCATAGAAGAAGCATAATGACAATCTTCTAAATCAAAAAACTTATTATCAACAAGCTTTAGCCGGTAAGTGCCCACGCCTTCCACAATGGCCTTTTCATCATTTCCCATGTAAATAAAGCTTGTTTTGTCCTCAATCTTTCTTAGCTCCTTGAAACCCTACAACTCATTCGATACATGAACAGTTGCACCAGAATCAGCCCACCAACTAAAAGGCTTGATATAAATAGTACAAGTTTCAAGAGATAAGGACTCACTGGTGTTCTCCTGTTGCCCTTCTTGCATGGTTTTCAAAGCCCTACAATACTTCTTTATATGTCCTGGCTTATTACAGAAGAAGCAAACACGTTGATTTGCATGTACTTCAACCCTTTGTTGATTGACCTTTTTGTCCTTGAAGTTTTGAAATCGAAAGTTCTTTCCCTTCTTCTTAAAATTCTTTTTCTTCGGCTTCAAAACTACGTTAGCACTAGGTGAAGGTTTATCTAACTCAATACTTGGATTGAGTCTTTCGGACTGGTGGTCGATCAGATTAACCAAATCAAATATAGTCCACTTTGTCTTGGACAAAGAATAAAAGTCTTGAATATATTTGAGAGATTTGGGTAAAGAGTTGATAATGGTGACCACTTTAGTTTCTTCATCCATTGGTCTACCATGATATTGTAACTCATCTGCCATGGCAAGCATGTCATTTACATGTTTTCTCACATCAGCATTTTCTTCTCATTTGGCACGAGTGAACTTTTGCCATAAGTTATTGATGTGAGTAGATGACTTTTTACCATATTTAGCCTCAATCTGGTCGAGAATCTCTTTTTTAGTGGGGACATGAAAATAAGTCATCAAGAGAGTCTCACTTAGCGGCCCAAGAATATGTGACCTAGAAATTTCATTAGCATTATCCCATTCCTTGAATTTTCTAAGGTCATTCCTATACTGTTTCAGATTATCAGGGTAGTTTATTCGGGAAGGTCTTTGAGGAGGAGTATCCACTTTGATAATCTTATCAAACCTATAGCCTCGTAGCATTAAGTCAACCCGTTGTGACCAGTTCACATAATTAGTCCCATCAAGTACATTTTTCTTTAGGGACTCAGCAAAATTATGTCCACTACTGGATATTCCTGTCATCCAGAAAATATTTCAATATTTGAGAGAACATACATAATTATATAATCATGTCAACCATCTAGTACTCCCATTTACCCTTTGGGGATTCATGAAAGTTACTAGGCAAATCATTCCACACATGATAAACAACCAACAATCACAAACCAATAAACAAACAAATAAATTAATTCATACTTACCCTTTGGGGATTCATATGAATTAATTTACAACATACTAATCTAATTATACAATTCGCATTACCCTTTGGGGATTTTGCTAATCATATAATAAAATTAGTATAACTCATAAAACAAATTATACTCAAAATAAACACACATAAAATTAATTTAATTTATACAAAATGCATTACCCTTTGGGGATTTTGCAAATTATATAATTAAGTTAATTTTCACATACAAATACATAAATATATAACAAGGCATGCAATAACACTAATTATAAATACTTCAAATAGCCAAATAACATGGAAATCCTATTCAAAATACAATTCTGGGTAAAAATAAACCCTTAAAACATATTCTGGTTCATTATATTAGTAAAAACCCGGTTTGGTTCATGGTTTTGGGTCATTACCGACCCGGACTGCACAAGCCTGCACCAGCAGGCCCGTGGCCAGCAGCCCGCGCACAGTAGCCCGCGCACAGTAGCCCACACACAACAGGCCCGCCTGCGGCGCCGGAACCCAGTAAGCCTAGATTAGGCTTATTTTCATTCACTAATAAATAGCCAAAAAATCCAAAAAAATTATGAAAAAATATAGAAACCTATAATCTATCTCTATGATACCAGCAGAGGCATTAATCACTTGTATTTATTAGACTTGATGTCTAATAAAACATCATAGAAAATAGATATTAAATCCTCCATAATTCCATTATCATGAAAACCATACATATATCATAGAATTGAAATAAGAAGAATAAAGAGAGCGTACCTTTCATCTTGAAGAATATAAACAAAACTTGAAGTGCACAAGATAATCTTTTATACTTCGTTTACAAGTGATAAGCTTGCTCCCGTTCAGCCAGACTTGGTGTGCAAATAGCCTTTCCTCACTTGTAAGACCATGGAGGTTTATATAGATTTTCAAAGGGTGCACTAATGACTTTTTATAAAGACACATCCTCTTAGAAGAGATACATCCTCTCAGGAGGGATACATCCCCTCAAGAGAGACATATCTCCTTAGTCCCAAGGGATGTGTCCACTAAGCCAATGCACCCATTTAATCTACCTCTACATGGGGATGTGCTGGCCATTATTCCCTGTATTGAACATCCAATGACAACATCTAGAAGTGGGCCCCACGCCTCTAATATCATGGTAATTTTATTTTATAAATTATCTATTTGAAACCATAATTCTAACAAAGATGCCCGCCATTAATCCCCCGCCAGATGACAGCTAGAGACAAAGTCATCCGCCACACGAGAACACAACACACACACCCCCCCCCCCCCCCCCCCCCCCCCCTCCTCCCTCTCTAAGTTGTTGGAGTACTATCAGAGTTGCATGGAAACCCAGACAACTACACCTCCCTCCTCTTTGATCTAGGCGAGCCAGTTTCTCCCATCCCCCTGTCGTGCGTGTCGCTCCTCATCCCTCCTTTTTCTCTCACTCCTCTTCCCGTCGCATGTGCACATTAATTTTCACCGATGACCCTTTCTACATCAATTAGCTCGCGTCGACATCTTCCATTTTGTCGATCGACATTTGCAAACAACTGACAATCACAAAACATCCCACAACAGTCGCGGACTTCGCACTAACCTCACTTGCTGCTGGATCCTTAGCATCGATTGTCCGCCATTGTCCCTCGTCGGAGCTGAGCCGAGTGCTTGCCGAAAGAAGCTCGTGCAAAAGATGCCCGCCATTAATCTTCCCCGAGAAGACAGCACGCCCCCCCCCCCCCCCCCCCCTCTATACACTCCCCTAAACTCTTCTTCTTTCCTCACGACTCTGCGAATAAAGTTGCACGTGCGAAGGAAATATAGGGGTTAAAAACAAAACAAAAACAAAGAAAAGAGGGTTAACAAAAACAAAAAAAAAGGTTAAAAAAGGGCACAAAAAAACACATGCTTGAAGACTGCTTACATTATGACAATTCAGCTAGTCCTAGACCAAGTAACAAGGTGATGTCGTTCCAACCCCTCTCTTAGTATTTGACTATTTGACTAAAATTACATCAAATAATTATTTTTTGTTGGCATCTAGTTTCTTCTTTATTAAGGCCCACTTAAGCCAATTTTGACCTCGAGACCCATGTCGATAAAAAAACTCATTAGGTTGATTGTACTACCTGTGTGAAGTCAATCTTTGGTGTTAATTTTAGAGCTTAGCCAAACGGTACAATTTGCATCATTGCTTAAGATTAACCCTCTCTTTACTTTAATGGTATTTTCACTCTTATTTTGCAATTTTATTGATTAGAATCTTGACTAGTTACAAAAAAAAAAAAAAACAAATAATAAACTTAATGTGCATTGAGTTTTTTTTGGATTTTACTTGCTATGATTCACTAGTACATGCTTTTGCATAGTGTTCGCATCATGTTAGGTGTTGGTTCATGTTCCATTGTAGATAAAAAAGATGATACAGTCAAGCAAATCCTAGAACAGTTAGGCACCAACAATGATAGGTTCACTGCCCTATTTATTCGGTCTATGAAAGAGAAAATCCATGTAGAAGCTAGGTCTCCTAGGGATTATGATATTGAAGACGAGGGATTTGCTTGTACGTGCCTTCACATATTCCCTCTTTCTAGTAACCACATATCCTATATCTCGCGCTATGAGGGGTCTAAAGACTATATTGAAACACATAAAGGTTGATGCCCCTACATTTGATGGTCACATAGACCCATGTACCTTCCCCCTCCTATAGAAGCACTCTTCTAGACTAGTAACACAATCTTAGGCAAAGAAATAAGTCCGTCATTGAGTACATTGTGCAATTTGATGAGTTTCAAATACTTTGTTCTATCATGGAAGATGAGGTGATCACTTTGAGTAAGTTCGAAAAAGGCCTAAATGACGAGGACCTTAGGCGTGCAATGTTGCTTTGGGGTTTCACCACAATGGAGGATTCTTACGAACTTGCCCATAATTATGAGTTGGCCTCCAAGTTTCAGCCAACATGTGGATTAGACATCCATACAACACCTTTTAGGCCTCCCACCGTCAATCCTCAAGTCCAGGAAAGTCAATTTTAGGAGTTCCCCCTCAAAGTTTGAATCACAATTCAGATGTCCCTATATCAGGGGCAAGGAAAGAGGTATTCAATTTGAGGATTCGGTGCCACAAGTGTCAAGGATTTGGGCAGATCGCATCCACTGTAAAACTCGGGCCCTTCTCCTCGAGGATCAGGAATACTCCTAGGTAGGCCATGAAAATGTGAAGAAAGCACAACCACTTTGAATTGTGTCAAGCCCACTAACACTCATGCCCATAGACTGAATGTTGTTCGGTATACGTTGATTCAGCCCAAGGATGATGTCATACTACTATCTTTCATACTTACATCATGTGTGGAGATAAAGGTTGAAAAGTTATCATTGATAGCAATCGTTGCATCAAAGTCATTTCATCCTACACCGTGCCACTTTGGCCTTACGATTGTACATCATCCCAGACCTTATCGAGTTTCGTGGGTCGATGACACTTCCATTTTAGTTGAGAGTAGGTTTCTTGTTCCATTCAATTCATCGAATACAAGGAAGATATTTGGTGTGATGTAATTTCTATGGATGTGGATCATATCATTTTTGGCAGGCCCTGGTTGTATGATCAAGAAGTTATCATTTAAGGGTGCTCTAATATTTTCTCTTTCTTGTTCAAAAGAAAAACCATCCAACTTAAACCACTACCACCAAAACCTGTTACGCAGGGTAAAGCACAATTGAGCTCCCAAAATAAAATCTTGCATTTCATTAGTCCTAAGGATTTGGAACATGAAATACTGCATGAGTCTACAGTTTTTGTGGCAGTAGCTTGCAAGGCGCCCATGAATTCCTCAGTCAATTCCCGCCAGAGCTTGAGTTCATTTTACAGGAATTCCTAGATGACTTTGCCAAAGATATTCCAAATACATTGCCACCTATGCGTGATATCCAACTTGTAATATATTTAGCGTCAGGAGATATGAAGCTGAACCAGCTGCATTATTAGATGAGTCCCATTCAAGTGAATGAGTTCCTCCAAAAGGGATTCATTAGGGAGAGCTTAAGTCCTTGTTCAATACCGGCCTTGCTCGCATCAAAGAAGGATGGTGCCCAATGAATGAGAAGGAGAAGATATTGGAGACGAAGAAGAAAAGAATTTTTTTTTTCTTTCTCAATGAGGTTTCCTTGTCCCAGCACCCATTTTTCCTTGGAGTTTGCACCTTTTACCACACTTTTGTAGTGAAAATTATATACATGATGCGATCTTTGAGCCTAGTTTCCAATGTAAAATGAATTTTTGTAATTGAAGTTTTCTACGTAGATAAATTGACATATGAAGCAAAAAAGGTTAGGCAACAGGAAAGATTCGAGAGGCAATAGAAAGCTTTATTTTGTGAGACATTTTGTCTCATAAAGAACAATAATTTATATAGAGAATTATACATCAAATAAAATATATATGAGTCTAGTTTCAAACCCAATAAGCTATTCCTCTATCCGATGCTTTAAGTGAGTGATATCAACATTGGAATAATCAATGGTCATGGTGAAAGCCTGTTGCATCCGAAAATCTAAATTTTAAGCTGATTTTTTCCTTTTCATTTTTGTGTTGCTATTCTTGCTTCGCCCAAGCCTTCTATTTTCTTTCAAACTACAGTTCAATTTTCTACCAACATGAGTAATTTTGGTCAGAGTTTTTTCTCAAAGTTTCCTCATTAAATTTTGATACAATTTGATGTTTTAGGAAGGTTTCTTGTTTTGATACTTACAAGAATTGTCAGTTTTGTTTGCTGCTAAATTAATGATTTCTTTGCCCTTGTTGTTATCTAATTTTCTAAGTAACTTGGTTGACTTAACTATCCAATTCACAATTAGTTTCTTGTAATCTATTTGAATCTAAATGGTTTGGCAAAAGTTTTATTAATACAATATGCAAGCACCGCCGAAACTCAATATGGTCTCTTTTGTCTTCCTTAATTGGTGGAGGGCCCTTCACACAATGTAGATACCATTCTTTTGTGTTTGAGTTTTCTTATGTGTTTATGTTTTTCAAACCTAACCAATTTATTTCCTTTTGTTTCAATGAGTTGTTAGTTTTTTTTTTCTTTTTGTAGTATGTATGTCATGATAGCTAATTTTTCAAGGCAACGCATGAGATTCTCTCTTTGTCCTCCATGGTGTCAAATGTGGTCATTTGTGTTCTCTTGTTTCCCACACTTGTGATCGGGTAAATGATATAATTTAGGATCTATCTCTCATAAGAATGGTATCCAAGTTTTTTTGGTTGAAGTATAGACTGCGAAACTTCTAGTAATACTTCCTCTATGGGTTACAATTTTTTCTTTTTAGCACTTCAGAGCAATGCGCACACACATGTTACTCATGCCATCCCTCTTATGACATACTTTATTTGAAGAACTAAAGGTGTATGTCTTTGATAGTAAAAGAATTTCTTTTTAACCAAAGTCGATGTGCATGATCTACCTTGACTTTGGTTTTTTTGTCACTACAATGGGCTATGTCAAGTTACCAAATCAACAAGGAGTTTTCTTGTGTTATAGTTTGGTTGATGTAGATTCACTTATTTGTTGAAGTATGAGAGTTGTTATCTATCTAGTAGTGATATTAATTCTCTCATACACCTTATTGACAAATTGGGTCTCCAAATGTCATGAAACCCCAACTTGAGTGGGAGAGCAGAAGGAGGAGTTCAAAGAAAGGAGGTATTTTGAAGAGCTTACGGTAAAGAGTTGCACGAGTGATATTGGACATTTTATCAGAGTTGATGACCAAAGACAAATTTATTTTAAGATATTCCAGAAATAGGGAGAATAGAAGATGAAGAATTACTGTGAAGAGTCAATGGCATAACAAGTTTTGATAGAACTAGCTAGACTTGGAATGATTGTTAGCCTTTGGGAGACTCAAGTGGAAATTTCTTTCATACTTTTTTTTATATTTATTTTTTGTTGACTGTAGGTTAACCCCCACATTGCCTTTGATGATTAAAGAACTTAATTGAGCTAATAACTTGAAAATCTAAAGTATTTTAGATACGTCACCTTCAAGAACATCTCAAGATCTAAAAACATCAAAGTCAAATGAAGACCTCAAACATATTTGAAGAACATCTCTAGAAGGAGCACCCACAAGGAAGAAGACAATGAGAAGACTCAAGTTAAAGCATCATAGACAAACATTTAACTCAGTCCATTTATGTAAGAGAGCATTCTAAATCCTATTCCTTAAGTACTTGTGAGATTGGAGCTTTAGGATTTAAAATGCCTATAGACATGTTTAGAATCATCATGCACATCACTTATAAACATATAAAGCACTTAGAGAAAAATTCCCATGCTTTATAAAATATACATTTTTAGTCTGGCATTGGAATGATCAAGCAGACACTGACTGTGATCAATCATCGAGAACTATTCAAGCTAGAAATATAAAGCATGATCGTTCAACCATAGTCGATTGATCTATCATCTAGGACATGGCCATTTTATGCTATAACTCATGATTGATCATAGCTGTCTAGGAAAGAAGAATTTATATTGAATGATCGATCATCCATCAAGATTGATCGATTTGTCAGAACCTTGCCAGTAAGGGACTTCTAGCATGATCAATCAAATGAAAATACACTGACCGATCATGCTTGTAATGCAGAGCCAGAGGGAATCTTGATTGATCGAGCAGCCACTGATAATGATCAATCAACTTAACTTTTTTGTACCAACGGTAACATATTGATCGATCAGTCCATCGACCAATAATTCACTGTCTGATAGTAAAATAGCCATTATGAATGATTGATCAGTCAGTAACTTACCAATGATTGATCAATCAATGGTTTGATTTCTTCAGACGGGTAAATAACGGCTAGTTTGAGTTGCGAAAACTATAACTACCCCACCAAACCATGAGTAAAGTTGTGAATGACCATTTATTGGCATATCTTCCAGCCATAAATCTTTATCTTGCAAATTGCCACCAAAAGTTCTTTAGAGAGCAAGAGAGAGACCCTTACCTTGAAAAACATTCTATCGTTTTCAATCATCCTTACATGCGTCATAATACCAGCTCCTTGATCTATTCACAACATGCTACAATGCAAGAGGCAACTTAAATCTCTCAAGGAGAAACATCTCTCCAAGTAAGGGTGTAATTGTTTTCTTTATTTTTATGTACTTGTGAAAGGTTCATCTAGAACCTATTAATCTTGATTGAAAGGCCTATCTAGAGCTAGAATCTAGCACCAATCTCTTGGGAGATTGGCTTGTGTAAAAATCGTGTATTGAGCTACACGTAGCCTAAGAGCCAGAATCTCTTTGTAATGTTCCACCTATTAGAGTGTAATAGTGGAAAATTTCCAAAGCAAGGGTTCTTGGGCGGTGAATACCACTAGGGAAGCATCGAGTAAAAAAAATCTTTTTGTCCCAACAACATGTGCATGTTATTATTTTCATTGAATTGATCTTATACATGATATTTTGATTACACGCACAAATCGGTTTTATTTTGAATATCTCAATTCAACCCCCTCTTGAGAAGCTACCTGACTCAACAATGTATCAGAGTAGGCCAAGAACTTGATTGAACTCAAAATCTCCTTGATTTTTAAAATGATAACTAACATCTCAAGATAAATTTCTCCTTCTCGAAGGACAATCTGCCAACCATCCACCATTATTTAGTCGAACAAATTATGGATATTGGAAGGTAAGAATGGAGTTCTTCCTTCAATCCATGGATTGGGCCATTTAGCATGTAACCAAGAATGACCCCTTGAGCACAAAAATCTTGAAAATGGCATCTCACCTGCAAACAAATTTAGTGAGTGATCTGATCTAGGGAAGATAAGGAGCAACTCAAAACAAACTCCAAGGCCGTAAATCTCTTGTTATGTGCCTTAGGACCAAATGAGTTTGTTAGAAGATGGGCTCAAGCCCACACGAGGATAGAGAATGCTCACACGTCCAAGAGGAGTGGCATGATTGTAAATAAGGTGTCATACCATAAGGATGGCACAAGGGTGTAATTAGACAAGGGAAACATTTCTACTTATGCCTTTTTTTCATGTAAAGCTTGTAGCCCTAAAGGCATTGTAGGCATTGTAAATTCCTCCCAAAAACTATAAATAGAGGCCCTTGGCTATAGGTAGAGCATCAAACTCTCTCCTCTTCTCATAATTCGTGGAAGACTCTCTCCCTTAGCCAAAATACTTTCTCTCCCTTTCTTTCTTCTCTCTTCTCTACCTGAGCTCTCTCTTTGCTCTCCTCTTTTCTTCTCTTCTCTTCTCTTCTCTTCTCTTCTTGTTCTCTTCTCCCTTTTTTTATTTTGCTCGAAGTTCTAAGCATGGGGTCCTAAATTCAACAAGATATCATAACATTGAGTTTAGGATCCCCACACAAAGAGAATGCTCTAAGAATTTTTTTATCAAAGCTACTCATAGAAGGCTCTTGGTGAAGCAAGAATGATCCTTGTTGAGATAAGTTTTTCATTCTTGTTATTATCATCCATTCATGGCTTCAAGCTCTCACTTTTTTTTACCCCTAGAAGATGATTCAGGGATGAATTTATTTATTATATGAAAGTATTGAGCTTTATATATCTCGGATTGGAAGAAGCTTGTCAAAAGCACTTTTTTCAGTCTGTTTTTGGCTGAAAATCGGTTTATGCAGAGATTTTTTGTATGAAAAGTTAATGTTTTGTGGATGCAAGATTTTATGATGAAGATCAGTGATTTTATGATGAATATCAGTGTTTTTTTTTATCATATAATGAGTATTTTGATCCATTGGATTTTTCAAAACTTATTACTTGGCTACAATATAAGTTTTTCATTTAACCGAGTTATGATTTGAAGAGTTGGAACTCTACTACCATTAAGACTTATTTTGAAAGGTTTTTTCTTCAAAGTATCAAAATTCCTATGAGTATTAAGAGCTATACTCATGCATGAATGATTTATTATGCCAAGGTTGATCAGTTTCTTGATAAAAAAAGGAAGCTTAAAAAAGAAGGCTGGTTTTAAAACAACTTGAAAGATTTTTTTAAGAGAGGCCAAACCTCTTGTTTGATTCAAAGCCACGAGTTGGCTTCTTGTTTTTTCTTCAATATTCACGATATATCAAGGCTGGAAGATTTTTTTACGTGAATTTAATAATTAAAAAAAGATTTAAGAAAGTATTCTCTTTGGAAAAGCCAAGGTGGCACCATCCTAATTGAAGAAAGTTTCTAGTTTTTGGAGATCTTACAATACCTCAAATGCTTCTTGATTAGACATGATTTATTTAATTTTCATTCAATCATATCTTTCCTAATTTAGGAAGGATTGAATCTAGACTGATTTTTTTCCAAGCTGGCATAAAAAAGTTTTTTTTGGAAAGATTTTACTTGGCATGCAAGATCTCCTTGATTGAGGTGATGATCTTTGATTGATTTTTTTTCTCTTCTCTAAAAGGAAGACAATAGATTTGATTAAGCTCAAGTTCTCCTTCCACTTACATGAGCTAGTGTATCTTGTCATTGGCTTCACTTGGTTCTTGAAGCCTCTTACTTAGGCTACCTCTTTTTTTAGTAAACTATTACCCTTTAATTGTCTGTCATGGCTGAAGAATACATGGGTAGTAAGAATGATATTCTCAAGATTATCACCACACCCTTGTGAGAGATATCCAATTATTTGAGCTTGTCTAAATCGGTTTGATGGTTTCTTATTACAAAGGACCTAATCGGGCACCTAACCAAACTTGCGCCACCCATTGATGAGGATGATATTACTTACACTAAGTGGTTAAAGAATGCAACTTTGGTGATCAGTTGGCTCATCAACAACAATGTTTGTCCATCTAGACACAACAAAGCAAATTTGGGAAGCATGTGCTAAGTTGTACTCTACCTTCGACAACTTACAAAGGCCATATGATATTCTCCAAAGTATGTTTAATACTAAACAAGAAGAAAATACCCATGAATACTTGGCTAGATTCAGAGGCCTTCTTCAAGAATGGAAGCTAACTTAGCCTAACTCCACTAATGTCTCTATCCAAGATAAGCAGAAGGAAGCCTTAGCAACCACTATCTATCAAGCGAATATTAAGCCATATATTGAGGTTGGTAAAACTCAACTCCTTGGCTCCTTTGCTATTCACACCTTTGATGATGTATGTGCCACATTACTCTATATTCCAGATTCTTCTTCCCCTTCTTCTATTGAAGTATCATCAGCTATGTACTGCGGTAATAGGGGCACATCAACCGACTACAGTCAAGGTTGTGGAAGAAATTATAGAGGAGGCCAAGGAAGAGGTGGAGGGAATGGTTCCTCTAGAGCAGAAGGCAATGATGCACCCACTCTGGGAGATATGGTCACACCATCGATTAGTGTTGGAAAATCCATGGCAAGCCAGAATGGGCCACAACTAATCGAGCCTTAGCTAGTGATACAAAGGAGGACAAGTTTGCATAACCAACAAAAAAGAAGACCCTTACCGATGATGAGTATGACTTATTCCAGAAAAGGAAAAATCCGATGGTCACTCTAAGATCCTCCTCCACTAATGCTGCCACCACCGCTTCAGGTATGCTCTTTGCAACTTCCTCCTCTTCATCCTGGATAATTGTGTCAAGGGCTTCCGAGCATGTCACAGGTAACAAAGGTCTACTCCACTCTGTCTCTCCTTGTCTCTAGGATAAATTTGTTACAATAGTTGATGGATCTAGAACTAAAGTTCTTGGGAAAGGATCCACCTCTGTTACACCATCACTTCCGCTCATAGATATCATTTTTTTTACTACCTTTCTCTTGAACATTTTATCTATTTGTCATCTTAATCAGCATTTTAATTGCTCCATCACCTTCTCACCCACTTCCCGTATGCTTCAAGATCTTACAACAAAGCAGGTGATTAGTGGAGGCAGTGAACAAGGGAGCTTTACTACCTGGATGTTCTTCAAATAAATGTCATCTTAACCAAGCACACCGAGGCGAGTTTATGGCACAATTTGTTGGGACATCCATCCACACAATCTCTTCATCTTCTTTTTCCTACATGTTGAATTTATGGAAAAGAGAAATACTTCATTGAATTTTTATAGTCAGAGTACATGAACCTCTGTTTATAATAGAGGAAGGTAGTAGAGTCCAATTACAATTAAACTACCTTTATCCCAATTACACCCAAACTCTAACACTTAAAGATAAGTCTTAGCATAATGAAATAACCCAATATAAATAGAAGACTTACATGACTAAAACACCTTTAAACTGAAACTCCTCTGTGAGTCTTGCTTCCATAATAATTTTGTCTCTATAAGACTTCTTAATGTGTAAGACTTCTTATGCTACCTCATGTGATCATGGTGGATCCCATATCTTATGGGTTTGGGCCCATCTTCCAACACTCTTGAATATGTGGGCCTTCCTTAGTCTTATGGGCTTGGGCCCATCTTCCAACACACTTGAATATGTGGGCCTTCCTTGGTCGTGTGGGTTTCGGCCCATTTTCCAATACTCCCCCTCAAGCTGGGGGTGAGAGAACATCATGAACTCCCAGCTTGCTGCAAATGATGTATAGGATCTTCTCGTGATGGGGGCACATATCTAGTAATAGGCTCCTCCATCACGGTGTCTCAACCCGGGCACCGACTCTCACAGGTAGAAATGCGTGATAAATGCTTGTCATTCACAAGACGACGATAAAAGTCATGATACGTGATAAATGCCTGTCATTCGCAAGATGAAAATAAAGGACATGATAAGTGGGTAATGCATGTCATTCACAAGACGGTGATAAACGACCCATGGGTATATATACATATATAAGTCTCAATGGACTTAAAATACCCAACTATGATGGACTTAAACTCTCAAGCGAAGCAACACGCAAAAGGTTGGCCCAAAGGTATATGTGACAGTCAAATAAAGGATGGTAGGAGTAAGGTTGTCAAGTAACCTAAAGGTAATGGGTAAAGAGGAAGTTAGGATGCTAAGGCCACCACTTCTTCAATAATAATGTCTCATCGAAAG
The DNA here is from genome assembly GCF_029961685.1 of Aristolochia californica. NCBI lineage: Eukaryota > Viridiplantae > Streptophyta > Magnoliopsida > Piperales > Aristolochiaceae > Aristolochia > Aristolochia californica. Next base: position 14,211,033 of record NW_027181793.1, read on the forward strand.
AGACACAATAGTTGCAACTGAAATGGGCCTGGGCCCATATAAAATAAACCAAAATAACAAAAATCCTTGTAAAAGGACCCATGAAATAATCGGATACGAGTATTTGCACCAAATAATATGCTGACCAAGGAATATATTGCGAACATTTCAAAATAATAATCCAGCCAGAGAAATAGAATCGAGTCGAGCCGAGTCCAAGTCTCACCAATAATTACCACAATTATTATTGCGAGTCAGGATTCTTGATCATCAATTTTCTTTGCTACAAAGTTTTCATATTAGATGCAAAATCTTCATATTTTGTGCTTCCCATTTCTTGAATATTTTGGTCACATAAAACATACCACAACATATGGAATAAAATACATATTTCTTGTACTTCTTCTATTTCTCCCCCTCAAGCTGGGAGGTAATGGCAGTGTTCCCAGCTTGAACCAAATACCATAGATGTAGTAACCAAAAATATTAATCGAAAATGGGGTAAGTTAGATATTTTCATGATATAGTTGATCAATAACAACAACTCAAAAAGTGACGCAAAACAATCGGCTTAAATTTGGATTTTTCAGTGCAATATGATACTAGTATGACCTTTGATTCTTCCAATGCGAATATATCCTTAAATATTGATCAAATTGATATGAAACTTTCTCCTTATGCAAATATAATTAATTACCTTTCATTCAAGTATAACTTCTCTTCATAAAATATACTTTTATTGAGATATATAATCTGATATATTTCTATCACTGTAATCGGACCGAACTAAGTATCATTTCTCTTTTTGCCAGCATAACCATTGACTCTTCCAAGATCAATATCTCCATATAAAAAACTCAGATCGACAATTGGTTGAATAGGTAAAAAAATAGACTTATAGATATTTATTTGGATATATAATTCTCCATATAAATTCTCATTCTTGATAGCATAAAGTGGCTCGAAAGTTGAAGCCTTTTACTGCTGCTCGAACCTCTCTAGCAATCTGACCTTTGTTGCTTCAAATATTGATTTCTCTTTGTTGAAAACTCTGATTACCAATTTTTTTTTTTTTTGGGAATTAGACTCAAATATATTTCTATAAATATATAATATGAAATATTAAAATATCAGTATATAAGTGAAAATGTAAAGAAAATAACGGGTATAAGGACTGAGAAAAAGATAAATACGAACCTAAACTGCTAGAGATACTAAATCAGAAAAGATCACATTACCTCTATGGGTTGAGCGAGTCAACTCATAAAACCTGTTCTAATACCATGATGAATTTATGGAAAAGTGAAATACTTTATTGAATTTTTGTAACCAAAGTACATGAACCTCTATTTATAATAAAGGAAGGTAATAGAGTCCAATTACAATTAAACTACCTTTGTTCCAATTACACCCAAACTCTAACACTTAAAGATAAGTCTTAGTATAATTAAATAAACTAATATAAATAGAAGACTAACATGACAAAAACGCCTTTAAACTGAAACTCCTCTGTGAGACCTGCTTCCATAATGATTCTAACTTTGTAAGACTTCTTATGCTACCTCACGTGATCATGGTGGGTCCCATATCTTATGGGCCTCGGTCCATCTTTCAACACTCTTGGATATGTGGGCCTTCCTTGGTCTTATGGGCTTGGGCCCATCTTCCAACACACTTGGATATGTGGGCCTTCCTTGGTTGTGTGGGCTTGGGTCCATCTTCCAACACTACATTCACAAATATGTCAAATTTAAATTGTGAAGTGTGTCAACTGAGCAAACATCAGAGGACTAGATACTCTCCTTTGCCAGAACCTAAAGGTGTTGTTCCTTTTTTGTTTATTCACACAGATGTATGGGGACCCTTGAGTGTCTTTAACATTTTCTGAGTTAAGTACTTTATTACCTTCATTGATGATTTTACTCATTCCACACGGATATTTCTTTTTAATGAACTATTTGAAATTTCATCAATCTTTAAATCCTTTCATGCTATGGTGGTCATTCAATTTGGTTAGAAAATAAAAGTACTTCATTATGATAATGCCAAAGAATATATCTCTAGTGACCTTTGCTCCTTTATGGCATTATCCTTCAGGAGTCTTGTGTCTATATCCCTCAAAAGAATGGTGTAGTAAAATGGAAGAACCATCATCTTCTAGAGCTAGCTCATGGCTTATTATATACCATGAAAGTACCATACTTTTACTAGGCACATGCCATCCTTATTGTGCTTTCATATAAATAGGCTACCCTCTTTAGTTTTTGGTCACCAATCCTCATATTCATTATTGTCTCCACATGGTGATCCTTTTTTGCTTCACTTGAAAGTCTTTGGGTCTACATGTTTTATTCATGTTACCTCACCACAACATAGTAAACTTGATTAAAAAATTGTCAATTATATCTTCTTATGATACTTTTGCATGCAGAAGGGTTGTATTTGCTACAATCCTACTCTCCAAAGGTTACTTGTGTCTAAGGATGTGACTTTTTTCGAAGACTCTTCATACTACTCAGACAATACCCCTCTAGGTCTCTTCTCTGCACAAGCCTCTCCTCGCCCGGTTGTGCCTCGTCTTGCAAACACTATTCAAGCCCCTAAAGCATTGACTGACACCACACTTGCGGAGTTTGTCGATACCATCGAGGTAAGTCCATCTTCTCTTGTTCCTTTTTTACCACAATATGATACTCAACCTATAACCTTAAGGAAAGAACCCAAAACTTGCACTAGGCCCTCTACTTCTCACCCCATATCCAATTTTGTGTCTCACCATCTTTTATCATCTTCATGTTGTCAATTTCTTGCATCTATCTCCTTCATCTTTGTCCCATAGTCCTATTAGGAGGCTCTGAGACATCTAGGGTTGAAAGCGGCAATGGAAGAAGAAATACTAGTGTTGGGAGATGGGCCCAAACCCATAAAATATGCATCCATAGAAGATGGGCCCAAGCCCCACACGACCAAGGAAGGCCCACATATCTAATAATGTTGGAAGATGGGCCCAAGCCCATAAGATATGGACCCAAAGAAGAGTTCGTTAAGGTTCCTTGCCATGGATCGAGTCACTCGGAGATTTCCTCTTGGCTCCAAGTTTGAACCCGACCTTGGAAGATGTTTGGGATTTTTAGAACGACCTATGATGGGGAATTCTCAAGCTTTCGAAGGAAGCTTGCACCTTGGACCTCGTTGTGAGAGAGTATCCGATCTCAGACTTTAGACTAATGACCAATGCTTAATTCCCTTCAAGCCTTCGTTCCCCTTATGAGAGAGGACTAGGGTTCGAGTACAAAGCAAAGACCAATAAAAAGGCCCATAAAAAGAAGGAAAATTACATCCAAACCATTAAAGTGCTTAAACCCAAAAATTACATGATTTACCCACGACATCTACTAATCATTCGACTTGCTATGGGGTCCATAACATCACCCCCCTCCAGGAGAAAGAACTTGTCCTCAAGCTCAAAAGTAGGGTCTATATGTCGACGTCTCCACATGTTCCCAAGTAGCATCCTAGGTAGCTATGTCAGCCATCTGGACGCCCAAAACTAGCGCATTCCCCCTAGTAACCAATTTTTTTTTTTTAATGTTGGGATGCATGCCGAAAGTCATTACATCCCCCCGAGCAGCATCTCTGGTTGACCTCCATCATGGACAGGTGTGAACAACCCTTCACGGACACCACCCCCTCTCCAACATTGGCAAGTTGCACTGCCTACACTCTGCCAGTATGGCAGCAACAACATCACGACCAGCCCTCTGGGATTAAGAAGACTCAGCAGCACCGATCCCCTCCATTTGCTGCACCTTGAAACACTCAGGGCCTGAAACCATCACGGACGACAAGATCAGCATGGTGACGATGTATGTTTGGTTGTACCATGTCATAGTGAAGTGCCAAGAGCAAGATTGCTTCCCCCATAGAACTATCCATGCCACATGTGTCCTATAATTCAGATGAGCAGTCAGGTAACGGAATGACACTAGGAAGCCCCGATATGTTTGTTCCTCATCACCATCATCAGCAAAGAACCCAACTTTCCATGAATCCAACCAGCTATTCCTTGTCAAAATTCCAGACAGCACAAGCTGCTGGTCACTGTCCTGGAGTACAAGAAACACCTCTCCATACGTCCGTTCCATGTTATTGGCGATCGCTACCGCTGCTGTTTGAATCCATGTTGGATGAAATTCCAAATGCAGAGGGAAGAGATGAAAGGATACCACTATGCTGATTGCAATAGGAACTTTGAGCACTGTTTTCAGCAGTACCACTGTTGGCAGCACTGTTTTTTGCAGTGGCAAAACAGCCTCGTACAAACGAGCTATGCATTGGATGGAGCTGGAACAAAAGGTAGAACTTCTCTTCTTCCAATAAACGCTGCTATGCTGCTAGCCTAAAGATGGACCTATCAGTTTCTGTTGGACAACTTGTGTGCACAGATCTGAACAACATGTCCTTGATTTGCAAGAGCTATAGATGCAACCTGTGATACATTTTCATTTCCTACATATGCTAGGTGCTGCTCATCATCATCACTTCGAACCGGTTTTATTTTTTTCTGTGGAGTCCATTGCAGCATTGCCACCACCGCAACAATTTGAAAAATGGGAAGTAGCTCTCCTGCCCACCCCAAGAATGGCAGAAATTTGAAACTGTTGAACCCATTGCTGCATTATCACAACAACAACAACTAAAATCCAGACTGATAAGCCGACCAAGCTACTTGAGCCCTTGCTGTCTGCCCCTTCTCTCTTAACCTCTAAATGACATATTGAGCATCTTCTGATCTCTTTTCAACTAACCCAATAAAAGTAGCAACAATTGGTGAATGCCCAGCCTCCAACATATCAATGCAAAACCCAATCCCTTCTTCCAGCTACTTCCCTTGACACAATCCATGAACAAAAACTGTATCGCTGAAAGCATTGGAAGTGATACCAATTGTCTGCATTTTCCTAAAAAACCCTTTTCCATCTACAAACTTTAGTGCCTTGCAACAGTTGCCCACCATAGTCATATAGATTACAATTTCAGGGTTGTACCCTTTTGACGCATTAACCCAAAGAGCTTCATAGCGCTTTGAATCAACCCGTCCGTGCATAGGCCATCTAGCACTGCAACGGCATTGGGGATGAGCCCCATTGCTTTCATTGTCCCGAAATTCATATCAACATCTTGAGTTGATGGATTCGGTGAAGCAGCTACATTTAGGTCAGAGTGTTTGGTGGAATTTGCTTGGAGGGAATTTGCTATCGTCTGGGTACAGTGTTTTTCATTAAAAAATTCAAATAAATTCACCCCAAAATCTATACAAGCAGCATCCATATCATCCAAAAAAATTAACACAACTTTTTGAATTGGACTGTTACTGCTGGCAAAATGACCCAAAATAGCCAACCTTTTGTTGTCTTCATTCACCATAATAGAATATGGCCCATACCCCTGTGCAAAAAAATTGTTGACGGGAGACATAGCTAAGGCCCTTTGCTGCTTGAATAGTAAGATGGCCATGATTCTAAAAATATTAATTAATCGCGTTGGCGTTGCCGACCAGTCAACAACATCACGTTGAGTCTTTAATTCGGACAGCTTCCCAGCATTAGGAGCCCCATTGGAGCATGGACAAATAGGTTCATAGACAGAGAGGGTTGCACGCTCCATTGTAAGAAAGTTTGGAACTGTAATTGCATACCTGATTTTGTGCCTAGCAACCACGAATGGAAGTCCGTTTACAACACCACTATCAGGGGCCTCATCTTGTTGAAGCCATTTCAGTTCGAAATCCTCTGTGCGAGACCTCTCTTCTTCCGTCAGGGCCATGATTTCTACTTCAAAATTGAAATCTCTGGGTTTTTGTTCTTGTTGGTTCGTATAAGCTGTCAATGGTGCTTGTCTGGATTTTTCATGCCCCTTGCCAACTTCAAGCCCGTCCAGCCTGACTTGTTGCCGACGACGAACAACATGAAGGAGTGGCCAAAATTTAGAACCTTTCTACTTAACGACGAACATGTCTGTTGCTTCCACTACAACAGAGTAGTTCTTCGGATTTGAGGTCGCCCCGCCGTATGATTTTGGAAGCTCGGGGAGTTTTTCGAGACAGTGAGCCCTTGGATTTCATGCGACTTCAGTTCTGGAAGACGTATGGCGCCCAGTGAGAAAGGGTTTGATGGCGAATCCCCTTCTATTTTTGCCGATGAAGGTTGTGCTGAATACTCTTCCGATTTTGGACATTCTGAGTCCCCAATTTTGGATGTCGCTGTCGCTGGAGAGACAGAGGGCTCTCTGATTTCTTGCTTCTCTGATTTCTCTGATTTCATTTCTGCGGCAGGATCGAGGGGCCACTCTCCAAGAAACTCTCCAATTCAAAGCTTGAGTTGAAGAATAGATTCCTTGATCTCCAAAAGATCAGTTCGGAGGGCTACAGTCTCTGCCCGCAGTGCTGCTGTTTGGGTTTGGCCTTCAATCCGAATTTCTTCAACAACATTTTGTAAATCACTGGGAGAAGAAGAATCATCGACGGTGGTCCAGTCTGATACCACGTTGTTAAGGTTCCTCACCATGGATTGAGTCACTCGGCGATCTCCTCTTGGCTCCAGGTTTGAATCCGACCTTGGAAGATGTTTGGGATTTTTAGAACGACCTATGATGGGGAATTCTCAAGCTTTCGAAGGAAGCTTGCACCTTGGACCTCATTGGGAGAGAGTATCCGATCTCAGACTTTAGACTAATGATCAATGCTTAATTCCCTTCAAGACTTCGTTCCCCTTATAAGAGAGGACTAGGGCTCGAGTACAAAGCAATGGCCAATAAAAAGGCCCATGAAAAGAAGGAAAATTACATCTACACCATCAAAGTGCTTAAACCCAAAAATTACATGATTTACCCACGACATCTACTAATCACTCGACTTGCTATGGGGTCCATAACAAATTTTCAGTTTAAAAGTATTTTAGTCATGTTAATCTTCTATTTATATTGGATGATTTAATTATTCTAGGACTTATATTTAAGTGTTAGAGTTTGGGTGTAACTGGGACAAGGATAGTTTAATTGTAATTGGACTCTACTACTTTGCTCTATTATAAATAGAGGTTCTTGTACTTTGGTTATAATAAGTCAATGAAGTATTTATCTTTTTCATGAATTCAACATGTTATCAGAGCCGGTTCTGTGAGTTGACTCGGTCAACCCACAGAGATAATGATATCCTTTTCTGATCTATTATTTCAAGCAGTTTAGGTTTTGTATTTATCTTTTTTTTTAGTCCCTACACCTGTTGGTTGTTTTATGTTTTTCACCTCTATACTGAGCTTTTGATATTGCAAATTATATATTGACGGAAATATATTCGAGTCTAATTTCTAAGGAAAAATGATTTTTTCCAATCGGAATTATCTACAAATATAAATTGATATTTTAATCAGCATAGGTCAGATTCCAAAAAAAGGTTGGAGCAATTGCAAAAAGCTTTAACTTCCGAGGTATTTTATGCTATCAATAATGAGAATTTATATGGATAATTATATATATAAAAAAACATATGTAAGTCTATTTTCTTATCTATTCAACTAATTCTCGATTTGATTTATCTACAAAGAGAAATCAATATTTTAAACAGTTAAGGTCAGATTGCAAAAGTGGTTCGAGCAGTAGCAGAAAGCTTTAACTTCCGAGGTACTTTATGCTACCAAGAATGAGACTTTATATGGAGAATTATATATCAAAAGTAATATCTATAAGTTTATTTTCTTACCTATTCAAGGAATTCTAGATCTGATTTATTTATATGGATATATTGATCTTGGAAGAGTCAATGGTCATGCTGACAAAAGGAGAAAAAAGTACATAGTTCGGCCAGATTACAGTGACCAAAATCTATCCGATTATTTATCTCAAAAGAAGTACAATTTATGAAGAGTAGTTATACATGGATGAAATTTATTTAAGTCTAGTTTTATAAGGATAAAATTTCATGTCAATTTGATCTATATTAAAAGATATATTCGCATTGGAAAAATCAAAGGTCATGTTGGTATCTTGTTGCATTGAAGAATTAAAATTTAAGCCGATTGTTCTGCATCATTTTTTGAGTTGCTATATCAGGAAAATATCTAACTTCTCCCTGGTTTGAGGGTTTATTACCACATCTATGTTATTTGGGCTTATTGCTTCATCTATGATATTTGGTTCAAGCTGGGATCACTACCATTACCTCCCATCTTGATGGGGCGAAGTAGAAGAAGTACAAGAAATAGGTATTTTATTCCATATGTTGAGGATAAGTTTTATGTGACCAAAATATTCAAGAAAGGGGGAGAACAGAAGATGAAGCTTTTGTATCTAAGAAGAAATTTTTTCATCGAATTATTTCATGGGTCATTTTACAAGGTTTATTATTTTGGTTCGTGTTATATGGGCCAAACCCATTTTAGATGCAGCTATTGTGTCTCTTTGGATGAGACATTATTATTGAATAAGTGGTGGCCTCAGTATCCTTTCTCATACCATCCTTTATTTGACTCTTACAAAAAAATTTTGGCCAACCCTTATTGTAACCTTATGAGTGTTGCTATGGTTGGGAGTTTAAGTCCATCATGTATACATATGGGTGTTTTAAGTCCATTGAGGCTTATATATATATATATATATATATACCCGTGGATATTTTATCGCCATCTTGTGAATGACATGCATTACCCACTTATCACTTATTTCTACCTGTGAGAGTCGGTGCCCGGGTTGGGACATCGTGATGAACGAGCTCATTACTACATCTATGTTATATGACCATGATGGAAGAGATTATTACTATATCAATGTTATACCCCCTTAATTGGAATTTATTACTCCTACCACTTGAGAGTTGTTGTCCTGTGGAGGGACACGGCGATGGAGGAGATTTATTATACTTCTGAGTATTGCATGTAGACTCACTACCTATAGAAGATAAGAGTGTTCCCTATTGGAGTATGGAACAATGTCATACGGCTTGGAGTGATTTTACTCTTACTTATCTTATGCCAGCTGGGCCTCATGGAAGAGCCACCAACGTGAGGGGGACTGTTGGAAAATATGGAGGACTGCCATTTTATACAAGAAGATCCTATACATCATTTGTAGGAAGCTGTGAGTTCATGATGTCTCTCACCCGCAACTAGAGGGGAAGTGTTGGAAGATGGGCCCAAGCGCACACGACCAAGGAAGGCCCACATATCCAAGAGAGTTGGAAGATGGGCCCAAATCCATAAGATATGGACCCACGGAAGATGGGCCCAAGCCCACACGACCAAGGAAGGCCCACATATCTAAGAATGTTGGAAGATGGGCCCAAGCCCATAAGATATGGATCCACATATGAGTTTCAGTTTAAAAGTTTTTTAGTCATGTTAATCTTCTATTTATATTGGGTTATTTTATTATTCTACGACTTATATTTAAGTGTTAGAGTTTGGGTGTAATTGGGACAAGGGTAGTTTAATTGTAAACTCTACTACTTTTCTCTATTATAAATAGAGGTTCATGTAATCTGATTATAATAAGTCAATGAAGTATTTCTCTTTTCCATAAATTCAACAATAGACACTATTTGAGAATCAAACATGGGCTCTAGTTCCTCTTCCTTCAGGCAAGAAACCCATCAGTTGTAAGAGGGTATATACGGTTAAATATAATCCGGATGGGTCAGTTGCTCGCCTTAAGACATACCACATTGGCAAAAGCTATACTCAATGCTATGGGATCAATTATGGAAAATCTTTTTCTCGTTGGCTAAATTGAACTCGGTATGTATCTTATTATCCTTGGCTGCTGATTCTTCCTAGCCAGTCTATCTGTAGGATGTGAAGAATGCTTTCCTCAATGGGAATATAAAAGAAGGAATTTATATGCAACATCCACCTAGATTTGTGGTTGAGGGGGAGTCAAGATATTGATTGAAGAAAACCCTCTATGGTCTAAAACAATATCCTCGTGATTGGTTTGATAAAATTAGACAAACATTGATACGATCCGGATTACATCATGTTCCATAGCTCACTCCGTGTTTCTTCAATACACCTTTAAAGAGAAATTACTTTTGGCTATCTATGTTGATTATAATGTCTTAGCCGGTAGGGATTTCTAGGGCATTCAAAAAACCAAAGAAAAGATATGTGAAGAGTTCAAGACAAAAGATCTTGGACTACTTAAATATTTTCTATGTATTGAGGTGCTACAGTCCATGCATGGGATTATACTATCTCAAAGGAAATATGTCCTTGATCTACTGGAGGAGACAGAAATGATGGGATGTAGACAAGTAGAAACTCTTATGGATTTAACACAAAATTATTTGAAGACACTAGTGAAGATGTTGATATTGGGAAATATCAATGTTGATTTTCAGGACTCCATGGATTTAGCGCATGGAGAAAAAAAAAGAGACACCCATTGGGAGAAAACAGGAGGAAGAAGTGGTTATGGACTTGATGTCCTAACCCTTCCCTTGAAGCTCAATTTATAGATTATTGAAACTATAATATTATAATTATGCCCCTAAAACTAACCTAATTACATCAATGCCATCTCTATGGGATGGCTCTTTATTTACCACCCTGCCATCGCTATATGGGCCCGTGGGCCTTCTCCTTGATCATTGGGCCTATCTTCTACATCTCTTGGATGTGTGGGCCTTCCTTGGTCTTGTGGGCTTGGGCTCATCTTCCAACACTCCCCCTCAAGCTAGGGGTGAGAGAACATCATGAGCTCCCAAATTGTAGCAAATGATGTATAGGATCTTCTTGTATAAAATGGCAGTCCTCCATATCTTCCAATACTCCCCCTCACGTTGGTGGTCTCCTCCATGAGGCCCAACTGGAATAAGTAAAATCACTCCAAGGCGTATGACATCGCTCCATACTCCAGTCATAACTCATGCTGGATGTAGGGCACACTCCTATCTTTTGTAGGAAGTGGGTGGTCTATAAGTAGTGCCCACCAGGAAGGAGATGGCCACCATGGTCTTGACTGCCAAAAAATACCAACTCAACAATGATAAAAAAAATGTCCAAATAGTAGAGTTCATCCTCCACTAGAAATTAAACCAGAGTCGTCTTCTCCGATGACACATATGGTGTATTTTCTGCTGTTCCAGTCGGTGGTTCTCCCCACAACTAGAAACTCTCGATGGAGAAAAACTGCCACTCGTCGAATGAGCAAGATCAACAACGACAAAAAACACACACCGGCATTTCTTCACGGCTGTTTAGCACACATTGGTGAGGTCGTTTTTGTAAAGGTCATGTGTGGTAAACTACTGTAAGAGCAGAGTCAGGAACCAGAAGTAGAAACAGGAAGGAAGAGGACGAGTTCTGAAGAATCATCAGTGGAAACGCTTGATACTCAGAGATGGTCACTCTGTTACAATACCCTGAGATGGGCCAGGCTTGAGTACGGAAGATCACTACAATAAAATACAGGGCACGAGGAAAAAGTTAAAAGAAAAAAACATTGGAATTCTGAAAAGAAACCATATCTAAGAGTCCCAAAAATCAATTCTCTGATACCATGTTGATTTTTCAGGACACCATAGATTTAGCTCGTGGAGAAAAAAGAGAGACACCCATTGGGAGAAAACAAGAGGAAGAAGAGATTATGGACTTGATGTCCTAACCCTTCCCTTGAAGCTCAATTTATAGATTAATGAAACTACAATATTATAATTATGCCCCTAAAACTTAACCTAATTACATCATGCCATCTCTATGGGATGACTCTTTATTTACCATCCTGCCATTACTATATGGGCCCATGGGCCTACTCCTCGATCATTGGGCCTTGAGCCCATCTTCCACATCTCTTGGATGTGTGGGCCTTCCTTGTTTTCATGGGCTTGGTCCCATCTTCCAACACACTTGGATATGTGGGCCTTCCTTGGTCGTGTGGGCTTGGACCCATCTTCCAACACTCCCCCTCAAACTGGGGGTGAGAGAACATCATGAGCTCCCAGCTTGCTGAAAATGGTGTATAGGATCTTCTCGTATAAAATGGTTGTCCTCCATATCTTCCAACAATCAAAGACTTGTGGGAAAACTTATTTATCTCTGTGTAACAAGGCCTACTATCTCATATGTAGTAAGTGTGGTAAGTCAATGCATGCACAAACCACAACTTACTCATTCTCAAAGACTGGAAAGAATACTACGATACTTGAAAGGAGCTCCAGGAAGAGGGTTTCTCTATAATAACCATGGTCACTTCAACATAGAAGGGTTCTCAGATGCAGACTGAGTTGGATCCCTGGTTGGCAGAAAATCTACTTCGGGATATTGTACAATGGTTGGAGGAAACATGATTACATGGAGAAGCAAGAAGCATAATGTAGTTGCAAGGTCCAGTGTAGAAGCAAAATACAGGGCCATGGCACACACAGTTAATGAGCTTCTATTTGTCAGGTCCCTTCTAATTGAATTGGGATTCTATAAAGAAACTCCTATGGATCTATATAGCGATAATCAGACGGTGATTCATATCACCTAGAATCCGGTCTTCTATGAAAGAACAAAACAGATTGAGGTGGACTGCCACTTTATAAGAGAAATTCTAAGCCAGCATATTGTCTCTCAGACATATCTTCTCACAAGGACATGTTGTAGACATCCTCACAAAACAAGTTACTCATAAAATCATGTCCACCATTCACAGCAAGCTGGGCATCTACGATGTTTTCTCCCCCCCAAATTGATGGGGAGTGTTAGAAAATGGGCTCAAGCCCACACATCCAAGAGGGGTGGCATGATCGTAAATAAAGTGTCATCCCATAAGTATGGCACAAGGGTGTAATTAGTTAAGGGCAACATGTCTACTTATGCCTTTTTCTCATGTAAAACTTTTACCCCTAACGACATTGTAGCATCAAATTCTCTCCTCTTCTCACAATTCGTGGAAGACTCTCTCCCTTAGCCTAAATGATTTTTCTCCCTTTCTTTCTTCTCTCTTCTCTACCCAAGCTCTCTCTTTGGTCTCCTCTTTTCTTCTCTTCTCTTCTCTTTTCCTTCTCTTCTCCCTCTCTTATTTTGCTCGAGGTTCTAAACTTGGGATCCTAAATTCAAAAGAGTTCAATAGGGGTCACCACATGTAGGACCTTAAGGAAATTTGGGAAAAACTTGAGGTCACACATGAAGGAACCACTAGAGTAAAAGACTCTAGAATCAGTCATTCGATAGCCTAATATGATAAATTCAAAATAAAATCGAGTGAATCAATTGCTAAGATGAACTCAAACTTCACTCATATAATATGAGTTGAATATCTTAGGAGAAATTTTTTTATTGTATATGAAAAATGACAAGATTCTCAAGGCACTTCCAAAGTCATGGGACATGAGGAAGACAACCATTTGTGAGAATGCTGATTTTAGAACTATAAGCTCGGAAGAGCTTCTTGGAATTCTTCTCACATATGAGATGGAACCTAAAGTTGTAGAGGAAGAGCAACCTAAGAAGAAGAACATTTCTTTCAAAGCCAAAATATGCACTAAAAGTAGTTCTAGTGAAGAGAGCTCAGATGAAGTAAGTTTTATCATTAGACATCTTCAAAGGATTTATAGGAAGAAGGGAAACTTCAGAAAAAGGCCAATTTAGAACTCAAAATGACCAATCGAAAAATGATGTTAGTTTTGAGTGAGGTAAACCAGGACATATAAGGAACAAATGTCATAAATTAGAAGGAAGAACCCCATCCTCAAGCAACGATCCCAAGAATAAGAAGAAGAAAGTTGTGTTCTCAGTTTGGGATGCAATGGAGGAAGAGTTTTAGCCACTCAGAAGAAGAATAAAGTGACCTAGGACTCATGGCTTTTGAAGAAAATAATAATGAGTCTACAACTTTCAAAGGGGTAAGTTACTCAAACTATGATCATGAATTTGAATTACTTTTGAAAAAATCCATTCATAGTCTAAATAAGTATAACGAAAAATGCAATGCTCAATTACACGAGATTGCAAAGCTCAATGAAGAGCTAATCTAGAAGGAGGCAAATGAAAGCCACATAACTAATGCCTCAAGACAAAGTGGATTAATAGACAAGCTATCGTGTGATAGATTTTTTGTTGAGAAGAAAAGTTTGGATTTAGACTAGCAAGTCAAACTTTTATCTCTCAAATCCACACCCAAGAGAAAAATTTAGGAAAACTAAACAAAGAAAAATAAGAAGTTCTCTACCATTCCTCATATTAGATGCCACTATTGCAATGAGTTGGGTCACTATGCCCATATTTGCAAGGTTATGAATAAAAATGGTATCAAACAAACTTGGCTACCCAAATTAACCGAAAAGCTTGTGGTAACCCCAAAGAACTTGGGAAAACAAACTTGGAAGCGCAAATCACCTAACACCTCAAATTTGATCCCAAAGAGAACCACCATGAAATGGGTCTGTAAGTGTTAAATCCCTTATGGTGTAGGTATATCTCCGAGCCAAGGTACCAAAAAAATGTTTTGATTTGGATAACGGTTGCTCAAGGCACATGACTGGTGATAAAAATGTGATAAAAAGAAGTTCGTTGAACTCAGCCTGAAAGATGGAGGTCATGAAACTTTTGGAGTCAAAGGTACTATTAAAGGAATTGGTAAAGTTCCTCAACCTCTTTCATATCCGATGTTTATTATGTTGAAGGGTTGATTCATGATTTACTTAGCATTAGTTACTTCTTTGAAAAAGAAAATAAGGTTTAATTTGAAAAGGACAAATGCTTAGTAAAGAATGAAAATGATGAACTAGTTCTGGAGGGACATAGAAATAGGAATCTCTATGTTGCTAACATAGTCAATATATCCTAAACTAGTGTCATTCGTTTGGGAGCGAAGATTGATAAATCTTGGTTATGGCATAAGAGACTAGGACCTATAGGAATATATTCTTTGAAAAAATTAGAAAAAAGAGCCTAGTGAGGACTAGTGGATCAAAAATTTGTGAGAGAGAAACCTTGTGATGCTTGCCAACTTGGAAAGTGTTGATTTTCAAGACTCTATGGATATGGCTCATGGTGAAAAGAAGAGATGACTTGTTGGCAAAAAATAGGAGGAAGAAAGAGGTTATGGACTTGTGTCCTAACCATCCCCTTGAGGCTCCATTTATTGATGAATAAGATTATAATATTACAATAATAACACTAAAACTTAAAAGAATTACATCAATGCTATTTTTATGGGATGACTCTTTATTTACCATCATGTTAGAACTGTGTGGGCATGTAGGCCTTCTCCTTGGTTTGTGGGCTTGGGTCCATCTTCCACCTCTCTTGGATGTGTTGGACTTCCTTGGTTGTGTGGGCTTGAACCTATCTTCCAACATTCCTCCTCAAACTGGGGGTGAGAAAATATCCTAAATGGCCAGCTTGCTGCAAATGGTGTAGGATCTTCCTATATAAAATGATTGTTCATCATTCCCACCCCCCCCCCCCCCCCCCGCCCCCCCTCTCTTGTCCCTCTCAAGATGGTGGTCTTTTTTATCTTTACCAAGAGACCCAGTTGGCATAATTACTCCTAGCCGTAAGAAAAAACTCCATACTCCAATCAAATGGTCATAGTTTGAAATACTCTTCGCTTAATTTCACAGGCAAAAAAGAAGCCCTATTATGGGGCTCAAAGTGTACCCACTTTTTAGTGTAACTAGAAAAAACACCTTTTGGGTGAATAATAGACTTGATTCACACTGGATGTTGGACACACTCCTATCCTTTGTAGGTAGTGGGTCTGTATGCAATGCTCAGACGTTTAGTAATAAGGTCCTCTATCTCAAAGTCCCAATATCGGGCACTAACTCTGAAATGGTAGGAGAAAAAAACTGCCAAGGGGGCAAAGGGTAATCACCGGAAGATATTATTCTGGGGCCACCATGCACTTTCTTCTTCATCAAAATTGTTGGAATATATGATGTAATTAGGGTGGCATTAATGTAATTAGTTTAATTTTCTTATCTCTTCTTATTCTTGCAGTGAATATCATAATTGGGAACTACTAACTAATTTCACTGAATATAAACCGTGACGACTTCATTTTCAATTGATAGTTTTGGTCAAGAACTCTCTTGTAGATGGTGGTTCGCTTTTCATCCAAAAGCTTGGGCTTGCCATCTCCAGTGCTGGTGACAATATCTACCGCATATACTTCATTTTCCTCGAATTCTGCATCATCAACTCTAGTTTCTGGATTGCTTACATCGAGGATAACTTTGTTTCCATCAATGACAAACTGTTTAAGCTGATGGCTGAGCACACCATCCACTATTTTGCAGTCATAGGCAGTAGCAACCTTTTGTATAGCTTCCATCATGTCTTTGTTCTTCCGACTACCAAATAGAAAGATTTCTTCCCCATGATTCCTAAGCCCAGAAATCTGACCTCCATTTCTGCAGTTTCTTTTACAATGATGTTTATTTCGTTGGTGATGACACAGTCTGCATATGTAGATGGTGGGCCTTGCCTGAGTAATGATTCTGTAGAGAGTATTTCTTCCATCCAAGCAACTTCTTTTGTGAGGCATAAATTGGCAGCATTAGCTGTCTCAAAAACAAAGTTGGCATCATCCATTCCATCTCCAGCATCAGCGAGAGTAAATCTGGTTGCATCTGTAGAGAACTCTTCTAGTGCCTGATGTAGGGTCCTGAAATTACCAGTTGACTTGGACATCTTTTCAGAGTTCAATATGAAGTGTCGAT
The DNA here is from genome assembly GCF_029961685.1 of Aristolochia californica. Classification (NCBI taxonomy): domain Eukaryota; kingdom Viridiplantae; phylum Streptophyta; class Magnoliopsida; order Piperales; family Aristolochiaceae; genus Aristolochia; species Aristolochia californica. The sequence goes on from NW_027181793.1 coordinate 14,227,714, forward strand.
TGCATCTGAAACCTCCGGATCAATGATGTTTTGGCAACAATACAGTATGGTTGTAGATACAGAAAGTGAGATGGTTCTGTATAAGGTCTTTTTCAGATACATGCAGATTAAAGGGATACCAATAGTTGAATTCCTGCCTCATTTTGTTAAGAGGGGATGTCGGAATATCAGTCTTTGGCTCAGGAGCACCATAGAAAATAAAGTCCCATACCTCATCGGTCATCTGTTCAGGCTTCACCAAACAAGTATCAGTTCCATACATATCTCCCTTTTGTAACAAATGCCCAACAGTATACAAGAAATTTTTTTGTCTTTGTGACTAGCTTATTTATAAACCTCTCATCCAATGTCTTTGCACTAATCATGACTATTTCCTCTTTGCACACTCCATCTTCTGTAGTGACTAATGGTCCTCAGGAAGTCAACTTCACTTGGACAACATTTCTTCCTCAATGCCTCAAATTGTTTGGCAAAATAACTAGTCATTGAGAACTTAATTTTTGCAGAAGGCAAAGAAGACTCATCTGCAAAAGAAATCTGAACATGTGGTGTTCTCTTAGAATCCGGAAAAACTTGAGCCCCTCTCATCCAGGACGCATCATCAGATCCATAACTTCCAGAGCTTCTGAACTGCATATCATCAAAGTCAACCAAACTAAAAGATTACCAAGGTGCTAATGTGGAGAGACCACGCTGGGGGCCTAATACATGTCCAAGATCATCTTCTCTGCTATTATCATTATCATTCCAGATTTCTATGAAAGAGGTTACTGAGACAAATAATGGAGTCCAACCGAGAATGAAATGCAATTTTTGATTGGGCTCCAAAATATCTGAAGCCACCTGGACAAAGGCTGAATAATCCTGGGCATCAAACTGCAGCAATCCTTCATATTCATTTCGTTCCTTCTTCAACATATCTTTCAGCTCATTAATATGACAGAGGAGGGTACTCGCTTTCGAGGTTTCAAATCCAGACATCACAAGATTCTGTTCAAGGCCTTGAAGTACACCAAACACCTCAGCATACATAAATTCCATGTTCTTCGAGACCTCTACAGCTTCTGTTTGAATCCATTCCTGATGACATTGGCCATTAAATTCCAAAATCAGAGTAGAGTGATGAAAGAAGGCCACCAAGCTTACTGCAATAGGAGCAGCAATTTTACTTTTTTATCATCATCTCAGTCTAAGATCTCCAAGTATGGCACATGCATTAAGAACACTGTTTCTCTTCTCAACAACAGTAATATAATTCCTCACATTCCCCTAATCAATAAAACTTCTGAGCACAGAAATCCTGTACTCCCCCTTTCTTTCCGGTCTTTCATTAAACATAAGAGTTACAATTGCTTGGATCCCATTATCAACATCATTCAGATGCTTCCAACACATTCCAGAAATTCCAACAGAATTTCCAGCAGGTCCCTCTCTGGATCCACTCTTGTCCTTGTCAAAATCTTCAAAAACCGTATACAAGTGATCTTCTTTTTCCACTCTATTCAGATGCGTCCTTGCTGTTAGGAATGCAATATACACAATTGTACCGTTTCCCTCCACCTCAACTGCTTCCATTAGTTGTCTAACTTCAGATTCTGAATGGGCATCATACCTCTTTGTGCCCACTGCCTTCGCCAGTAAACTTTTGCCAGTACCAGGCTCTCCATAGAGTATAATGCCTTGCGAAGGCTTGATTCCAATGTCTGCATAGAGCTCCAGATGAGTTAGAGGAAACTCAATGGCTTCCTGGATTTCTTGTATTTGAGCATCTAATCCACCAGTGTCAGCAGCTGATTCCAATGGAGCCTTCTCAACCTTCATAACTGAAGCCATAGGGTCCACTTCACCTTGCAACTCCGGTGCCTGGTATCCATCAGTCTTTGCTGCTGCTGCCATCTTCTCGGCCACAGAAGGGACCAATAGCATGGCAAGACCGAATGCCGTTAGTCTAGCAACAAAAAATTCATTGACGAGGCCCCTTGCCATGCCCAAGGCAATTTTGTGTCTCTGAACCCAGTGCAGCATTGGCCTTTCTGCCCGGGTTTAGTGGAGAAGAGCATGAAGAGTTTTATTAGGGAGATAGTCATAAATGAGGAGTTTTTGCCTCTCTGCCCTTGATAGAAGGCTCAAATGGAAAGGAGATTTTCATGGTGGACACGACCCACCTGCTTTTTCGCGGCCCTGCACCAAGCCCTGTCTTTACCACTTCATTCTCTCAACAGCCTTAAAGCGGTGGTTCAACCATCAACAAGCTTCGCCCAAAAATTTAATTGGTTCCCATCAACAGTAATAAAATTCATCCCCCTCGGAAATTTCTCCCAATAATCATTTAATTTGGGTTCTCACTTTTTTCGACGGCAAATAGCAGCAAGCCGTGGCCTCAACCTTTTCCAATGACGAATAACAAGAAGTCGGGGTTGTGTCGAGGAACCTTGAGGTAGGCCGAACTGTTTCACCGAGATAGAACCCGATCGGACTTTTGCCGTCTTCTATTCTGGGAGACGTTTTGCCGGTCGTGAGAAGGGATTTTTTTAGGTAGAACTCAAATCAACCATGACCGTCGAGTTTTAGGCAGAATACCCATCCCCTTTCGGACTTCCAGGGGTTCGGGACTTTTCTCTAGATTTCGGTCGGCCGACGAACAACAACAACTATTCATCTTTTGGAACGGCGACCTTCCACTTTGATTTTTTTTACGACGCTTTTCGAATTCCAGCAACATATCTTCAATGTTAATGGTAGACTGATGTAGCATTGCTGAAATCTTTGCACGGAGTACTGCACATATTTCATCTATGATCCACGAATCGCTCATTGTGTTTTTGCTCATGTTGTTACTGTCTCACATCTGACAAGGCGATTCGTAAGGAAGAAAAGAAAAAAAAAGAAAATCAAGCCGAAGGGAAGCTTGAAAACCCCTACGTTCGTTAAGGAGAATGCACACCCTGAGCTCGTTTAGGATAACTCAAACCCTCTGATTAACCTAAATTCAGACTTCCTTCTTTCCATTCCA